>NC_091828.1:14435500-14757750 GCF_038994185.2 Dermacentor albipictus | reverse complement strand
TTGTTTGCCCGTGCTTTCTAAGCATCTAAGTGTGCAAGTATCATAACTTGTAGTGGTACCACTCTTGTAGAATAATATATGCACACAATCACAGGAACGTTACCTTTGCAAACGTATTATTGGGAGTATTTTAATCCCCACAACAAATAGGCACACATACTGTTTCATTCATATGCGATGCAGGTGGAAGCGGTGCCAAACAGACCAATGGCAATAACAACAGTCTTCTCAGCAGTCAGCACCACCAGGACATGTGCTTTCCTACTGCAGCGACGCAGCTCTTGAGCAGCGGCAAGACACGTGTGAAACAGACTCCAGAACATGCCTTTGTGAAGTGACGGAACCGTCAAGAAGCAGCCCAATGGATCTGCAGTCATCGAGTAGTATGACAACAGAAGTTCCTGCTGCCCGTGTGACTTATGTTGTAATTGAAATAAAAGTGGCTAAATTTCTGAACATGGTGCGTACCTCTAACTCGACGCCGTCTGCGATCTTGTCGGACACCTGTGACACGCACTTGGCTTCCGCTATCGCATCACCGTCCACAATTTGTTCAACGCCGTACACGGATGGATGGATGGAAGGTAGGAGCGTCCCCTTTGAAACGGGGCGATGGCAGTTGCCACCATGGTATGGTATGATGAACTTTATTAATGTCCTGAAGATCAACCCTTAGGTTGACGCAGGCGGCTCCCACGTCGGGACAGTAAGGTTTAACCTTACCGCCGTATCATGGGCCTTCTGGACGGCCTGTACTTGATCGGAAAGAACTCCACTGTGTAGGACTCGCTGCCACCAGTCTCTCTCCTTGTCACAGTCTGTGAAAGTCCCAGGACACTGCCAAAGCATGTGATCCAGAGTAATGATGCCATTACACTTCTCGCAATTGATTGGTATCTCTCTTTCAGGATATATCTTGTTAATAAAGTTTGGACTTGGATAAGTTCTTGTTTGCAGCAATCTCAGAGTCACCGCTTGAGCTCTATTGAGCTTAGCGTGTGGCACTGGGAATTCCCTTCTGTTCATGTAGTAATGCCTTGTGATTTCATTATATGTAAGTAATTGGTCCCTGTTCTCCACCTGTATATTATTAAGGTCCTGGTCGCGTAGTGCACGGATAGTAAGCCCTCGTGCAGCTGCGTTAGCCATCTCGTTTAAATTCTTCCGAGATGGATCGACAGACCCCATGTGCGCAGGAAACCAGCGGATTTCGATCTCTTGGCTGTCCAACTCACCGATCAGCTGGGCAGCCCTTTTGGTTACAAAGCCATTGGTAAAGTGTCTAATAGCCATCTTAGAATCGCTGTAAATCTTCGTCCACTTATTATTCCTTAAAGCCAATGCTATCGCTACTTGTTCCGCGACTGTCGTGTCTTTAGTCATGATTGTAATAGCATCCCGAGTGAGACCATCTGCATCTACTACTACTGCCGTAAAGGCTTTCTTTCCTCTGACCCACGCAGCATCTACAAATGCCGCATGTTCTCTGTCGTGTTCTATCTCTTGCAGGAGAGCTTTGGCCCTTGCCTTTCGTCTTTCCAGGTTGTGCACTGGGTGCATATTTCTGGGGAAAGGAGTCGTCTTGATTATCTCTCTTATGCTATCTTTTAGTTCTACTGTGCCTTCACCTGAAATTTTGGATTCGGTTGGGCACCATCCTACCTCTTCTAGTATTGCTCCACCTGGCCTTGTTCCAGAGAGCCTCTCTCTGTGGGCAATTTGCTGAGCTTCAATTATCTCGTCTATTGTGTTGTGGAGC
Organism: Dermacentor albipictus; assembly: GCF_038994185.2. NCBI lineage: Eukaryota > Metazoa > Arthropoda > Arachnida > Ixodida > Ixodidae > Dermacentor > Dermacentor albipictus. Next base: position 14,755,991 of record NC_091828.1, on the reverse strand, counting down.
CCCAGTTTCATTAATTTGTTATCCGGGGTGTTAATCGGTAGCCCCACTGTTGTTTTGACAAGCCTTTTAATTAATCTGTTCAACTTGTTTAGCTCTGTCTGTGTCCAAATGAGCATCCCAGCTACATATGAGAAGTGGCACAAGGCGAAAGCGTGGACCAGTCTCATGGCGCTCTCCTCTCCCAGCCCTCTTTGTCTGTTAGTGATTCTCCTTAGCAGTCTTATTACCTCCACAGTCTTGCTTGTGATGTGTCGTATTGTTCTTCCATTTGCCCCATTTGCCTCCAGGAATAACCCTAAGACTCTTATGGATTCTACTTGCTTAATAGATTTGCCTGCCTTCGTGGTTAGTACTAACCGGGGTTCTTCTTCGGGAACGTATCCCCTCGGTTTTCTACCCCTTCTTCTGTTCTTGAGTACAAGGAGTTCAGACTTACTAGCAGAGCATTTGAGTCCCATGTCTTCTAAAATAGACTCTACCTCATAAATGCTCTTCTGAAGTCTGCTTTCCGCATGTCCCATACTTCCTTCAGCGGTCCATATCGTCACATCGTCTGCATAAATGGTAAAGTGAATGCCCTCTATCCTTTTTAGTCCCTTTGCCACTTTTGACATGGCCAGGTTGAAAAGCATAGGTGACAAGACCGACCCTTGTGGCGTCCCTCTGTCACCGAGATCCATCTTCTTTGATATAATATCCCCGAATCTAAGATGAGCTGAACGATTGCCAAGAAAGGCTTTAATCACTTCATAGAGTTTTCTCCCCAATCCCAGTTCGGAAATCACTTCAAGTATTGCTCTATGCTTAATTCTGTCAAAAGCTTTTTCGACATCCAACCCCAAGAGAGCTCGAGTGTTTGTTGGTTTAGCCAATAGCAGTTGATGTTTGATTAACAACATGGCATCTTGTGTGGACAAGCCTGATCTGAAACCAATCAGATTGTACGGTAGGATGTCATTGTCCTCCACATATTTCGTTAGCCTGTTCAATATGACATGCTCCATTGTCTTCCCTAGACATGATGTTAAAGAAATTGGCCTCAGATTATCCAAGTTGAGTTGCTTGCCCGGCTTTGGTATTAAGATAGTACTGGCCGTCCTCCATTCTTCTGGATATACCCCATCTTTCCATAGGTCATTAATGTATGTGGTCAGATATTTTATTGATTCGTCGTCCAAATTCTTAAGCAATCTGTTAGAGATTCCATCCGGGCCAGCTGCTGACCTACTATTCAGATCATACAGTGCCGTGCGTACCTCACTTTCGGTGAATTCCTGATCCATATATTTGCATTCTAACCCTAAGTAATCGGGATAACTCACATCCTGATCTTTCCTGAGAGGCAAGTATTTAGTAGCCAGTCGCTCCATTATGCTCTCTGCGCTTGCAGTCTGACTTTCCTGGTGTACCAGTTTCGCCACTGCCGTGCGTCTATTCGATTTAGTGCCTTTTTCGTTGAGCAGATGCCTGAGCAGACTCCAATTGCCTCCACGTTTTATCCTTCCGTCTACACAATTACAAACCTCATCCCATTTTTGTTTCTGCAAGTATCGTGCGTGTTCCTCTATATTCTTATTGAGCTGAGCAATTCGCTTCCTAAGTCTCCTGTTTAAGCGTTGTGATTTCCATCTTTGTAAAATCGATTGCTTGGCTTCGATCAAATGCGCCAATCTACTATCAATTTGTTCGACCTCTTCCTCTGTCTCTATAGCCTTAGTTGCTGCATTCAAGTCGTCCCTAAGCTGAGCTACCCACTCTTGTAGTCTGATGCGCCCCTTTCTATCTGTGTCTGCTCTGTCTTTTCTGATTTTTCTAAAGTGATCTCAGTCTATGTAAGTGAAATGCTTTACATCCACCCCCGTCGTTTCTACCATTATGTGTAGTATGTAATGGTCGCTTCCTAGGTCCGTGCCAGAGTTTATCCAGTCTGCCCTGGGTAAGTTATAAGTAAAGGATAAGTCCGGGGTAGTGTCTCTACACGTGGAACTGCCACACCTGGTAGGAAAGGCTGGGTCCGTGATAAGAGAAAGGCCTAAATCTGTGGCGAGATGCCAGATTCCATCCCCTTTCTTACTACTCCAGCGGTAACCCCAAGATTGGTGTGGGGCGTTGAAATCCCCTCCTATTATGAGTGGCGCAGTTCTGGCTACCCTCATGGTCTTATTAAAGATGGCTCTGAAGCTCTGTCTCATCTCTCTGGGACTGCTATATATGTTGAGGCAGAACAAGCTTTGCGCTTTACCTCTGTGCCGTTTTAGGACCAATTCTATAAATATGTATTCAATTTTACTCGCCCCTAATTTTAGATCGTGCTCTATGTAAGGAATTTTCTTGTCAATTAGGGTGGCAATTCCTCTGCCTGGTTCTTTGCCTTTGCAGACCGAGTTGATGCCGGACAGCCCGATCTCCTCCGCTAGAGTTTCCTGCAACATTATTAATTTTGGCCTATTTTCAACCGTTTTGATTATTTGTGCTAGTGACGCTCTTTTTTGCTGAAATCCTCTGCAGTTCCACTGCCACACACTAAGTCTATTTCTGTTATCCATTATTATTGTCGTTGCCTCCTGACTTGCTACCCCCTGTCACTGTTCGCTTGACTGTACCACCTGCCGCTCCTGGGGGTGTTCTTGCGCTTTCGGCTTCCAAGGGCATATATTCTTCATCTTCTCCTTGGGCCTCTAGCTTTTTCAACCTTTTCTCGGCTATTAACTTCCACTTCCATGTTTTATCCACCTTAAGGTTAACGCTGTCTACCGTGTCCTTTAGGTCCCTAATCGCATTCCTAATCTCCTCCAGAACCGAGCACATCGATTCTGCCTCCGGAACTACAGCTCTCTTTTTGGGCGCCGGTGTGTCTTCTTCCTGGCTGTTCCTTATACACACCGGCTTAGCTATTGCCACACTGTCGCTTTCTGTCCTCAACCCTTTTTTCATTTCCTGAATCTGCTGCTTAAGTTCTTCATTTGCTTTCTTTAGTGATATAACCTCTCTGATCAGCTGTTCTACCCTGGCATCATTACTCTGTTCCTGCGAGGCTAGCGCACCTGTGACTTTCACAGTACCTTTGACTTTCTCGGCCCAGGTCGCTCCTGGCTCCTTTTTCTTGTTTATCTTCAGCTCCTGCTCCTCGAAGCGCACCTGCGCCTCCCGAGACCTGGAACGGTTTCTTCCCCTCGATGTTGAGCGCTGTCTTGATCTTGATGTGCTTCTCGAGCGTGAGCGCCTTCCGGCGCCTGGAGGGGTTTCCTTTGTAGGTTGGGCCGATTCCATCTCTGTCTCCACTTTGGAGCGTTGTCTTCTTCTTACTCTTACTACATATGGTATTTGGTACCGCTGCTTGCACGCCCTGTCACCTGTGGGGTGATCTTCACCGCAGAACTTGCATTTGGGAGAGCAGATATGAGCCTCCCCTGGGTCTTGCATACCACATCCCCTGCACTGCACAACATCAGGTGTTGGACAAACGTCTGATCTGTGTCCGATTCTTCCACATGCGTAACATACGTCAAATTGCTTCCTGTACAGATAGCACCTCACGAGGGTTGACCCATATTTGATGAAGTTGGGCACCCTGAATCCGTCGAAAAGGACAATAAATGATCCAGTAGCTTTGATACGTTGTGCAGCCAACGCTGTTGGGTTGTATTCATGCACAATCTTTTTCGTGATCACACTCTGACTGTCATTGAGGTTCACTCTTCTAATAACCCCCATGCACGTAGAGTGGGGGGCTGTTTCATAAGCGCTCACTTCATATTCTGCCTCCATGATCGTAATGGACTTGATTCTCACATACTTTTCAGCATGAGAGGAGTCCGGTGTACTAACCACCACAATATTCTGTGTGAAGTTGGGGCAGACGATGTCTTCCCTCGCTTGATCTGCTGTAAGTCCGGCTGCCTCGACGATCGCTTCTCCAATAGCTGTGCTGACCTTGTTCAGGTTGAGGCCTCCCCGAGGCCTAACGATGATTTTCCTGTGCTCCTCCGGCAGTTGCGGCATTCTTGACGCCTTCACAATCCGGCGCTTGAGCTTGTCGGCCCCGGCAGCACCTTTGTTGGCGATCTCCTTTCCTTGTGATTCTCGGAACGAATTGGCGGCTCCACCAGCTGCCCATGTCTTTTTCGCAGATCGCGATCTTCGGTTGGTGACCACCTGCCAACCCATTCTTTCCTCGCCGTCTTCTGTCTCCGAGGAGGGTTCGTCGTCCATGCGCATATCGAACATGCCGGCTTGGCGGGCTCGCGAGACCTACGTGGCGTTAGGCCCAGCGTGGCGCCCACGCGCGATGCACAGAAAAGAGGCTGTAGAAGTCCAAAAAATGCTGGCCCGCCTTGTCCAAAGGTATCCACCGATTCGGGTTAGCCTCACGAATCCGATGATAAGCTTCAATGCGTGGTCCTGCCAAAAGTGCCTGCAGAATCATTCAAAAAGACGGAGCCGATGCGGGGCACATCCGCTTTCTTCTGCTTCTTCTTCTTCATCCTCCAGTTGCCACCATGCTCAGATTTTTATTATGCCTTTTATTTTTATCTGTGTTGTGTGTTATTGAATTTCTCGATTTTCTTTAAATACGTCTTCCTACCCTTTTAACCTTATGTCACCTCTCTGCTTTTGAGCCACCAATCCTCCAATCGCCTTTTGCTAATTTCCACCGCACATTTATCTACATGACTATCATTATCTCTGAATCCTAGGGCCTCAGGAAGGGTGACTGTGGCCGCATCGACATCGGGATTGATACCATCACATTTTAGTATGAGGTGTTCCATTGTTTCTACATATTTACCACACACAGTACATGTGTCTTCTTCTTCGTTAAATTTCTTTTTATAGCTCCGTGTTCTAAGACATCCTGATCTAGCTTCAAAGAGTAGGGCACTGCCTCTTGAGTTATCATAAAACGCTTCCTTCCTAATCTGCTGTTTCCAGTATCGATATAGTTCTACACTATGCTTCTTTTCCATTGAATTTATCCAATTTTTACCTTCCGCATTTTTAACCTGTCGTTTAATGCTCTGTCCTTTTTCGTCCTCGTGTCTGGCATACTTACTGGTTAGATTCCTAGTCATTTTCCGCCATTGTGAGTCAACGCTCTTTCTGTATAGGTATTTAAACACCTTAGCTGCCCACCTGTTATCATTCAATTCCCTCAGATGTTTTCGTATAGGATTTTACTCTGAGCTTCCCTTGCTTCGAATGATGCCCAGACCATATCTCCCTGTACTGCTTCGTTTGTGGTTTTCCCGTGGGCACCTAGTGCTAACCTTCCCACAGCTCTCTGATTTACTTCTAGTCTCGACTGAACCTCTGCCCTTAAACATAGGACCGCATTCCCGAAAGTAAGCCCCGGCACCATTACTCCCTTCCAAATGCCTCTCAGTACCTCATACCTGTTGTAACCCCACAATGCCTTATGTTTCATTATGCTGGCATCTCTTCGCCCTTTTGCTATTAGAGACTGTTCGTGCTTTTCCGTATACACCTGCCCTTTGTTTATCCATACTCCGAGATACTTGTATTCGGCCACTCGGGGTATTTCGTGGCCTTGTATTGTAAGCTCTTGATCAGTTGTATCATTGAAAAACATCCCACCGGACTTAGCTGCACTAAAACTGAAACCTAAACTGTCTCCTTCGTCCCCACAGTAATTAACCAGAGTTTGCAAATCTTCCTGGCTATCTGCTAACAGTACAATATTGTCCGTATACATTAAACCCGGTAGTCGTTGCTCAACAACCTTTTCGCCTAATCTGTACGACAGATTATACCCTAGATTGCTTCGTTGTAACCTTCTTTCCATGCTTATCATATAAAGCATGAACAGCAGCGGTGATAAAGGACAACCTTGCCTTAATCCTTTGTGAACCTCGACAGTTGTCGTACTCTTGATTCCTTCCCATGTTATTTCAACATTATTTTCTCGATATAGTTCCTGTAGAAAATCCATTACCTCATTACCGATACCTTCAGCTTTTAATATGTTCCACAGGAGTTCCCTGTTCACATTGTCGTATGCACCACTTATGTCCAGGAAGGCTAAATACAGAGGTCTATTTTCCGCCTTAGCTATTTCTATGCACTGGGTAAGCACGAACAGGCTATCATCTAAGCGCCTACCACTTCTGAACCCGTTCTGAAGTTCTCCAAGTATTCCATTACTTTCTACCCACGACTGCATTTTTAATTTCACCGCCTGCAACTGTTCGGAAGCAGACGCTCCCCTATCGTGAGGTTGCCGCCACGAAAAAAAGCTGTCGGCGTCGGCAGCCTTCTTGAAACCGTACGGCAATCTTTGCATCGCTGTTGCGCAAGCAGGCGATCTGCCGCCGTCCAAAATGGAGCGCCGTGAGCACGAGCAGCGAAGAAAAGCGCGGACAACACAATGTAAACAAAGCGGAGACTGCGCCACGGCGCGACCGCGCGGCTTGACGCTTCCACATTGGGGGCGCTGTCAGGAGGCGCAGTAGCGCCGCCTGGCCATGGTTTTCTCGTCTATAAGCAGCTGCGCTTGCCTCTGCTAGACACTCACGAGGCGAGATGCCTCCTGGAGACAGAGCTGCTCGTTGGAATGAGAAGCGAAGGTTGCGGCGTGCTACAGAGACTGTTTCTAGGTGGCTTTGCTCATAGAGTTTCCTACAACATTACTAGAGGGAACTCTGGCGCTGCAGTCGTTGTCCTACCATGGGAATGATGGCAAGTACATGGATTTGTCTGATCTTCGTGCTTATGGATTCAGACGTTTTTGTGGCTTTGTATATTACGCTATATAAATCTTATTGTCGTATATTTCAGCGCAATCTATATTCTTCGAAGTGCAGAAGACTCCGGGAACGCGTACAATTGCTAATAATTGCAACGATTGAGCTTGTCTATGTGCCCAAATCGAAACGCGCCAAGCGTCTCTAGCGTCTCAAAGCACTGGCATGCCCGCGATAAGTTCACAAGTGCGTTTTATTCGCTTGTCGATACATGCAAGGAAAAAAAAGAAAAAAAAATTCGTGGCTTAATGGTTTCAATATCAGGCTTCTGTACTAGAGTCCCTGTGTTCGAATCCTGCCGTCGGGCAATTTTAATGATGTTTATTTAATTATTTTTTACGCAATAAGCTGTTGAAAATGACGAGTTTACAAAGTCCCAAAGCCGTTTGAAGCCAAAAGGACGAAGTTTAGGCAAATCCATGTACTTCCCATAATTCCCATGCTGGGACAACCGCTGCCATTGCAGCTCCCGTAGACACTAGCGCCAGAGTTCCCTCTAGTAATTCTTGTAGGAAACTCTATGGCTTTGCTAGGGCGCAGCGACTACGCGCCCCGCATCGGACGCGGTGAGCGTCGAGCAACGCAGCGTTCGGCGCGACAACGAAATGTGCGCCTGAGCAAGCGACGCCCGCCTGAGCCGACGCCGACGACACCGGCTTTTCTGCGACACGAGCTCCTTAACGCTGTCGCGTTAAAATAAAGGCTAGTATGCTTCGCATCCTGGGCTTAACCTTAGCTAAGCCACAGGCATTTTTTTTCTGCTCCCAACGAGCGCCGCAAGCTTTGCAGGTTGACGGATCCATATGCGTTCCGTCCGATAAGTGCAGAAAGCATCACCAGGGGCCGGACACTCCGTATACATCCCATTGGCCGTTTTCGAGCAGACGCTCTTTCGACGCTAGCGCCAAGGTCCCCTTCAGTTACGGGCCTAACCAATGGGCGACGCATTAAGCAAAATGGCGGCGCACATGATTGTTTACGTTCTCATGGCAACAGCAACAGCAGCCGCGCGGCACCTCCTCTCCCAAACGTTTTTCTTTCCTTTTTGTTTTTATTATGCCGACCCGCTTCACTCCCTTTCCCCCAAGCCGCGCGCGCCGCTCACTTTTTTTTGTTTTTACCCGTAAGCGGTGCGTTTTTTCTCTTTTATAGCGCGCTTGTTGCCACGCGCCAGCTCGCAAGCAATGCGCGCGCTACGCCGCGCATTGGCATTGCTTGCGAGCTGGTGCGTGGTGCGCCGTGGGCTATGCGTTGGCACGCACGCAGTCTTGCCCATACTTATATTATACCAGCATGTGCCGGGACATAAAAAAAAATTCCACTTCCAACACAACAGATGTTTAGTCTCGCTTTATTGACTTCGTTTCCGAAAAGAGATTTTTCTTACAACGTGGTGTGATACACGATCAAAAAATGAGCAAAAGTGAGGGGTGCATGACATATACAAGAGTACTAAAGACAAAAGTTCACAGATGGTGAAATAACAAAAGAAAGTGCTAGAAAACGCGAAGGCCATTTCATGTAGACACATATAAAAACAAGATTTTTATATAACGTCCTCAAGACCTAAATGTAGACGAGCTCCTGATATGTGCACTAAGATATTGCACAAAATTGGACGACGTGTATGACATAGTCATGACAACTATAAAAAAGGGAAAACTCACTGCTAATGGCAAAAACAATGACACGCAAAATACCTGAAAGATAGAATAAAATGCTAACATTGTTTGATTGAGAGCCATACCAAAAGAAAGCTTACTTATAAATCTGCACGAAAGTATATGAAATGCTTGACATGTTCATTACTGCTGAACAAATTGAAAAAACGTGGCAGAAAAAATAACATTGTACTAAAAACTGAAACACACATTATCACATTATTTTGCACATGGCCACAACTTGAGTAACGGTGGCAAGGAGAACAGAAGGTAGTCGGCTTTCGCAGCAGCACATAGAAAAGATTCGCAGAAAGGCTTATTCCTCAATCAAAGACCAGGTAAAACAAGCCAACACGACTTTTCTTTCTACCCGAATGCAATGCTTAGCAATGAAATTACGTCACTTAAGGCACTAAGTCGTACCTACTGGGCTCTCCCTTGTATAATAAACACGAACTGCAAAAATCTGCATGTAGGACACTTGCAATGCTCATGCTTTCCAGAGGGAAAAAAAGCGTATCATGCCTACACATGAAGGTTGTTCGCGCGGTTTTCCCATCGGGGGTTACTGAGATAGTACACAAACACTAATAGTAATTTTTCAGCTGTTAGTTGGTTTGCAGAACGTGATACACAGAAAAAGCACTGAGGGCGGTATGCAAAGCTGGGCAAGTTACTGAAGTTGCAGAATGAGACTTGGCACAGAAAAACACAAGTCACAGACCAGGTGACAATGAGGAGGAACATCTATTTGTCAGCTTTCTCTACCGGGAAGAAGCAAGTGTAGCACAATCAAGGCGCAACGACGTCCGGAGCCTCATGGAGTACACAAATGGACAGGGCTGTGTTCGTGTACAGCCGCGGCCACGTCTGTGTAGAGCGCGCGAGCACACGGCCTTGCTCTGCGGGGCGACACCATGTGGCGGTTGCGGGATCTGACGCACTGTGCCCAGGAGCATGCGCGGCCTAATATACATGCAGGTCGGCGCACGTTGCTTTAAACCAGAAATTATGTTGGCAAGCGCACGTGTTTTGCCGGTTGTGCGCATTACCCGAGGGCGCCATCTCACTACGCGCGATGACAAGGGAATTGCGCACGTGAGTGATAGCGTGTGCGATTCTGTAAGGGCACTTGATATGAAAAACTGTGTCTTCACCAATCCCAGATAATGGTATCGGCCAATGAAATCACAACATCGCATGCGTGCTGCCTATATTAGACATAGAAGTCGAACCTTTTCGCAGAATATATTCGCAATGGCTCCCCGACTCACAGCGGATGAGCGACGCGCAATAGCTATTATGGGGCGCACAATGTCCCAAAGAGCGATATGCGCAGCCACCCGGCGCCCTATGCGCACAGTTAACAAGGTACTTCAGGCTGCTTATTATGAAGGACGGATTAGTGATGCTCCTCGTGCAAGTCGACAGCGGGTGACATCAGAAGATGAGGACCGCTTAATCGTGGCTGCAGCTGTGACCGATCCTTATCTCAGCGCCAGAGAAATAAGGGACGAAGTTGGGCTCGGAAACATCAGCCTTAGTACAATCAAGAGACGGCTTCACGAAGCCGGTATAAAAAGCAGAGTGTCAGCGCAAAAAGTGATGCTGGATGAAAGACACCGCAATGAGAGACATGAATTTGCGTCTGCGGTGGAGTCTTGGTGCCCGAACAACTGGCGCGCGGTTGTGTTCACGGATGAGGCCTCGTTCTGCACCCGTTGGGACCAGCAGAGGAGGGTGTGGCGCCCGCGCAACTGCCGGTATGTCGCGTATTCCTATACCGTTGTTACTGGCTGCGAGCGCTGGGTACCTCCCTACTTCTTTCAGGAACAGCGTTGCTTGACAATGAAAACGCCTTTTGTGTAGTCTCAAGCTTCTAAGCAGTTGCGACATGTAATACGATATTTAACTTCAGCATTGCAACTAATACTTTTTTTCTTCCTGCGTGGTTTCAGAGTTAGCCTTACCCAGCACAGTTTTAATTGACATCAAGCACTTTCATTTCGTTTTTTTTTGCAACGTGGTCCATGCTGGCTTACCAAAATATGTCAACGCAATAGCTGTTACTTTAATTCATGTATCGATGACACATTACCAAAACATGTCAACGCAATAGCTGTTAGTTTAATTCATATGTCGATGACATATCTTTTGCAGGTACGAAGAGCGCTATGTCTTGGGTACTCGCTCAAGCGGGCGCACCACTGTTCACGTGTGGGGCGCGGTCAGCCACACAGGTTTGGGACCATTGCATCGATTTTCAGGGAAGATGACCTCTGAAACGTGCATGGACGTTTTGGAGACAGTGCTTATTCCGTATGTTCTCGATGGCCCATTCCCGGATGGACTTTACTGGCTACAACAGGACAACGCACCCATCCACACATCAAAGGCAGTGCAGAAGACGCTGGACAATTTGGGTGTGACAAGGCTAAAATGGCCTGCGAGAAGCCCCGATTTAAATATCATAGAAAATGTATGGGGAATGATGAAGTCAAATCTAGCCAAAAAAGCAGGTCTAGCCGCAGCCACCGCTGACGAGCTTTGGTTAGCTATTAAGGAGGAGTGGGACCGTCTCCGACAGATGCCAGACCTTGTGAATCCGCTGTATGACTCGCTTCCCAAGAGGATCGAAATTGTGAAACAGAATCGCGGAGGACCCATTTTCTATTAGAATATACCCGCCATTTCTCGTTGCATATTTTCGTATAAATAAAAGTTCTTCTTTAGTGTTTCCATGTCTATTTTTAAAAAGTGGAAGTCGTCGTGTAACCTAATGATCTAACGAAGCGGTTATTGCTGCTCTAATGGCTATGGTATTGAGCATAATGCAGTTTTCTCAAAAAAAAAAACGACAAGGGAGCCACAGAAAGACATGGATTCGAAGTAGTCCGCAGAGGCCTAACAAGGGGAACATCAGGAAGGAGGCAAAGTTTTAACCACAAGACACCTTGTGGAAACGCTGTCCGTAGGCTGAGGCTTCTCTTCTTCGGCAATGACTGAACGCGCCACGTCCTGTAATAAATAATGATATGAGCCAAAATACAAAATAACGCATTATCTAAGAGCGCCAAGAGCAGGCAGAAGACGGCATCGAAAAATTAACGCCTCGATTTTCTTTTTACGCTGTTGTTGGCGTTATCATTTTTTTCGTATCACCGCGTAATCGGGACGGCTAGAAAGCACACATAGTTTGTTGTGAGAGTCGGGCGCGTGTTATCAGCTGAAACGCGTAATCTTTTGGCATGGCGATACCGAGAGCGCCCTGCGGAAGCGTACATATTCGGTGAAACAACTGCCCGTTCCAACGTTGTCCTTTATGCAAACTAGAAGTGAGGCGTGCAGACAGGACACAAGAGTAGAGAAGTGGACAACACGAACGCCGACTATCAACTGAAGGGAGCACTGAGGCGAAAAATGAAAGAAGACACAAAACTCATCTGCGCATGCTCAGGAATGGTAACACCACGTGTCAATCGGGTACACGTGCTGGTCTACGTGAGAGATAACTGTTAAGACACTTAATCTCTTCCTTATGTAAAGTAATCGAAGGCTGACTCACGCACGCACTTCCACCATTATAGATATGCCATGCCTCTACCATAAGACGCGTATCTTCATTCTTATGCCTGTACAGTATCGCGCATTCATCTAACTTTGGCTTGCAGTTACAATCTCGGCAATGTAGCGAAAGATTAGAAGGCGATCCACCGGTTAACGACCTTTTATGCTCCATTAGCCTCTGATTGATACACCGTCCCGTTTGCCCTACGTAGAACTGGCCACAGCTAAGGGGAATTTGATATACCACACCCATACGACATTCTGTAAAACTGCTGTTCTTATTGTGCTTCACTGGACAAATATCTGTTCGTTTTTTACCTCTAACCCGCTCCTTTTTATTCTGTACGGCAGCGCATATCTTACCTAGCTTATTGGGAGCAGTGAAAGCAACATTAACATCATATCTACTAGCAACTTTTTTAAGCCTGTGCGACACTGAATGAATATACGGAATAGCCACTACTCTTTTTTTGCGATTACTGCTTTCTGTGATTACGTCCGTCCCCCTGGAAACCGACTTCTTTAGGCGCTCAGCTACAGTGGCCACCGCTACATTAGGATAACCTGCTTCTAATAGGCGCCGGACCTGCGCATTAAAACTGGCGCTCATTTACTGCATGCAGGATCTTGTGAGGGAAGACTTAAGGCACGACATGGCGATTCCGTTTTTTACTAATTTAGAATGCTTGGATTGAAAGTTTAGCAACGGCTTCGAAGATCTTGGGGAATACTGCCAACAAACATGATTTTGTTCGAAGATCAAGGAAATGTCAAGAAACTGAATTACGCGTCGCTGAGGTAATTCCTTGGTAAACTTTAATCCTCCCCCATAAAGTTTAAATTGCTCACTTACTGAGGTATTGCAGAAAATCAGGTAATCATCAACGTAACGAAATATCTTGATAACGCTATCACCTAAGGCTTTCTCTAAGCAGTTGTCAACCTTACTCAGGTAAATGTTGCTAAGAATAGGGGCAACCTTTGAGCCGATGCAAATGCCTGATTTCTGCAGAAAAACGCCATCTCTCCACTCAATCAGCGTCGACTTCAAGTACATTGAAAGAATTTCTAGAAAAGCTCCCGTGGAAACACCGCATCTGTCAATAAAAGCCGACTCTTGCACTTGTTCTTTAATGCACTCATTTACGGAATTTAGCAACCCGTCATGCGGCAAGGAATAATACAAGTCTTCGATATCCATACTAAAAGCTGTACAATCACCCGGATTCTCCTCTCTTAAATAGTGAACTAGCGCCTGAGAATTACGTAGGCAAAAGGGATCTGAAAAAATTAGTGAAGCTAGGCAGTTCTGTAGGTAACTAGCGACACAGACCTGCCACGTCCCTTTCTCTGACACTATAGCACGAAAAGGAATTTCTTGTTTATGGGTCTTGGCCGAGAAAAACAGTTCTAATGTGATGATTTAGCTTTCTTGACATTACAAACAAGCCTATCAAGATTATGTCTTGACAAGAGGTCAACCGCACGTTGCTTAACTACCGAAGGCTTGAGTTTGACTGGTTGCAAATTCTTTTCTATGGCTGAAATCGCTTTTTCTGAAAACACGCCATCTGGCATAATTACGAAATAACCTTCCTTGTCAGATATTACAGGTCTAAGTTTATGCTCAACAAGGTAATCAACTAACGGTCGGACAGGGTCAGGCGTCTTAAAATGGGAATTAGATTGTTTAAGGCTAGCAATGCAATCCGAAATACAGCGTGAGCGTTCTTCTTCCGGAACGAACCTAGTAATGCAGCGCGGTAAGCTTAAAACTTCAACGGGTTTTATGTTTGGCTTAAAACAGTGCTTAGGGCCTAAAGCAAGGGTTCTTCTAAGGTTATCACTTACTATGGCGTCTCCAAGAACCAGTACATTATTTGACGGTGAAATATTAGAAAGGTGTCTCCTCTTACTTTGTTGAAGCTCCGGAAGTTTCATCCTCCATAGGAAGTCCGCATGTTGCATGGCTAACTTATTCCAATGGTTGTAAGGGCGGTTCCAAAGGGGACCGTCTCCCATGGCCGCGCAACGGACCCTTAGACACTCCTGGTAGAACCTAACTTGGCGCCATGATTCAGCGGAAAGAATAGCTCCAATCCTCCTGGCATGCCCAGTTGATGGTTGAAGAAAGCCGCACATCATTTGAACTTCCGATGGGACGACACGATTACGACTAAACCACGACATGCTTCTAGCGCGGAACATACATATCGCAATTAAGGAAGCTAACGAAGCAGGATTGTGCAGATAAGTAGGGGAACATGGAAAAGGGCTCAGAGTACTAGAAATGAAGCTTAGAACGACAGAAAGCTGAGCTAGTTGGTAAGGATTCATTATGCAAACTAGAAGTGAGGCGTGCAGACAGGACACAAGAGTAGAGAAGTGGACAACACGAACGCCGACTATCAACTGAAGGGAGCACTGATAATCTGATAGTCTGATAACTGACAGTCGGCGTTCGTGTTGTCCACTTCTCTACTCTTGTGTCCTGTCTGCACGCCTCACTTCTAGTTTGCATAATGAATCCTTACCAACTAGCTCAGCTTTCTGTCGTTCTAAGCTTCATTTATAGTACTCTGAGCCCTTTTCCATGTTCCCCTACTTATCTGCACAATCCTGCTTCGTTAGCTTCCTTAATTGCGATATGTATGTTCCGCGCTAGAAGCATGTCGTGGTTTAGTCGTAATTGTGTCGTCCCATCGGAAGTTCAAATGATGTGCGGCTTTCTTCAACCATCAACTGGGCATGCAAGGAGGATTGGAGCTATTCTTTCCGCTGAATCATGGCGCCAAGTTAGGTTCTACCAGGAGTGTCTAAGGGTCCGTTGCGCGGCCATGGGAGACGGCCCCCTTTGGAACCGCCCTTACAACCATTGGAATAAGTTAGCCATGCAACATGCGGACTTCCTATGGAGGATGAAACTTCCGGAGCTTCAACAAAGTAAGAGGAGACACCTTTCTAATATTTCACCGTCAAATAATGTACTGGTTCTTGGAGACGCCATAGTAAGTGATAACCATAGAAGAACCCTTGCTTTAGGCCCTAAGCACTGTTTTAAGCCAAACATAAAACCCGTTGAAGTTTTAAGCTTACCGCGCTGCATTACTAGGTTCGTTCCGGAAGAAGAACGCTCACGCTGTATTTCGGATTGCATTGCTAGCCTTAAACAATCTAATTCCCATTTTTAGACGCGTGACCCTGTCCGACCGTTAGTTGATTACCTTGTGGAGCATAAACTTAGACCTGTAATATCTGACAAGGAAGGTTATTTCGTAATTATGCCAGATGGCGTGTTTTCAGAAAAAGCGATTTCAGCCATAGAAAAGAATTTGCAACCAGTCAAACTCAAGCCTTCGGTAGTTAAGCAACGTGCGGTTGACCTCTTGTCAAGACATAATCTTGATAGGCTTGTTTGTAATGTCAAGAAAGCTAAATCATCACATTAGAACTGTTTTTCTCGGCCAAGACCCATAAACAAGAAATTCCTTTTCGTGCTATAGTGTCAGAGAAAGGGACGTGGCAGGTCTGTGTCGCTAGTTACCTACAGAACTGCCTAGCTTCACTAATTTTTTCAGATCCCTTTTGCCTACGTAATTCTCAGGCGCTAGTTCACTATTTAAGAGAGGAGAATCCGGGTGATTGTACAGCTTTTAGTATGGATATCGAAGACTTGTATTATTCCTTGCCGCATGACGGGTTGCTAAATTCCGTAAATGAGTGCATTAAAGAACAAGTGCAAGAGTCGGCTTTTATTGACAGATGCGGTGTTTCCACGGGAGCTTTTCTAGAAATTCTTTCAATGTACTTGAAGTCGACGCTGATTGGGTGGAGAGATGGCGTTTTTCTGCAGAAATCAGGCATTTGCATCGGCTCAAAGGTTGCCCCTATTCTTAGCAACATTTACCTGAGTAAGGTTGACAACTGCTTAGAGAAAGCCTTAGGTGATAGCGTTATCAAGATATTTCGTTACGTTGATGATTACCTGATTTTCTGCAATACCTCAGTAAGTGAGCAATTTAAACTTTATGGGGGAGGATTAAAGTTTACCAAGGAATTACCTCAGCGACGCGTAATTCAGTTTCTTGACATTTCCTTGATCTTCGAACAAAATCATGTTTGTTGGCAGTATTCCCCAAGATCTTCGAAGCCGTTGCTAAACTTTCAATCCAAGCATTCTAAATTAGTAAAAAACGGAATCGCCATGTCGTGCCTTAAGTCTTCCCTCACAAGATCCTGCATGCAGTAAATGAGCGCCAGTTTTAATGCGCAGGTCCGGCGCCTATTAGAAGCAGGTTATCCTAATGTAGCGGTGGCCACTGTAGCTGAGCGCCTAAAGAAGTCGGTTTCCAGGGGGACGGACGTAATCACAGAAAGCAGTAATCGCAAAAAAAGAGTAGTGGCTATTCCGTATATTCATTCAGTGTCGCACAGGCTTAAAAAAGTTGCTAGTAGATATGATGTTAATGTTGCTTTCACTGCTCCCAATAAGCTAGGTAAGATATGCGCTGCCGTACAGAATAAAAAGGAGCGGGTTAGAGGTAAAAAACGAACAGATATTTGTCCAGTGAAGCACAATAAGAACAACAGTTTTACAGAATGTCGTATGGGTGTGGTATATCAAATTCCCCTTAGCTGTGGCCAGTTCTACGTAGGGCAAACGGGACGGTGTATCAATCAGAGGCTAATGGAGCATAAAAGGTTGTTAACCGGTGGATCGCCTTCTAATCTTTCGCTACATTGCCGAGATTGTAACTGCAAGCCAAAGTTAGATGAATGCGCGATACTGTACAGGCATAAGAATGAAGATACGCGTCTTATGGTAGAGGCATGGCATATCTATAATGGTGGAAGTGCGTGCGTGAGTCAGCCTTCGATTACTTTACACAAGGAAGAGATTAAGTGTCTTAACAGTTATCTCTCACGTAGACCAGCACGTGTACCCGATTGACACGTGGTGTTACCATTCCTGAGCATGCGCAGATGAGTTTTGTGTCTTCTTTCTTTTTTCGCCTCAGTGCTCCCTTCAGTTGATAGTCGGCGTTCGTGTTGTCCACTTCTCTACTCTTGTGTCCTGTCTGCACGCCTCACTTCTAGTTTGCATAATGAATCCTTACCAACTAGCTCAGCTTTCTGTCGTTCTAACCAACGTTGTCACTCGTGCAATACAGTTGTGCATGTATATTAGGCCGCGCATGCTCCTGGGCACAGTGCGTCAGTTTCCGCATCTGCCGCACGGTGTCGCCCCGCAGAGCAAAGCCGTGTGCTCGCGCGCTCTACACAGACGTGACCGCGGCTGTACATGCGCCTTCTGATGTCTTTGGGTCTGAGCGCTCACCTGTTGTCTTTAGGCACCCGGAACAACCTTGCAGGACTTGTTTTTGAGGTATTTGTGCACCACTGCACGATGCACGAGCGGTACGAGTCGTGAAACGGGTGAAACATTGCGGAGCACAAGCACACAGCTACCGAGGACCACAGAACTGACGAAACTAGCCACGTCGGTCAACGCACAGCAGCGCACGCATCTCGATGACAGTAGATAACAAAAATAAAGCGTTACGTAGCGGACTAAGCAGCAGCCGGGCCGGCGGGGATGGCACGGCGGCGCGGGCGCGTAGACAGTCGAAGGTGAGGGAGTTGAGAGGGTGTTACGAGAGAGGGCGTAGGGAGAGGAGTTGAGCGGGGGGAAGGGCTTAGCCACCTGGATCGGCGCGCGTGCGCGCGACGCTCTACGAGGCAATGCAAGGGAAACGGATTTTTGCGTCGCCCATTACAGAGATGGCGCCAATTTCCTGTGCCACCGGAACCGGGGAGTGTCCCCCCCCTCCTGGCATCACCGCAAGAAGTTCGTCGAGTGTGTCCACCAGGTCGTTTACAACCTCCCGCTTTCATGTGGGAAGCAATATATCGGGCAAACTGGGCGTTGCCTCAATGATCGGCTCCGCGAACACAGCAAGAATGGTAAAAATGGCATCAGTGGGTTTTTGGCGATTCACTGTCGCGATCATGGATGCAAACCTATCGAGGACGAATGCACGATTGTGTCCCGTGGCAGGACGCAGCTCATCCGTGAAATAACTGAAGCGCAGATGATTGCAAAATTGCGTGATAAGTGTGTTAGCTTCCCTTCACTGGCTCTCAAAGAAAAAAAGCTGAGTTTCTTGGAGGCGGCATCACATGACTCGTAACTATGTTACACGAGTGCGCAGTTCATTTTCATGTAACCACATGCGCAGTCTGCACTGCTTCACATGTATAAAACGGATTCAGTGGTACAATGAACTTAGTTGAAAAAAAAAAGGTGTGTCTTCTTCTCTTACGCCCGTGTCGTTTTTTTGCGCAATATTGCTTGAGTAATGGATTACCAACTTGCCCGGAATGCTGCTCTATTGCCTTGCGCTGTAACTTACCCCACAATGAATCATACATTCGTACGAGTGCCATGCACGGACTTCCCGGCGGCCCTGCCGGGAAGTCCGTGCCAGAACACTGACATCGTGTTCAGTGGTAATTGCGAGGGTGGAATCCGGCTGCTTAGACAACTCATGAATGACGCTTCTTGGCGGCAGCAGCATGGTGTGCCCCCACGTTGCTTCACTGATAAGCGCATTAGCGTCGACATTTATCGTGAGGAGAGTTCAGCCGGGATAGTGTTGCAACAAAAGATATAGTTCGGCTAGATTTGTTACATTAACCTTTTTTAGAAAACCATGCGATACAGTGAAAGCTCGTTAATTCGAACTTCAATAATTCGAATTTATGGATAATTCGAACTGTACGATTTGGTCCGGCCAAGCTCCACAGAAGTCTATGTATAAAAAAGTCCGTTAATTCGAACGCGAGAAGGTTCCCTCACGGATAATTCGAACTACGCTCACCTGGCACACGGCCAGAGAAAAGCGCCTAATGCCTACACACAAGGCTGTATTGCCTCCGAAACGGAGAGAACGGCGAGAGAAGGCAAAATCGGAAAAAAATCTAACCGACGCGGGGTCAGCCAGAAGGCAGTGGCGGCTGCCGCCTCTCCGTTCTACGTAACCTCCAAGACTTCTTGCCCGTTGCGAATCTCGGAGGCTTTGCAAATCTTGTACAGCTGCTAATGTTGTGCGGAGATGGCACGGCAAGCGCCAAAACACAGCGAATCAAGTACGTCGCAGCTGCGCTTGCAATAAAGAACCAACGAATCAGGGCCTTCGCCACCTTCACATGTTCAGCGTCTTTGTCTCGGCAGTCTTCATCGGTTGTGCACCTCTGTTTTCAGCTTAGGAGGTATCGGCCGTCGCGAATCATTGTGATAGTGTTAAGCCTCGGCTAACGTTCGTTTCGGTGGACATCGGTGGTGTGGCACCCTCGGACCCAGAGCTTCGACTTGAAGATGGCGTGTGCCCGCGGCACACGCCATCACTTTCTGACACGCCAAATTTCTGACATGCCTTACTGCTTCGAAATCGCAGTGTACTCTTGCTCTCCTTCACTTTCGTTAGTTCGAACTTTCGTTAATTCGAACTGAAGCGGCTTCCCCTTGTGGTTCGAATTAACGAGCTTTTACTGTAGTAGCACAGAAAGGCGAGAAAAAATTTTGCAGATCCCTCGCACTGTGGGAATAGACGTAAGCGGGGCTTTCTCATTTGTTTGCCGTCACTGACGATATTTCGCGGTGATGTTGACGGCCTACGGTAGTCGTGACGCGATGTTAAATGGAAGCTTGAGTGCACCACTTGTGTTTGTCTACGTAGCACACGCAACGCATAGCGACACGTGTATGCTAGAGGCGCTGTTGTGTGCCATTGTTCGTAGCCTGCGAGAAAGTTAGAACTATCATTCCTTCACACAGGTGCATCGCATCGTGGCTGAATGTTGATTTTCTGGACAGCCTCTTGCGTGGTGTCGTAGCGAGGCTGCGGTGCTTTAGTTTGGTGATGCGTTGTGTCCCGTGGGAGTCTGTACTGCAGACGTGTCTGCGTGGCAAAGTGTTTCCCAGAGAAGTCGTGGTTATTACACAATCCACACATGACGTTCTTTCGGGAATCAATTTTCTGCGGGAGTGTGGGGTTACTGTTGACTGTAGAAGTGGGCACCTTTAATTCTGTCCGCGGTAGCTTCTCAGCTGCGCTCTTAGAGAAATCATCCCGTGATGAATGCATCTTTGTTGTCTCCGAGGACACGGTCGTTCCTGTATTTTCTGCTGTGTGCATTCCAGTAACCTATTCTAGTAAGGACCTTATCCATGTTCGATGCCACGCTGGAACCGATTCAATTGACTTGTGTGGAAAAAAGAAAACGCTTTAGTTCCCCATTGCGTGCTGTCTGTAGTCGATGGATGCGCAAGTGTGTGAACCATTAGCAGTTCAATGGAGCCTGCAGTGTTGCCTTGTGGGCTGAAACTCGCTGTATTCCAACCAGAATCCTCTACGACGCTTGTAGCTGCTACAGGTGAGAACAAACAACTAGATTCGCAACTTCTACAAATGATCAGCAAGTCACTTAGTCAAAGCGAGCGTCATACATTCCTGGGCGTTCTCTTCAAGCACTCGAAAAAGTTCGACTTTTCGAAAAGCAGCAAAATGTCTCTACAAAGGATCAGCAAAACACTTAGTCAAAGCGAACGTCATACACTCTTGGGCGTTCTCTCCAAGCACTCGAAAGTGTTCGACTTTTCGAAAAGCAGCAAAATGCCTCTAATTACAGCGTCACGAATACGTCATCGGTTTAACACTGCTTCGGAGCATTCCATGCGGCAGAAATCTTACAGAATGGCACCGTGGGAGCGCATCATCATCAACGAGCAAGTGCAAGAGATGCCAGGAAAGGGAGTAGTTCAAAAATCAGCAAGTCCCTGGGCAGCTCCCGTGATTCTTGTGAAGAAGAAAGATGGTGATTTTGCGTTGATTACCGGCGACTGAATTCAGTTAACAAGAAAGACGTCTATCTGCTGCCCCGTATTGATGACGTCATCGACTGTCTGCACTCCGCTTTCTACTTTTCTGCCGTGGATGTGAGATCAGGCTATTGGCAAATTCCGATGCACCCAGCTGACAAGGAAAAGACGGCATTTGTTACGCTTGACGGGCTGTACGAATTCAACGTCATACCGTTCGGATCGTGCAGTGCGCCGGTGACATTCGAAATATTAAAGGATACTATTCTGCGCGGTTTGAAATAGCAGATTTGTATGTGCTACCTTGATGATGTAGTTTTGGAGGTACATTTCAGGAGCACAACACTTGTCTCGCTATTGATCTCGACTATATCGAAAAGGCTGATATTGAGCTGAATTCCAAAAAACAGATTTTGGCGAGCGCCAAAGCGTGCTGTTAGGACATCTCATCGATAAAGATGACATTAGACCCGACCCATAGAAGACGGCAACCGTTGAACCATTCGCGCAACCTACATCTGTCAAACAGCTTCGTAGGGCTCTTCTCATGTTTCCAGTGGTTGATACCCGGTTTCGTGGATGTCTCTCAGCTTTGACGAATCTTCTGCGCAAGAACACTCCGTTTCAGTAGACCCCTGAGTGTGAAGCCGCTTTTCGCCAGCTGAAGCATTTGCTAACTTCACAGCCAATACTCCCGCACTTTGATCCTTCGTCATCAACAGAGATTCACACAGACGTAAGTGGCAGCGACATCGGTGCCGTCCTCGCTCAGCGCTCTAGGAACAACAAATATGTCTCGCATACGCAAGCCGTTCCTTAAGTATGCTTGAACCAAATTACACTCTGACGGAACAAGGATGCCTAGCAGTAGTATTTGCCGTGCAGCTGTTTCGCTCGTGCGTCCATGGTCACCCGTGCACCATCGTCACAGATTCTCTTTGCTGGCTGGCCAATCTTTGTGACCCGCCCGGTCGCCTCGCGCGATGGGCCCTTCGTCTACATGAATATGTGTTCACTATTTCGTACAAGAGTGGCATTAGACACACTGACGCGGATTGCCTTTCCGGGATGCCACTACATACGACGAATCGTGAAGCCGATAACTTTTATCACCTCATCGTTTCCCCTTTTTCTGGCTTTCCAGATGCCTTGAAATTCGCCGCAGAGCAGTACAAGGTCCCAAGCTTGAATGCTCTTTTCTCTGCGACACAAGGGCCCATAACCGCAGGTCGATTTTGCGTCTGATATGGTCTTCTTTACAAAAGGAACTTCTCAACGACGGGCGCCCGCTTTCTATTGGTGGTTCCGGAGTCTCTTCGCACAGCTGTTCTGCGCATTGCGCACGATGACGCGACTTCAGGTTAATTAGGGACCGCGCGAACACTTAGTCGTACCATAGAAAGGTTCTACTGGCCTCAAGTGCGCAGAACAATTGGTCAATTGTACACAGTGCCAGAGCCAGAAGCGACTTACTTCAGCTCGAGCCGGTCACCTGCAGCCAGTAAAGCACCCAGTTCCCATTTTGAAAAATTTAGCGTATACCTGAGCGGACCGTCTCCGCGTTCATTAAGAGGCAACCGGTGAATCATTGTGTGTTCTGACTAGCTGACGCGGTATTGTAAGAGGGCAGCTCTATGCTCCGCCACTGCAGCCGAGATTGCCCAGCTTTTGCTGCATTCAATTATACTTCGACACGGGCCGCTTCGCGTGATAATAAGTGACCGTGGTCGCCAATTTATTGCCGATCTTGTGGAATAGTTACTGCGTTCGTTCGCCTCCACGTTCCGACACTCAA
Organism: Dermacentor albipictus; assembly: GCF_038994185.2. Classification (NCBI taxonomy): domain Eukaryota; kingdom Metazoa; phylum Arthropoda; class Arachnida; order Ixodida; family Ixodidae; genus Dermacentor; species Dermacentor albipictus. The sequence goes on along the minus strand of NC_091828.1, from coordinate 14,733,326 downwards.
CAGCTTATCATTAACAAACTAATGGGCTCACCGAGTGGAAAAACCGAACATTGATAAACATGCAATCAATGTACGTCGCTTCAGGCGACAAGAACTGGCATGAAGTATTACCGTTCTTGACGTACGCTTTCAACTCTGCGAAACACGAAACGACCGGTTTCAGCCCTTTCTTCCTTCTTTACGCGCGCCCACCTCGTCATACGCTGGAAACCAGCTTTTTTTTTTGTCATCCATGTCTATGATGGAGGCTTTGTGTCGTGCAGAAGAGGCTTGTCGACTTGCTCGCTTACGTACATTGGCCGCGCAAGGCCACTTTAAACACGCTACGACAGTCACCACCATCATGTTACTTAAGTTCCTGGCGACCTTGTGTCGCTGTGGACTCCAATACGCAGACGTGGCTTGAACCAAAAGCTGCTTCCGGACTATGCGGAGCCTTCGTTATCCTCGATCGTCTATGCGAAGTACACGATTGCATGCCTCACTTCCATTGGCCGCTGTTCACGGAAGACTGAGGTGACGCATGTTGCCCGCCTGAAACCGTTCACAGGCAGGAAGCAGGAGTGACTCGCCCGGAGCGCTTCATCTGGAAGAGGAGGAATGCTGCAAAGGGTCACTCAACAAAAAATACGCGGGAAGCGAGAGAGGAGAAAGAGGAGGACAACGTTGCTCCTACAATTTTCACGGTTATTTGTGCCTTGGAGATCATTAAACCAGCCCCTTAATTCTCTCCGCAGACCGTAAAAATAATCATGCCCTGCGTAAGTCCCGCTTATATAGACTTGCACAGAGTTTATTGTTCAGAAAGACTGGAAACGTGCCGTATCATACCTTGAAATAAAATTTTTACAGTTTGTCCACAACTGTTGCTATATCTAGTAGCGCTTCTGTTTATTGAAGAGACCGTAAACGTAGAACGCTTCCTGACAACGCCCTTCCCATCTCGCGCGATCATCCTATGTATGCAAGCTGCCATGAGCAAAGAGTGTGTATTGTTTATCCGGTTCGCCAGGGCGTTTTTTTTTTAAATAATGGGGATTTACGTGCCAAAACCACGATCTGATTGTAAGGCACGCCGTGGTGGGGGACTCCGGAAATTTGGACGCTCTGGGGTTCTTTAACGTGCACCTGAATCTTAGTACACGGCTATTTTTGCATTTCGCCCCCAACTAAATGCTGCCGCGGGGGCCGGGATTCAAACCCGCGTTCTTGTGCTTAGCAGCCGAACATCACAGCTACTAAGTAACCACGGCGGCTGTCAGGGCGTTAGCTTGACGGCCCAACCACATGCGCATGATTTTAGAGGGACGCCGACAAACGATGGTCACGAATAACACGTTTTGCAGTCAGGAAGGGCGATCCGTCGTTGTCATAGTCGCCTCGCCGGTTTTCAGCCAGCCAAAAAATTTTGTTTGACGTCCTGAGGTCCGCGCGGCGACAGCGTGATTGCGCAACAAGATGGGGGCAACCAGTCCGCCCGCTTATATCTAAACTCGCTCTTGTAACTTGCATTCTGCCATGACAGTAAAAAATAAATAGTTTGGTCAGCCATCGCTTTGTCTAATCTGAAGCTGAGGATAAAGTATCGGCGTTGTCTTGTCATTAATATTGAAATTATTTCTTTGTTTTGATGCTGTTCGGCCTGATATACCACCTGTTAAGAGCCACGAAAGTCGAGTTTTCCCGACCACATGGCACCACGGCATTTCACGCTGGCGGCATGGAACTGATTTTCACTGGTGATAACAGCATATTAAACGTAGCAATATTGTTAAGGCATTCCTCTCGTGGTATGTTTGCGATATTTCACGGGCGCCAATGTGCAACTAACGAGCACGGGCAAACACAATTCTAACTTTGTCGCAAAATTTTTCGCCATGTCGCGTACATGTGGTAGCTCCACGCTGCGGAGCGACACCGCAACATAACATAATGACTCTGTCACATCGCTTCTCGCTGTCCGTTGAATATCACCTGCATGTGGTTGCCGCTTTACGTATTCCTTGTCTCATCTTTCCACCATACTATCTGCCCTTGAGGCTGTTGCACGCGAGTACAAAAGTAAGCGCTGCAACATCTGCAATGCTTTTGCGGAGGGCTAACGCATAATTACAGCCGTCAATAGGAAATTGTGTCCATGGCCATGGAGTTCCAGAGGGCACTGTAACGATTACCCGAGCAGGGTTTCTCGACACCACGCTTCTCCCTACGTCGGCTAGAGGCGGCGCCGACATCGAGGAGCCCTAGACTAGAGAGGTTTAGAGAGCATTGCCGCAACGCCCACTAAGTTCTCGCGGGAAAGGGCTCAGAAACAGCTCTCCCAATTCCCTACCATGTTATATATGAAAGTCAACACCTCGTCCGTGTTCGAACCGCTATTCCTGCAATTTTCAAGTCAGAAACTTACTGATTGCAATTGCTGATGTTGTTCTCCTGTTGAAGAATCCTGCTCAAGGAACTTTTCACCGTTACACGAGCACACAAGTAATGTTACCAGCTTTGAACACAACTTTGGTGAGCCCTTTCATATTGGATGACCTTGTACAATATACACGACCTCAACCGCCTTCCGGCGGTGCGCGCAAGACAGCGACACCAGAAACAGTGAACAAGTCGAGGGTGGAGGGAAAGAAGGCTTCGCTTTAAAAATAGAGCATCATTTCATCATCATCACCATCGTCGTCACTGTCATCGTCGTCGTCGTCGTCATCATCATCATCAGCATCAGCATCAGCATCAGCATCATCATCATCAGTCTGGTTACGCCCATTGCAGGACAAAGGCCTCTCTTATACTTCTCCAACAACCCCTGCAAACTTCTTAATCTCATCCGCCCACCTAACTTTCTGCCGCCCCCTGCTACGCTTCCCTTCCCTTGGAATCCAGTCGGTAATCCTTAGTGACCATCGGTTATCTTCCCTCGTGATTACATGTCCTGCCCATGCCCATTTCTTTTTCTTGATTTCAACTAAGATATCATTAGCTCACGTTTGTTCCCTCACCAAATCTGCTCTTTTCTTATCCCTTAACGTTACACCCATCATTCTTCTTTCCATAGCTCGTTGCGTCGTCCACAATTTAAGTAGAACCCTTTTCGTAAGCCTCCAGGTTTTTGCCCCGTAGGTGAGTACTGGTAAGACACAGCTATTATACACTTTCCTCTTTAGGGATAGTGGCAACCTGCTGTTCATGATCTGATAATGTCTGCCAAACGCACCCCAGCCCATTCTTATTCTTCTGATTATTTCCATCTCATGATCCGGATCCGCCGTCACTACCTGCCCTAAGTAGATGTATTCTCTTACCACTACCAGTGCCTCGCTACCTATAGTAAATTGCTGTTATCTTCCGAGACTGTTGAATATTACTTTAGTTTTCTGCAGATTAATTTTTAGACCCATTCTTCTGCTTTGCCTCTCCAGGTCAAAGAGCATGCATTGCATTTGGTCCCCTGAGTTACTAAGCAAGGCCATATCATCAGCGAATCGCAAGTTACTAAGGTATTCTCCATTAAGGTTTATCCACAATTCTTCCCGAACCAGGTCTCTGAATACCTCCTGTAAACATGATGTGAATAGAATTGCAGAGATCGTATCTCCCTGCCTGGCGCCTTTCTTTATCGGGATTTTGTTGCTTTCTTTATGGAGGGCTACGGTGGCTGTGGAGCCGCTATATCTTTCTGTATTTTAAATACGGCTCGTCTACACCCTGATTCTGTAATACCTCTATGACTGCTGAGGTTTCGACAGAATCAAACGCTTTCACGTAATCAATGAAAGCTATATGCATCATTTAACTCGTTTCAATGGAAGTTATGGTGGCGCGTTTTCTTGCTGTTGAAATAAGCGTCTTGCTATCCACTGGTCTTTCATACGTCCCTCTCTTTCAACCCTTGTCATTGGGACAAGTTGACACTCGTTAGAAATCTTCCAAAGACAGCTAGCGTCGTTGCCATGCACAGGCGTGCTAGCGCGCCTGGCGGGATGCCCCCCCCGTTCCTGCCTCCAGCCTTCCGGGGCCGATAAGCGAAGCCACCGCCTACGGGTGTCCGGGCTGCTCGCGTTTCCTCCTTTACCAGTAGCCACGTGTGCCATCGGACGGGACGGCTCCAAGGTGCGCCGGTGGATTTGACGTGAGTGTTTCTAAGCAACTACATTTGAGTACATGATTCACAGATAAGCCTGATTAAAAAAGCACGGTTTATAATGGCAACGGAATGAGCATACTCTGCGCTGAAAAGCACAGTGTGCCTGTGATTCGCTTGACGGATGAAGAGTGAAATGAAAACGGTTGCTCAAAGCGATCATAGGAAAGTACTTCAGCGAGGAAACAAGGCGGAACAACTGAGCGCAAATATTTTGTACACCAACTAGCCCACTGCCGACTTGGGTGTTTTCCTTAGGTGAACTAGCCCACTGCGCTGTTTTCCTTAGGTGAATAGAAGCATGTAAAAGAGAAATTGTTACTTTGTTAGTTAGCATATAAAACTGTGTTACGCTCAGACCAAGATAAAGAGGTTGGCAACAAACTGCGAAGGATTTCCAGCGCTTTCACAATCACTTTATGACACAGGCTGTCAATACCTTTTGGAAAACCTCGGGGATGAGAAAACTTGAAGTGACTGTAAGCAATCAATTTACAGTGATAGCTCCTGAAACGTCGCAGTCTTTCTTCACCAGTTTGTCGCCGCGCATGCCGTCGTTCTGTGTGTGCCTGAGATGGTTGTCAGATATAAATATTTATTCTGAATAGTACGATTATATAGATCAATATATCCGTCGGTTCATTAGGCTCAGTGGTGCTAATAACCAGTGAATAAAAAAGACGTGCTTATATACCATTTTGTTGTGGGCCATAGTCACACCTTCTGTTGCAAGCAGCAAACAAAATGAAGCTTACAAATGCATACATATTGAGCGTCTTCTCATTCGAGCTCCGTCATAAACCCGGTATGAGGCGCGAAGCATGTTAGGATGAAATTACGGAGATGGCATCTTCCACGTTCAAGTTTTATAACCCTCCGTTGACAATAAAAGTACAGGTGGTATACTCTTTGCGAAGAGTTAGGATAAGAAAAAAAAACACCCAAAGAAAGACTTGAATATAGAGATATTTTTGAATTACAGGTGGTTTAATAACGCCCACGTAGTAACGGCTATGGAAACTGGCTTACAAGTGTGGCTTTACCGATATGGAAGGCTTCATTTATTTACGTAGCACTAATTTTGGTTATTACCATCAAATAATGTTGAAATAAGTTTTTCTGGATATGATTCAAAGCCTTGAATCATTCACCATTTTCTCACGTCAGGACGACAGTGTGCTTTGAGGTGATCGCTGCGTGAGCATTCGCAACGTGGAAGCACCTTCTTTGTGTTGGTGCTCCTTACCGCAGACACCTGATAAAATATCCGGCAGTATGCTCAGAAACCTTGTCAAACTGACCCAAAATAGGCATTCTTCACTCTATACAAATCAAGGCACTACCAAATTAGGAATGCCCACTGAGATTCAACAAAAGACACTCGTTCACCAAAACAGGAATCGGCCTCCCTGGTGCAGTATTCGGCAACTACTTCCCAAATGCGTCTTTCGATCAACCAATGGCCCTCACTCCCCAGCAGCTGTGGAGCACCTGGCCAAGGCGGTGGTCACACCTGTGTTGCAGCGGAGAGTGCTAAGAATCTCTGGACCCGGACAGGCCGCCAATGGAAACTGACCCTTGCAACGTTTCACACCCGAAATTTGTCGAGTGAGGATGGCTTAGTAGGACTTTTTGAGGAACTTTCAGACATTGGTTGGGATGTTATTCGTCTTAGTGAGATTAGAAGAACGGGTTAGGCTTATGCAGTGCTGACTAACGACCATGTCTTCTGCTATAGAGGTACCCAGATAAGAAGCAATACGGGTTAGGATTTCTGATCCATAAGGACATAGCTGGCAACATTGACGAGTTCTACAGCATTAGTGAGAGAGTAGCAGTAGTCATAATCAAACTTAATAAGAGTTATACAATGAAGATAACACATGCCTACGCTCCAACATCCAGCCATGATGATGATGAAGTGGATCAGTTTCATGAAGATTTTTAAGCAGCGATTAGAAAAGTACAAACTCAGTATACTGTATTAATGGTTTAGGAGATCTTCAATGCAAAGGTGGGGAAAAGCAGACCTGTGAACAAGCAAGCAATTGGCAACTATGGCGTCGATCCTAGGAATGCTACAGGAGAGATGCTGGTAGAATTCGCGGAAAAGAATAAGCTGCGAATAATGAACACCATCTTCGGGAAGCGTAATAACAGAAAGGGGAACTGGAAAAGCCCTAGTTATGAAACAAGAAATAAAATTAATTTCATGTTTTTGCCGATTCTTGCAGAGTGCAGGGTGTAGAAGTATTAGGTAGGGTGAAGCGCAGTGAATATAGGTGAATGAGGGCTAGGATTCCCCCCAATTTGAAGAGAGAAAGAGTAAAATTCGCCAAGAGGAAACAGGCTAATCTAGATGCAGTAAGTGTAAAAGAAGACAAATTCAGGCTGGTACTTTCGAACAAATATGCAGCCTTAGAACAGAAAGGTGAAGATGACATAGATTTAGCGAATCAAAACGTAACTAGGATGGCTTCAGAGGCAACGATTGAAGTTGGCGGCAAGGCACCAAGGCAACCAGTAGGCAAGCTCTCCCAAGTAACTAAGGGCCTGATAAAGAAACGACAAAGAATGAAAGTGTCCAACTCCGGAGATAAGAATGAATTCGCGAAACTGTCAAAACTTATCAACAAGGAGAAAATAAGAGATCTTAAATTATAACCTGAGAAAGACCGAGGGAGCCGTAAAAAATGGACGCAGCATGAAATTAGTGAAAAAAAAAACTTGACATAGGACAAACCAAAAAGTATGCACTGAAAGATAAGCAGACTAATGCCATCAGCAGTACCGAAGGTATAGTAAAAGCAGTGGAAGAATTCTATACTGACCTGTAAGTACCCAGAGGAGCCACGATACTCCATTCGCAGCAGTAATGAACAGGTTGCAGAGACTCCTTCTATGAGTAGCGATTAGGTTAGGAGCGCCTTGCAAGACACCCAAAAGGGAAAAGCGGCAGGAGAAGATGGAATAACAGTCGATTGCGTCAAAGCTGGAGGCGACATACTGCTGGAAAAACGGGCTGCTGTCAATACAAAATGTCTGTCGATTTCAAGGGTCCAAGAAAACTGGAAGAATGCAAATATTAAACTAATCCGCAAAAAGGGATACGTTAAAGAATTGAAAAAATGTAGGCGCATTTGCTTACTCCTAGTATTATATAAAATATTCACTAATATATTCACCAATAGAATAAGGGCAACACTGGACTTTAGTCAACCAATGGAACAGGCTTGCTTCAGAAAGGGATACTCTACAAGCGATCACATCCATGGCATTAACTAGGGTTAATCATTAATTAACATGTTAATGTTAATGTGGTAATGTGTAACATGTCATTGTTAACATGGTTAAACATTTACTAGGTTAATCCATGGATTAACAATTGAGAAATCCGCAGAGTACAATCAGCATATTTTATGGCTTTCAGAGATTACGACAATGCATTTGATCAAGTAGAAATAGCAGCAGTTATACAGACATTACGTAATCAATGAGTACACGCCGCTTACGTAAATATCTTAGAAAATATCTGCAGAGATTCCAAGGCTACCTTAATTCTCCAGAAGAAAAGTAGAAGCATACGTATAAAGAAAGGGGAAGAAAGTGGTTTAACCGAGGGGCTCGATTTTTGGTTAGTCATACTATAAGAAGCCAACATTCACTGACACCAAGGACAACGTAGGGTAAATTACTTGTGCTTAATAAATGAGAACAAGAAACTATACATTGATGGAAATGAAAGTGGATGAAGAAAACAACTTGCCGCAGGTGGGGAACGATCGCACAAACTTAGCCTTTCGCCTGCGATGTTCTACCAATTGAGTTACCGCGGCGCTGTTTCCCAAACAACTTTCTTGGGTATTTATGTTTGCTAGTAGAAACCTGGGAGTGTTAGCCAGTGCAACCACTTACAGCCTTCGGCGGCGGATGTTGAACCTCCTTTCTGCCACAGGCGTCACGAGAACGTGATCTTTTTAGGTGAAGGCAACTGAATAAACCCACACATGCTACCTGAAGGCATCAATGTTGCCGGATTGAGGACCCTCGTTATGTAATAAACGAGAAGAAAGGGGGTTAGCCGAGGGGCCCGTTTTTTATGAGTCATATCACAGAAACTAACAAACACTGACAGGAAGGACAACATCGGTGAAATTACTTGTGCGTAATAAATGAAATAAAGGTATGATAAATAATGGAAATGAAAGCGCATAAAAAAACAACTTGCCGCAGGTAGGGAACGATCTCACAACCTTCGCATTTCGCGGGCGAGGCTCTACCAATTGAGCTACCGCGACGCCGTTTCCCCATCCACTTTCTTGGGTGTTTATGTTTGGCAGTAGTAATAGTAGTAGTATGTTATGTTTGCTAGTGTTTGCTAGTAGAGTGTTAGTCAAAGCCACCACCTAATGACCTTGGCGGCAGGCGTCACAACATCGTGATCTTTTTGGGGTGAAGGCAACCGGTCAATAATCCCAGACATGCTACCCGATGGCATCGATGTTGCTGGATTCAGGACCCTCGATATGTAATAAACGAGAAGAAAGGGGGTTACACCCATCGTTATGTAAAGGAAGGTGTCATACAGGGGGACACAATCTCTCCAAAGGTATTCGCCGCGTGCTTGGAAGAAGTATTCAAGCTATTAAACTGGCAGCGCTTAGGAGTAAGGATCAACAGTGAATGCCTCAGTTACCTTCGGTTTGCACACTAGAGACGAGTTAAACAAATGATTTAGGACCTAATGATTAAAATGCAAAAAACAAAGATAATCATGAACTGCCGGGCAAGGGAACAAATGTTCAGGGTCGCCAGTCAGCCTCTAGTTTCTGCGGAGGAGTACGTTTACCTTGGTCAATTACTCACACGGAACCCTGATTATGAGAAGGATATTCACAGAAGAATAAAAATCGGTTGGAGGGCATACGGCAGACATTGTCAGCTCCTGACTGGAAGCTTACCATTATTATTAAAAAAGAAGGTGTACAATCAGTGCATTTTACTGGTGCCGACAATGGGGCAGAAACTTGGAGACTGACATAAAGCTTGAGAACAAGTTAAGAGCCACGCAAAAATCTATGGAACAAAGAATGCTACGCATAACGTTAAGGAGACAGAAAGAGAGTGGTTTGTATCAGAGACCAAACGCATGCAGCCGATATTCTAAATGAAGAGAAAAATAGAGCTGGGCAGGTCATGTAGTGCGCAGGTTAGATGACTGGTGCACCATTAAGGTGACAGATTGGGTGCCAAGAGAAGGGAAGCTCAATTGAAGACGGCAGAAGGCTAGGTGGGACGATGGAATTATGAAATTCCCGGGCGCTAGTTGGAATTGGTTGGCGCAGGACAGGGGTAATTGGAGATCGCTGGGAGAGGCCTTCGTCCTGCAATGGACATAAAATAGGCTGATGATGACGACGATGGGGATCACGCATCGCCTTTTTTCATGAGGATTGCATCGAATGGCATGATGAATGTATATGCCTTGCCCATGTCGATGAGGCAAACTATAGGGGCTTGTTCGTACGGCATTTTTTTTTGTAGCGCAAGTGCAATGACAGGGACAACAGGAGTGCGATCTTGTACGCGTTCCAAAATCGAACGGAGGTGGTCAGTTCTTTACGCCAAGAAATAGGCGGTCCGTTCCGTTGCGTTCGTCCGATAGCAGACGACACGGAATGATTGACAGCAGATATCAGGTCCAAATTGAAGTGATGGCGTTCGTCACAGTTCAAATAAACGAACCCTATGCGGCTCGGTGGAATGGACCACCTCCGTTTTATTTTGGAACGCGTACAAGATCGCACCTCAGAAAGGCACATTTGACACACACACAGCTCTAACTTTCAACAATGTACTCGTACAAGTTTAGTGCGAACAAAGACAATAGAGCTCTTTTCTGGATAATGAAACTGCAGGCCCACTGACGCATGTGTCTCCAAATGTTATATTTCCAGCTTCTATTATCAAGCGCGCCATTTTGCACCAGCTTCTACTCATGATGAGTATTTTTTTAGATCTGTGTTTGCTTTTGCATCTCTGGCAATGAATGGAAATGAAATGGTCAGCAGCCACGATGTTCACTTTGTTATTACAATAAAAAAGAAAACAGCGTGGCTGCTCAACGGTTTTCTGGCGATCTATTGCAAGATATGCAAATGCAAACCCAGATTCAATAAAAAGCAGTTATCACGAGTGAAAGCAGAAGCGAGATGGCGCAGCCTTTCCTGGAACTGTGGAAGAAATAAATCGGCAACACTATGTAACTCGTTATTGATCGAGGAAAAATATGCTCTACTGTAGTCGCAAACTTTCTTGCAGAATTTTAGATGCTGTGGCGAGCGTAAGGAAATAAAAAAATTAGTCACGGCATGTTTGCCTAAAAGTATATTTGATAACGAAGAAATTGAATAGGGAGATATCGGGAAGATGACGTGCCAAAAGACGAGGTGCCAAGACACTGTAATGCCTTATGTGCTAGAGTTGATGTCTTTAAGCACTATTTCATTGTCAAGACAATTGTTGAGTGGAACAACTTGAATTCGTCTCCATTTCCGAGCAATAACCTGGTTCACACCTTTGAAGAAAGTTTGAAACCGTTTTTTGCGTGAACGTTGTGCTCTGTATTCCCACCCAGTAACAGCCCGGTAGGGCTAATTTATTTATTTATTTATTTATTTATTTATTTATTTATTTATTTATTTATTTATTTATACATACTGCAGACCACATAACGTGGTCCAAGCAGGACGGGCATTTTTTTTAACAAATCACATTGAGTATATGGGTGCACATACATTGTGTTTTACATCCAGATACAAATAAATAGCAGACATGAACACAATGGCTAAATGTATACAATGCTACACGATGGCAAGACGATCGTGCTCTGGTGTAGAATTCCATTGAGACACTGTGTGCGGGAAAAAGGAAAATTTATAAGCATCTTTTTTTGCGAAATATGGCGTTAAAGATCTTGGTTGTTGATGTCGTGTATGTCTTGTTGATAGGGGGGTTAAATACAATGAAGGGTCAATAGCGAATTGCTGGTTAAGGAGAGAATTCAGGAAGCCCAAGCGAAATTGCCTTCTTCTGCACTGAAGGGGGGTATGTTATTGGCTGTCATTAGTTCTGACGGAGAGTCCACACGACGAAATTTAGAAAACATAAATCGAACAGCCTTTCTTTGAATTCTTTCGAGTGTATCAATGTTATGGTTTGTGTAGGGGTCTCATACTATGCTTGCCTATTCTAGCTTTGGTCTGATGTATGATTGATAGCATAGAAGTTTTACATTTGGTGGTGAAATACGAAGCTTGTGTCTTAGGAAACACAGCTTTCTGAAAGCAGAAGAACGAATGTTATCAACGTGTGAATTCCAGGAGAGGTTAGCTGTGAACGTTACACCTAAATATTTGTAGCTATCAACATGATTAACTGTAGATGAACCTAGGAAATAAGCACACTGAAAATGGGATTTTTTTTAGTTATAGAAATGGAAACTGTTTTTTTGTGAATTTACGACCATGCCCCACTGGTTGCACCATTGGTATATGTAATCTAGATTTTTGTTTAGTTCTTGTTGATCATGTATGCTGCAAACTTCATGGAATAATATACAGTCATCTGCGAAGAATCAAATTTGAACAGTTGGATCAATTATATCTACGATATCATTTATATAGCACAAATATAGCAGGAGCCCCAGCACACTGCCTTGGGGCTCACCCGACGTGACTGGTAGAAGGCGCGAATTTAGATCCTCGACTGTGACTGTGATGTTATTGGGGCCGGGTCACTCCAGAAAAAGGGAGAAGCAGCGCGCCAAAGCAAAAACACACATCTGACATGTATTGACGTACACAACACAGATAACGGCACACACACGTGACAATGTCCCAAAATGCCTCGTAGGCGACATGCACTATATCTATGGAACGGTGGAATATGTTTGGCCTACAGTTCCGGCGTAAGCGTGTGTCGCCGTGTCTGAGACCTCGTTGAACTGGTACCGGCCAGCGGGGTCGGACAACAGTGTCGGCCGGCGGGTCGGACAACCGTGACCAGCGGGGTCGGACAACAGTGCCGGCCGGCGGGTCGGACAGCCGCGTAGGACGGCCGGGTCGGACAGCTGGGTCGGACGGCCGGGACGGTCGGCTGGGTCGGAAAGCTGGGTCGGACGGCCGGGACGGTCGGCTGGGTCGGACAGCCGGGTTGGACTGCCGGGTCGGACCGCCTCGCGGCGCTCAGGTAGCCGGCCGCAGTCACCGGGTCGCGTCCACAGCTGGCGGGGTAGCCCTGTGGCCGCTCACCCGAACGCTCGAGCGCCCCGGTTCCGGACCGCCAGCCCTCCTGGACCAGTGCCCAGCGGAAGAGCGGGGCGAGGGAACCTCCCAGCGGGCGACAGTGTTGTTTCGGGTGTGGCGTATTGGCGCGGTCGGCGATAGCTCCTATGGGCCAGACGCCCAGCGAGGAAGCTGCTTTCCGTCGACCGCCGAACCTCGCGCACTGCTCACGCCACGGGCCACGGGCCACACTCTCGCGCCACGCTTTTTTGAGGCACCACTGCCGGCGCTCCCAAATTGGTGTCGATGATGATGATGGTCCTCTTCGCCACCGCACGGCGCACTGTCTTCGTATGTTTAGGCTTCGCACTCCCGTGTACCATATATTATGACAGTGACAAACTATACCCGATTTCGCAAATATTCAGCCACCCAAGCGACCAACACCTTCTGAAGACCAATGTTGTTTAGTTTATAGATTAGTTTGTCATGAGGAACATTATCACACGCCTTACAAAAATCTAAAAAAATTCTCTCTGTCTGAATATTATTATCAGGACCTTTTGCAAACTCGTGCGTAACAGAGACGAGTTGCGTCACTGTCGAATACTTCTTTCTAAAGCCGTGCTGAAAACTTGTTAATATGGAGTGTTTGTCAAGTAATTCTGTAATTTGCGTGGCTATAATATGTTCTATAAGTTTACAACATGAGGAAGTTAAAGATATTGGTCTGTAATTAGATAGTAATAACCAGTCGCCTTTTTTGAAGATAGAGATTACTCGGGCCGTCTTCCAGTCACGCGGCAAGGTTGTTGTTAACAAGGAACTATTAAAAATAATAAAAAGAAACTTGGCAACGCATTCGGCATATCGCCGAACAAACACATTTGGAAGATCGTCAGGACCACAACATTTTTTCATGTTTAACTTTAAAAGCATAGAAACCAAACCAGCATATGAAATAAAATTGACTTCGTATGGTTGAAATGAGATTGCGGTAGGCGTACATGGTCCGGATACTAAAAACACGCGATGAAAATAGGCGTTAAAGTGATTTGCTATAACTTCATAATTTGTAACCGTGTTACCGCCAACTGATATCTTCGGAACTGCTTTCTTGGTTTCACTAAGATAATTCCAGAACTTGGAAGGATCATTCTTTATAAAATTGGGCATTACAGTTTTAAAGTAGCAATACTTTGCGTGATGCATCGCTTGTGCAAGGATTCTTTGGTGATCGCTGATAACGTTGCAGTGCGCATGGTGCTTTCTTAGCCGTTTAACTTTTCTTTTCAATTTAATGATTTCACGAGTCATCCAGGGTGTACGCCTGTGTGTTTGTTTGCGTTTGCTGGGTATAAAGTTGCTCATACATTAATGACACGTATCAACAAATTTGTCCCAAAGAGCGCCCTTGTTTGGGGCGTCGTCATCAAAGTCTGCAAGTACGGTTTCCATGTATTCAAGCACACGAGCATCGTCAGATCGGAAATAGTCCTTAAAATACCCAGTGGGATATTTTTGGTATCTACTGCATTTAAGAAGAATTGACACGCTTACAAGTTCATGATCGGACAGCCCTTGTTCCACTAGAATGGTATGTTCTGAAAAAGCCCTATTTACAAATACTAAATCTAGAACCGAGCTTGCATGTCCTTGTACGTGTGTGGGTAGTCGGATTACTTGAGTTAGGTCGTGAGCGAGCATTATATCACAAATAATGTTAGCGTTCTTACTGGCCTGGGAGCAGGACAGTCCCTCCCAGTCCACACTTGGTAAATTAAGGTCACTGACCACGAAAATGTTCTTATTATGATACAGTGACATGTGTTCTTTGAGCGCAGTTAAATACTCCGGGCACGCATCCGGAGGCCTGTAACAGGCCTGACCTTGCCAGGTGATGGCCGTCCCAACCTATGAATACGTTCTATAGCCACTGGTTCTAGCTCAAGAATACCTTTTAGTATCTCATCGTTCACAGCACCATCTAGCGATTCGGTTTTCTCTTCTTCAGCTTCAAGTAGTCCGTCAACAATGATATTAGATCGTCTGCTTTGGTTCTCCAGGTCATCAATTCTTGCTTCAAGGTAAGCAATTTGCTCCTGGCACGACGTAACCTTAAATTCTAGACTGGCCAAGGAATCTATTTTTTTGTCAATATGAGTAAGGCGTTTTTCTTTAATTTCCCTACTGTCGATTGCAATCTCACTAAGTTGTTTTGCTATTTGTGCGAGGTCAGGGCCGGGGTTAGTTTCTATTTCACCACAAAGCAGTAGTAACCATCGAACACATGAAGCAGCATCGAACAATGCGCAACATATTCCGGAGCCGAACAACCATGGGCACGGCAACACCACCAAAAATGTATCGTCAGAACGAAAGCAATTTCCGTATCGTCTGCTTACCTGTACAAAAACAGGAAGGGATTAGATGCGACCCACATCGTGGTGATGCCGCCGTGCCCGGTGCCAGGCAAGTCCGCTGGAAAGCCTTTTATAGCGGAATCCGTCCATGTCGTCAGCCACTCTCTGGTCACGTGGTAGCGCTGTAACGTCTCCGTTGGGTGAAAGAGTAGCCTTGCCCATGATGATGCTTGCAGATTATCCGGTGCTTCGAGGTCATGGAAATTCCGCTCATGCGCCGCTATGACGTTCACCGGTTCCACGCGCGTGTGGTTGACAGTGATCGGCAGGCCAAAGATCTGTTCAAAATACAGGAAGGGATTATATGCGACCCACATCGTGGTGATGCCTCCATGCCCAGTAATAATATTTTAAATAAAGAAAGGATGCTGGCAGAAATTGTAGTGACACGGGTAGGCTCTTTAACAAGCTGGGTAAGGCCAAAGGTTGAACATATAGAAAAAAAGATGAACATTGGAATAAGGATAGAGTCACTGAGGAGAAGTTAACAGCACAGTCAATGCAGGGGAAATTGAAATCACCGAGCAAGAATATTGGTGCTGCTGAGTGTTCAACAACGATTTGGTGAAGACCGTCAAATAGTTCATTGCAAAATAGGCATTTACTATCGGGTCGTCGATAACAAGTGACAAGTATCACGCCTTTGTTACTAGCAAACACTTTTATAAATGCGCGAACAAACAGCCACAGAGAGAGAGAGAGTGCACAGGGACAAGCGCAGACTTGCAAACTAATCTTTATTGCAGCAAGACCACATATAAGTACATCCCAGAAGTACAGCACTGCACGTGTGTGGATAAATCATAATAAAAAAACTGTTTGTTCAAGCAACACTCAACCTCACCAGGCTCATCAATAAACCTCATCTTATTGTTGCACAGATAAACTGAGGTGTCAGTGACAAATCATCTCCCTTCTTTCTCATATGATACACCTTACGTAACTCTCGCTCGGCTATCTCGGCATCAGCACAATATATTCACTTCTTTCAGGATCATCTTTCTTGTTTATCTGAATACCAAAGCACATGAATTCTATCTGCGAAGGCACGTTTATATAAAAAAGGTGAGATCAGATAAAACAGCTTGCAAGGTCCCATCGCAATAGCGTCCTATGCGGTGATTTCTATAAATATTATAAGCATTACCGCACGCGAACAGTTCCGACTTTTTAATTTTATGTGAAAGCCAAGTCTGGACTAAAACAACAATATCTACATTACACGTGTCGATGAGTGCAGAGAGGGCATCGCGCTTATTCATGATGGAGCGGACGTTAGTGAACAGTACAGAGTAATCGTTGTCATGCTTATTCTGTACGGCCGCGAGATGCGAACTTTAAACAGTTGAGGAGGTAGTCGCAGGGAAATTGATTGCGCTGCCGCCTACATTACCGCTGGCAGTAGCAATACTGTTCTGCTGATGTTCATAAACAGCATAGGGCACAGAGGAAGACGACGACGTTTCCACGCAGACGTGGTTTCCTTGGGTTCCTTGGAAATTGCTCGACAGCAAAGAAAATCTCGCCCTTATCCGGATACGAAGCTCCTCGGAAGCCTATGGGGACCTGTGGACTCTGGTGAGGACTCTTCTTTGCCTTGTCCTACTGATCCTGCTCGTCTGATAGACTCAAAACAAGCACGGCTGGCGCTTAGGCCTAGTGCGGCCGCGCCGCCGCGCTCGCCCGGCGACGAAGTGTTTGTGCCAGATGTGAGCTCCTCATCTGTACCTACCACTGTACTGCTGTGCGTGACAACATCCATGCCAACTATGCATCCGAAGTGTGCAACGGATAGCTCGAGTACCCAAGATGCAACACCGAACGACAGTACACTTCGTGATGCGAATGTGAACCAATCCGCAATCGTGCCGACGGACACTGGTGACCCTATGGACGTGCAGCTCTCTGGCGGTTCGACGAATGCGGTCAAGCGAGGTCCCCGTATCAACGTGCTTCAACAAGACGCCATCGCATGGGAGCAACCGGCAAAAAAGATAAGGGCCACCCCAGACAATTCCTCCACGGCCTCCCCTGCGCCCCTCCCTATTAGTCTTACCCAACGCCCACCCCTTCTCAATTCTATCGAGTTCATATACGCCCCCTTTCATGCTACGACATAACCTCAGTAGCCACAAAATGTGTCCAAAGGGTCATCGACCAATCTCTTAAACCACTGGATACAAAGGGTTCCCAGCATTAAAATCTACCAACTTGATCACTGTCGACTTGGCATCTTTCAGTGATGTACAGAAAACATGCACTTTAACGTCTATCCCGCTGTCAGAAGATCAGCACCTACCTGTGCAGTGCCACTTTGCATCGGGCCCTAATATACAGAGGTGTGTTGTCTATGGCATTGACCCGGAAGACACCCCTGAGATAATATGTCGTGAATTGACCTCCACGACACACAGGGTGCTCGCAGCTAGATTCATGGGCAAAAGCCGTACGGGCTTAGTGACGGTACAGGGCCCTGAATGTATTACAGAACTGTTTTATTACTATGGTTGCATATTGCGACCTAAACCCTACCTCTCTCGGGCAATATTCTGCTACCGCTGCTTTCAACGTGGACACATGCGTGGACACAGCGTACTATTGATCTAGAAAAGCTCACACCAGAAGGCCAACCACGATATCGATGTGGCTTATGTAAATCTGATGAGCACGATATGACAAGCACAAGCTGTCCGACTAAACAGAAGGCCACAGTACGGATACGAAAGGCTATACCAAAAACGGCTATAGTAACAACACACAATCGTTATGAGGTTCTTGCAGAAGAGCCACAGATGCTCTTGGCACAAGAAGCAAAAGCCCCAGAAACACAACTGTATTCTTCTGCTCTTAAACGTGGCAAGCAGTCGCAGACAAAGAAACGGGAATTACCGGAACCTCTGTATCAGTCGGATGATGACCATGATGACATTGACGCTCGGTTAGACACACTGGCCAGAGAGATTGAGCGACTACGCAAACATAATGAATTGGTACTTCTGCGCCGTCAAAAAACAGGACCAACACGTGACGCATCAACCACTGCGAATGCCACCGTTACGCCTGGATCCCGTCCGGCACAATAGGTCAACCAAGCTGTTTGGACAGCAGTTGTAGATCAACTTGCTCAATTAACGTTGCTCATTCAGAGTCACCTGCATCATGACTAATTCTCTGCAGCAGCTGTCAGATGATGAAATTCTACAGTGGAACTGTCGGGGCCTAAGCTCCAAGTTAAGAGAAATTAAAACCAAGCTCCGATACAATAAGCTACATCTATGGGCACTGCTTATTCAAGAGCATAATAAGCTATGCTCCTTGTCCAATTTTACTGGGTATCATAACCCATCTATTAGAGATAGACGTGCTACTACAATGACTTCAGCTCCGGGAAAAGCTGCAGTTTATATATCATCACATATTGCTCACAGAGTGATCTGGAGCCATGGTGTAGTGGTAATCAAGAAGTTGTCGGGGTCCTGACACGACCAGTGCAGACTCCTGTCATTCTAGTGTCATTCTACGCAATACCACACCGCACACGTTTGAACTTGGGTTGGATAGCCCATCTGCGGTCTGCGTACCCGGGAGTTCCTATTCTCGTGGGTGGAGACTTCAGTGCCCCACATACAGAATGGGGGTACAAGTACATCTCCCGAAGAGGATACCAAGTTAAAAACATCATGAGCGATGCCACTTTTACACTGTTCAACCATCACGCTGTGGCTACGTCTGCTTTACCCGCAGTATCTAGAACAAACGCTCCAGGCCTCACGTGGTGGTTGGGTCCTGGAATGCCGCAATGGCGGGTGCAACCAGATACACGGGGCCGTGATCATATGCCAATAATGATTGATTTGCACAGAGCGTACATAAAGAAAATTCGACGACGAGTAACAGTCACGCATTGGGATAAGTTTCGGGAATCATCGATTAATAAAGTACCCTCAGAGCCCTCAGAAATTCTTCCCGCTTTGCAAGAACTGCTACGGAGGAACACCACTGTAACCACAGTTGACGAGGAACAACCTCAAACGGACCTCACCCTTTTGCAACTTTGGGCAAAGCGACGTCAGGCAGAAGTGTATGCGTCGAGGAATCCCGATGCACCAGGTTGCCGTGCACGTGCTAACCATATAGCGGCAAAGGCGCGGCGGCGCGAAAAGCAACTTTCTAGACGACGATGGTATGAGTGGTGCGAGAATCTTCAATCGGCCATTGGCAACAGAGCACTTTCGCGTTCGTTCCGGTCAATGGAACGCTGTCATAAGCAACCTGACCCTGCAGCGAGCGTTACGTTAGCGATGCAGAGTTCGCCACACCAATTTGCAGAACACGCTGCTAGAGCGTTTTTCCCGAAATACGATCACGCGTCACCCATAAACTGCCCCGAAATTGATGAGTCTGACACAACTCCCAAATTCGAAATGTCCAGCCCTTTCAGCATGGCCGAACTAATATAGGCGATTGAAACTTCGAAGCAACCAACAACACCTGGTCCCGGTAGTATTATTTATGAGGTTTTCAAGAACATGGAAGGAGCAGCTCTCGACAGACTTTTTCAGGCTTTTAATAAAGTTTGGGAGACTGGAAACGTTCCACCTGATTCGAAGCATTCAACTGTTGTCGCGATTCCGAAACCGGGAAAGTCTCGAAACAGCCTGCAGTCTTTACGCCCCATTTCACTAACCTCAACTGTCTGCAAGCTCGCTGAAAAGATGCTGGCCGCACGTGTTTCCTGGTGGCTTGAACGCCACGATAAATATCATCCTGCTCAAATTGGATTCCGTTCTTACTTGGGAACGGAAGACGGACTTTCTATCTTATCAGACTATGTTTTACAGGTTTCACCACACAGTCACGCTGTGCGCCCGGTAGTAGCAACAGACATACCGAAAGCTTGTGACAATATAGACCTTGAAATCATTATCCAACCTCATCGACCTGTTATCTCAAGGTGGAACTGGTCGCATTTCCCATTGGGTGCTACGTGTCCATACTGCTCCGTTCCTGTGATGGAAGCAGATGCATACCACCTAATATCGATATGCACTGGTTTAAAATCGGAACGCTCGCGTCTCCTACTGCAAGCCGGCCTCCGCTACAGTGTGACAACCAGCTATGACTGCTGGATACATGACAACAGATTCCACAAAACAGTGCTTCAATTCATACACAACACATGTCTCACAGCACACATATAATACACATATACGCACCAAGAATTTAGCCTTAAGGGCAAGTCTTTATCGCAATAAAAAAATAAAAAAATAAGCAGTATAGATGAGATAGCATCATACGTAGCACGTTTTGTTGATTAATAATTTGCTCTACCTGAGATAATACAATTGACCTTAGGACTTCCCAACTTCAATTAACATATTCCTAGTTACTGTATTTGCCCGACAGAAGTCTTCTTTAATGAATACCCCAGATCCTCTTAGTTTCTTCTTTTGTGTTAGTATGTTTTTCTTTACTTTAAATGATGCCCCTTGCACCACGACTGGTCGACATTCTTTATTTACGAAAGCGCTTAAGTGATCCGCATGCTAAATTCTTTGTACGGGTAATTGCAGCGCGAAAGATTGCACAAGAGTTGAATGAACTTTCTTTTCTATTTCCGTCCAAGTTTCAGGGGCACCATCGCTGATACCATAGAAAATTAAATTATCTCTCTGACTTGTCCTCAAAATCGTCCAAACGAGATTGCGCCGATGCGTGCTCACATTTTATGGTTTCAGTAATGATGCGCTGGATATGAGCAGGTTCTTGCTGAGTTTCAACTGCACTAATTTTATACTCTACGCACGCTAATCTGGCATTCAGGATTATAACAAACTCATCAAGTAATTTTCCTTGACTTTCACATCGGTCATTAAGACATCTCCCTGTCTGCCCGATGTATTTTTCCCACAGGACAGCGGAAGTTCACATACAACAGCTTCTACACAACCCACTGGTGCTTTTCGAAGATTCGTTGAGCAGCTGGCTTACGGTACGGCTCCATTAATCTATATATTTTTGCCAGCTTTTCTGGTGCTGAAAAGATCACTTTTGTGTCCACCCTGCTAGCCATTTTCTTAAGATTATGTGCCGTTCTATGCAGGTAGGGCACTACCGCTACCTCCCTTTTTCGTTCCATCCATTGATTTGCCGTGTCCCAAATTGTGCTATCTGGCCTGCGCCTTTTTAGCGGCCCCTCTACGCCTGAAAGTTGCACTAATTCCGGAAACCCTGCTGCTGATAACCTTCCCGACTGATCGATAAGACTCGTATAGATATTATGGTGGCAAGACCTCTTTAAAGCATTTCCAAAGCATAAGTTGGCAACGCTCCTCTTGAAGAGCTTCGAGTGGGCTGACCGATACGGTAACAGGGGGTTATTCGTTGTAGGTTTATACTCCCAACACGTGTGCCGTTCCATGAACTCGAGCTGAATATCTAGGAAAGGCTGCACGTTATCGGTGGGCTCTTCAATCGTGAGAGTAAGTGGGCTAAGGCCAGCAGAAAAAACTTCGTAAAGCTTGCCTACTGTAAAACGTGCGTCCAGTTCAAAAAGGGCGAGACAGTCGTCAACGTCAACCTACGGAAGATAACCTACCGGACCTTGTGGCGCCAGAACCTTCGCCGAGGTTAGTCTTCCAGACTATATTGAAGGTGTTATTGAACTAGGCCCGAAGTTCGCCGTAGAACCAAGGTTGAGCGCGCCGGAACTTCTAGGCCTTGTGCGAAGGATTTCAAAGTGCGTCCCACAAGGTGAAACGAACCAATGTATCTCTGAAGGGGTCGATGTAGTCTCGCGCAACAAACCGATGATCTCACGTGTACCGGTTAACCGCGCAAGTTCGTTTTTGAGGCAGAACAGACTGTGTGTTTTGCAAGCGCACAAGGAAGGTGGCTTTGTTGTGCTCAAGGAAGGTGGCTTTGTTGTGCTCAAGGAAGGTGATTTTAATAGGAAAGCCTGCTCTGCGATTGCCTCTTTTGTCGACCAGTGTAGTAATGTATCAGAAAAATCAAGCGAGAAGCAAAGCGTCTTTGTATAAGGCAAACCTTAGTCAGTTGGTTCGTGAATTTGACAACGCGAAGTCTGGTTGCCTTCAAAATATGTTTAACACGAACACGCACAAACCCGATTACCAACTAACGGTAATAGTTTGAGAAACAGGGTCATGGAAGAAAAAGTTCGCTCTTTTCTTGCAAGAAAATCTTAGAATTCTTAATATTGACGACTCACTTTTGGTTAGGAGCCCCTGCAGAAATCGTAGATTTCCCAAAAAGCAAAATCTGTCAAAAGCTTATCAGCTTGCTCCTTTGAAATAAAGGACCTGTACTTCTCCTTTCCTCAAAAAAAAAAAAATAATAACTACTCACTTGCGTAGAAGAGTGCATAGACGAGTATGGCGTGGTTTCGTTCAAAAATTCAGCCGGTTTGTCCGTTCAGGGCTTTTAAGATATGCTTAGTTGCTCCCTTCACTCTACATATGCAGCATGGAATGACGACATATTCATTCAAAAGCAAGGGGTTTGCATCGGTTCATGTTTGGCGCCCATACTAAGTGACATTTCTCTAGCTCACCATAACAAAAATCTGTCTCCTAACTTGTTGGAGCACAGGGTGGTTAAAGTTGTCCGATACGTTGACGACTATCTCGTCCTTTTCGAACTAGACACACGTTTTACAGCAGGCATGCTTAACGAAGTTTTTCTGCAGGCCTTAGCCCACTTACTCTCACGATTGAAGAGCCCACTGATAACGTGCTGCGTTTCCTAGATATTCCGCTTGATTTCATGGAACGGGACACGTGCTTGGAGTATAAACCTAGAGCTAATAAGCCCCTGTTATCGTATCGGTCAGCTCACTCGAAGCTCGTCAAGAGGGGCATTGCCCACATATGCTTTGGAAATGCTTTAAAGAAGTCTTGCCACCATAAGATCAATGCGAGTCTTATGGATCAGTCGGGAAGGTTATCAGCAGCAGGGTTTCCGGAATCAGTGCAAGTTTCGGTTGTAGAGGGGCTGGTAAAAAGGTGCAGGCCAGATAGCACAATTCGGGACACGGCAAATCAATGGATGGAACGAAAAAGGGAGGTAGCGGTAGTGCCCTACCTGCATAGAACGGCACATAATCTTAAGAAAATGGCTAGCAGGGTGGACACAAAAGTGATCTTTTCAGCACCAGAAAAGCTGGCAAAAATATATAGATTAATGGAGCCGTACCGTAAGCGAGCTGCTCTACGAATCTTCGAAAAGCACCAGTGGGTTGCGTAGAAGCTGTTGTATGTGAACTTCCGCCGTCCTGTGGGAAAAATACATCGGGCAGACAGGGAGATGTCTTAATGACCGATTACGGGAAGATAGCCTAAACGTGAAAAATAAGCAATACGGTCATCTGTCAACTCACTGTCAGGAATGCGGTTGTGCACCGGTGTATGGATCCTGCCGGGTTCTTGCGAAGCACAAAGATAAAGATGTGCAAAATATTATTTATGTATTTATGTATTTATTTGTTTGTTTATTTGTTTAGTTATTTCCTCAAAGACCTCTGTTGGGACATTATATGAGGGAGTGGGAAGTTGGTGACACAGATAGTTACTACAAATTAAAAAGGGATATTTTCGATGAGTCGCTTGAATGCAAGTGGGTTGATGACAGTGGCAACTTCGGCGAGGCCATTCCAGTCCCGGGTGGTGCGCAGAAAAGTGATTGCTGAAAAGTAACGGTATGGGCTTCCGGGGGATATACTGTGTTGGAGTGACTGGTGCGGGTAATGCGATGGGCTCTTTGTATGTACGGGTTGTCAAAAGGAAAACAATGAAAAAATTTATGGGAAAGGCTAAGAGGTTCTATTCTAAGGCGTGAGTCTAGAGAGCGTAGGTTTATTTGGGCTTTTAGTGCTGAGATGCTTGAATCGGTACGAATAAGTTGACAGGATAAATTGTGTCGCGCGGTTCCGAACCGACTCGAGTGTATTAATGAGGTTATTGTAGTGGGGGTCGAAAATAGCATCGGCATATTCCAGCTTGCGCCGCACGAAGCATAGAAAAGCAAGTTGTTTAATAGGGGCAGGAGCGAGGAAAAGGTAATGGCATAGATAACCTAGAGTACGATTAGCAGAGTTTATTATGTGGTTAACATGACAGGTCCAAGTTAAGTCACGCGAGATGTACACACCAAAATATTTGAATGAATCAGTTGTTGCAATCTGCGTGTTATTCATGCTATATTTAGGGGTACCGTAATTACGACGATGATGAATAGACATTAACACGGTTTTAGCTACATTTAATGACATGAGCCAAGTGGTACACCAGTTATGTATGCACAATAGGTCATTTTGTAACGCCAAATGGTCGCTGGGGTTAGTAACTGCTCGGTAAACCACACAATCATAAGCGAAGAGTCGGATATGAGAAGAAATATTACAAGGTAGGTCATTGATGTATATTAAGGAAAAGAGGGGACCAAGTACGGTACCTTGAGGTACGCCTGAAAGCACCAGTGTTAAGGATGAAGAGTGTGAGTTAGCGTATACCAACTGCTGACGGTTAGTTAAAAACCCTCGAATTCAGCTTAGAATACAAAGATGAAAGTTAAGACGCGATAACTTTATTAAGAGACGACCATGAGGGACCTTATCGAACGCTTTTTCGAAATCTAAAAATATTGTGTCAGTCCGGATGTTACGATGTAGGTTTAAATGTAAGTTGTGCAAGAAAAGAGCAAGTTCAGTGTCACAGGAATAATTTTTGCGGAAACCGTGTTGACTTGGGTGAAAAAAATCGACGAATGTTGGGAAGTTAGCAATGTGCGAGTGTAAAATATGTTCCAATATTTTACAATACACGCTTGTTATAGAAATAGGGCGGTAGTTACTCGCTGATGATCGGCTTCCTTTCTTGAAGACTGGGATGACCTTGCCCACCTGCCAGTCATGTGGAATTGAAGCGCTGTTAAGCGATTTCCTGAATATGAGTGATTAAAACAGGCTACACACATGCTTAGTATTTTTTAGCACTTTGGCATTGATATGGTCTACTGCTGTAGATGACGAGTTCTTCAACGATTCAATCACTTTGACAATGCCGATGGGATCGAATGTGGCATTTTGCATGAGCGGATATGCGAAGTATGGTGGATCGGGCAAGCCGTCATGTAATTCCTTAGTAAAAACTGAACTAAGTGTTGTGTTAATAAGATCTGCAACCTCACTCTCAGGGATCGGATACCCGGAGCTATTGATAAGTGATATCTCGTTCCGTATATTGGGATTAAGTTTTCCAAAATCGCTTCGGGTTAGTTTGTAGCATAGCTGATAAAGTGGTAGAAAGAAACTTGTGTTTAGTTCTAGAGGTTAGCTTGTCATATTCTTTCTCGACTGCGTAATTCTTATGCCATGTGCAAGAAGAATGAGATCGTTTCGCTGATCGAAACAGCCGTTTTTTTCTTGTTATTTAGTCGTTTGAGGGATACATTAAACCATGCTGACGTTGCTCTTCCTGTTATTGTAATGGTGGGGATGTTAAGACGTATAAGGCGATGCATCTCTGCTTTGAAAAGCAGCCAGTTTGACTGGAGAGAATTTAGTTGAAAGTTAGCGACGAACGTATCGAAGTACTCAGATAATTCTCGGTTCATGCTGGCATAGTTTCCTTTATCATACAGTGTAAGTGTTTTTCGATTTTTTGTTTCTTTAGTACGTTGCGACAAAACGAAATATGCGCAATAAGGAGACAGGGGTAAAGTTATGAGGGTGAGTTGTTAATACAAGATCTAAAACGTGGGACGAGTGAGCAGTAACGCATATTGGGTCAGTGACGAGCTGCGCTAAGCCGAATGCTATACACGTGTTTAGGAAGTCGCTAGCGGGGCTGCTTTTAGATAAAGTAGAAGCAGGATTGGACCAATCAATAGCTGGAAAGTTAAGATCGCCAAACAGAAGGACAGGACTGTTAGGATATGTTTTTGTTAACGTATTTAAGGCTCCATGAAGTGGAGGTGTGAAAGACCTGCCGGTACTAGGAGATGATAGCAAATACCAATCAGTGCGGGTGTGTAGCAATGCATCGAACCCAAATCATTTCCAGTTGTGAAGAGATGTTTACAAGCGAACAATGTAGGTTACGCTTAATGGCGATTAATACACCCCCACCGCGTGAGTTATCGGGTCTATCTTTCCGAAAAATGTCAGAATGTGAGAGGCAAGGGAGAATTTTGGTATCATCGATTGATGTGTTAAGCCATGTTTCTGTTAGTATTAAGAGATCGCAAGAAGATGAGCCTATTAGACTGCACAGTGCATCACGCTTGGGAACAACACGTCGAATGTTAGCGAGCAGGAATGATAAAGGCTGACAGTTCTGTGGATGCGGTGTACGATTTCGTCTCAATAATGGCTAAAGGCATTCCTCAATGACCTGGTTAGTAGTGTGGTCGAAGTAGTAGGTTTTTGCACCTACTATAAGCTTTTCATGTCGCAACTTGAACCGCAGTTTACGGGCCCTTCCGAACTCGATGAGGCGTTTCTGGGCAAGGCGCGTGCTTGGGGCGAGATCTTGGGCAATGGCATAGCATGTAGCTTTGAACTTACGAGCCGAAGAAAGGACAAGATCTTTGCTTTTAAAGTGAGCGAACCTCACAATTATAGGCCTGCACTTTCCAGTTTGGAAAGACCCGATGCAATGTGCACGCTGAATATCACGCGCTTCAAATTGTACATCTAAATATTGTTTACAATGTGCAATAATAATTTTCTCAGAAACAGACCATGATTCTTTAGGTTTATCGGCGATGCTGTAAAAAACACGATTATTTCTTCTAGATCTATTTTCAGCATCGTTTATCCGGGCAGACAGTACACCTATCTGTGCCGTATTTTCAGTGCTTATCTCATGAAGTCTGCCTAATTCAATTAGCATGTCGTCGATACCAACACAGGCTGTCTCAATTTTGTATAGCCATGCTTTAATTTCACTGAACGTTTTATCATGATCAACTAGTTTTTTTTTCAGGACTTTAGCTGCTCAAGCATTACCGTCTGTCCAGATTTCAGCTCTTTCAATACATTAAGAATCTCTTTGTCGTGGCCGGGGTTAGATTCGATCTCACCAGCTAGCATGAGAAGTTTTAACAGCATATGTGCACAATCACACAAAGTGGAAGAAAAGCGCCGTGTGCCCGGCAGCACAAAAAGTGCATGGTGGCTACTAGGATTTGCATGAATGCAAAAAGAGTTCGTTACCTGCACCAGGAAGAAGCGTGGAACGTTAGCACGGGCCATCGCTAGCTTGCTGCCGGGCCCACTGAAGGGCGCGTTGCTCATGTCCTCGCATGCGCAGAATGCACAGCGGTGGTTCCGATGTTCAAATGACTGAGTGAATGCCACGAAGCTTGCAGATATAGTTGGCGGCCGTGTACAAAGTGCGCGGACCGCGATGTGCTGTCGGTGAGCCGGTGAATTGAAGCCCAGCACGGCTCCACTGGCTCCGCCGCAATACGCCCGTAGACCGGAAGTCTTGCGCCTGGACCTAATCCGGCGACAGAGTCTGGGCACGGGGCACGAAAGCTGGGAGGCTCCGGAAGCGGCAAGCTCCAAAGTCCGAGGAACTGCACCAGGAAGAAGCGTGGAACGTTAGTACGGGCCATCGCTAGGTTGCTACCGGGCCCACTCTGCCCGCACAGTTGTTAGGGTGTCGAATTAGCATTAGGAAAGGTGCAAACTTAGTATCATGAATCATGGGCGACATTAATGCAAAATTGCTGGAACATCAGGCTTGGAAACAGATAATTGGCAACTATGGCATTGACTTTAGGAGTAGTACAGGATAGATGCTGGTACGATTCGCGATAAGGAACTAACTACGAATAATGAATACCTTTTCTGGAAGCCTAATACCAGAAAGCGGTCCTGGAAACACCCTAATGTGGCAGGAACATGAAAAATAATCTGGATACCTCGCACAGCGGGAATTCGTGTAAACGAAGCCTGATGTGCTGTTTGTTTAGATTGATGTTAATTGGCACTGATGTTGACGACGAATGTTTATATTCTTCAGGATGTTTGATTTCATTTTCACCACCCTCGTGTGCTGTAACGCGACGTTCTGCTACAGGAGAACGATGACTTT
The DNA here is from genome assembly GCF_038994185.2 of Dermacentor albipictus. Taxonomy (NCBI): domain Eukaryota; kingdom Metazoa; phylum Arthropoda; class Arachnida; order Ixodida; family Ixodidae; genus Dermacentor; species Dermacentor albipictus. The sequence goes on along the minus strand of NC_091828.1, from coordinate 14,705,353 downwards.
GGGCTACACAGTGTAATCACCGCCGACAACGGGTGGATCGTGTGAAATGGTAATACCAGCCACGGTACGGTGAGATGCAGGCGAACATAATCAGTGAAACATAGCCATATCAGTGTAAGATCAGGAGGGTGAATGACATGTGGTAAGGTGAGTTAGACAACACCCGCAGAGCGACCGAATGTGTCGACACACAATCACGGCCCAATATTATTTCATATGGACACTGCTCCAAGGCGCAAAGCCAAATAAATGTCTGATGTCCAGCTACAGGGATACGGTCAGCACACTTCTTAGTGAGAGCTGGAATTCCACCGTTGGCTATGCGGACTGCAGTAAGCGGGACAGGAGGTAGTACTTTGGGTGCGTACGGAGGTTCGAGGTCATAACCAATATACGTGTTCTTGTGCCAATCGGTGCTGTTACAGGTATACCGTGCACGTCCATGTAGATGAGGTTGCGATGACCAGGTAGTGTAAGCAGAGGTATATCGGGTCAGATTGTCATGGCAGGCTCACTTCTCGGAGTTGCGCCCGTCAGGTTCGAAACATGGTCAATCCGCCATTGCGTTGCGCCCTCGTCTGCCTGTGTGCGGATGGCTGTCCGGCCGGCTGGGCGACAGACGGACGAGCGGTCGCAACTTTGCCGTCCGCACTGCCGCTCGTCGCTCAATAGCTGGTCCGAGGCGGACGGCGTCGGGCGTCTTCACGCCAAACATAGCACTTGCTCGAAGCGAAGCGGGAACGCGAGGCCTTAGCTGAACCTGCGTCCGAAACAGTCTATTTTTCTTATTCTTGTTATTTTCACTACACGGAGATAGTCATCGAAGGCAGCAAGCCAGTGTACCTCTCCAGGCCTCATCAATGCGCGCGATCGCCGACAGAAACAGCTGGAGCACAGGAAGTGTGTGTTGCGTTTACGACAGCTGTCGGAAGAAATCTTTGAAGCTGTTGACATCGGGATTTTTTGCGCCGTCATTCGCGTGTGCGTCGCAAACGAGAAGTCCGCCACGTACGTGTGCATTCTGAGCAGGACACGCGTTCAGGGCGTGCAAGATGAAAAGTGTCCGATCGGCACACCCAGCGTACTCGACTCTCATGTGTTCTGTGTTTGTGGTTCTTTGCCGCGAAGTGGTGAACGCCAGTCCTTTGCAATTTTCAGAAGTGATGATACGATCATTAGCGATAAGTTTTTATGGCCGCGTTATCACTGTCGTTTCGCGCGTGTTATCCTGCGTGTGATTAGTTTTGCCGGCTGCGATGCGCCGTGGTGACCACGACGTTCGAGCTGTGTTTTTGCTGTTATGAAGTATGTTCACAAGATGCAAATAGGAATAAATACGTGCGATATCTCGCAGCTTTACTGGGTGTAAAGGTGCACGCTTTACGCGATGCGAGGGCTCTCAGATGTGACCTGCGCATAAGTGTTGCCGATCGCGTTTTCTTATGTAGTACCCTGATAAGCCCTCATCACACCGGCCTTTTCTGCTTCGTACATGTATCTTTTGTTCCAGAAGTTGTTACTGATCTTTCGACGGTGCTTCTATGGAAGGGGGGAGTTTAGGGAACGTCATAATAGTTACATACGCCAAAACATTCAGCGCTGTCATCAAATGTGGACACGCCCGAGAGCACAAATCTCATGAACAAAAATGTCTGGCAGCCTTAATTTTTATCATTTGGACATTGATGTGAGTAGCAGGAATTTCTAGATTGCACGAAGTAAATACCTTTGTATTTTGTGATGCAAGCGCCTTGCATGCCCAAGAATCCGAATTGCTTGTTTTTTGCTTGTGATTAAGCACAGAGTACCTTTGAGGATACCAGCGGCATGGTAGATGAATATGTTATAGGTAAGAATTGGATACGTCCTCCTGATTAAGTATAAATTTGCGATTCCTGACAAAAAAGCAATATGCATGTGTAAATGGAGAAATATGACAAGTAAGCAGTAACAAATAAAACAAGTGTCACAGGGATGATTATATATGATATTCTGCTAGCGGCCAGTCGAGTTGTGTGAAATAAATTTTGCCTAGAGTTCTTCCTCACTGGTTAGCTGGGGTCATGTTACTAATGCACGCAGAAAAAGCTAAGTCAACGCTTGCCGTTACTTTCTACAACCATTCTATTTCATTCTCTGGTTTGTGTCACCTGTTTTGGCACGAGCCTTCACTTTATTGCGAACAATGTTATCACAAGTACCAGCACTATGTGCCTGCGGAGTGCTTTATTTTCTATCTACTTGTTTACTCTACTGACAGCCATTAGCAAATAATGTTCATTAAACTTACTTGTACCTGCAAAGTAGGCCCATTAAGTGCTTTTCCGGTGCACATTTGTCTAGCTGTAAGCGTAGTGCTACCTATCATTCGTGGTTGCAGGATACTGGACGCTATAAGTGGCCATCTGGTTCTTTATTTTGCACAGGCCATGGTTTCGCTCATTAAGTGAACCTTCTGCAGCTGCGCTGCAAGACTATGAAAAGAGGCGCCTCGCCTCTTGTCATTCTTTAGCATGTTCATGACCACAATGCATCGCACCTGATAATTCAGCTGCTATAGCAATATAAAGGGTGCGTATTGGCAAAGGTTTGAACATAATTTTTTACTATTACGTGAGCATTAGTTATGTGATCGAAGCCAGTCAATGGAGGACCAACCGCTGCCAAAATCTTCAAGTGACTTTGCCGGCAGAGTGTCAGCTCCTTACATTACATTAGCCGCACTATTTCGGTAAATGTGCTGCATTTTTCTTTTGAAATATATTTACTACGCAGCGAGATAAGATGTTGTAAAATGATCAACCTTAGGCCCATACGCATGGAGACTATATTTATGATACTCTGGAAATGATACCCAAGCCCAGCTTAGATTAGCAAAATCAGCTTAACTTATGCATGGAGTTCAGTTGCTGCATGTGAGAAAAAGAAATCGTTGCGTAACAATTAAGAATTGGCCCAGTACGGAAGTTGTTGTGTTTATACCTTGCTTTAAGAAGTTTTGCTGACCATACGATGCACACAGCAACACGTAAACACAAATTGTATGCGTACCTTGCGTTTACGTGCACGTGTGTGTGAATAAAGCAGCACACTTCCAATATTAAAACATGTCGACCTAACTAGACCACATCAAAGATGTTTGTCACGTGGTGCAGTTACAACGTTTCATATCTGTATGTAAACCAATTCATGGAGTGTATCCGCTGCATCTCAGAATGCATATTGATGCATGCATATTGCGTGTTGCTTGTGGCTGATGCACGCGGGCGCCCCGATGAAGACGACGAACGCTCTCTGGCTCTCGATCTGTCGGCTGAACTGGCTAGCGCTGCATTATCCTTTGTAAATACACTTTATAAATAATCTGTAGTTCTTATTCCTTCGTTCGCGTAACATTTTGGTGGAGGGTGCCGTTCCCCGTCCGCGCCACGGAGCTCCGCAGCGGCCACACCGTCCTGCTTTCCGCAATGGCTCCCGATGAGGACATCTCATCTGCTTCTACTCCTGCGATCCCAGCAGCCATGTACGTTACGGTTACCAATCCCCGCGATCCTGGCATATTTTCCGTTGAGGACTGGCTCACCCTGTATGAGCATGCTAGCCAAAATAACCGCTGAGACCCTACCATTAGGCTAGCTAATTTTCTATTCTACTTGGACGAAACTCCTCGTGTCTGGTTCCGGACACGCAAGGACGAGATCTCTAGCTGGAATGCTTTCAAGGAGAAGCTCACCGAACTCTTTGGAAATCGCCCACGTCGGCAGCTGGCTGCTAGAAAAGACGCTTGCTACCAGAGTTCAGCCTTCTACTGAATCGTATGTCTCGTACAAGCAAGACGTGTTCGCTCTTTGTCGGAAAGTCAACGACAAAATGACTCATGTTGATAAAATCGGCCACGTACTTAAGGTGATCGCGGACGATGCGTTCAACTTGTTGATCTTCAACAATGTGTCCACCATCGACGTCATTGTCAAGGAATACAGCCTCTTTGAGCTCGCCGAAAGCCGCCGCATCATTCCACAGTTCTACCGGCTCCCTAACATGGCTGCGACGTCGTCTTGCATCGACCTTGCCGCTTCACCACCTATAAATGAGCGCTTCACCCGTATTGGTCGCCGCGAGCTCGAGGCTACTTGTCCTGTGCCGTTCCATCCACGCCTGACCCCACCATTGACCAACCAGCACTAGCGATCTTTCTCATTCAGGCAGTTGTGCGGCAAACATTTGCCAACCTCGGTTTCCCTGCACCATATTACATACATATTGCTGCATTGCATACCTACTGCATACATGCATACTGCTTGTTTCTTGTGGCCGATGCACGCGGGGGCCCCGATGAAGACGACGAGCGCTCTCTGGCTCTCGAGCTGTCAGCTGAACTAGCTAGCGCTAAATTATCTTCGTATTGCACTTTGTAAATAGTCTCCAGTTCTTATTTCTTCCTTCGCGTAACAATATTTTAGACCATTGAGACTGCTTGAGAAAACAGCTCTCTATTCAGGCTTTGCCATCTCTTATTAGAGGGTTCATGTTCATTAGACCATCTAAAAAACTCGTAAAGTTTTGTATTTGGTATACCAGCACTGAAATACTGCACGCAGCTACACTTATTTGTAGACTAGTGAGATGAATTCCACTGCTCATCGTTCTGTCACGTGTTCTTCAGTCATATATTCTGACTGCATTTGGTGTCATGAGTGCTAGGCTAATTTTCACTTGGGCCTTTCGATTAAGGTAAATCTGCCTCTTCACCGGTCAATTTAGTGCAAAGCCACCAATATCCAATATCTCTAAGACCAATTCCTGCATGTTTTTGGCCAATCAGATTGTGTGCTTACACTGTATATGATACACTGCTTCAGCTACCCCAGTAATCATGTATCTGAACTTGCTACATGTAGTTAGGTCATTGATATAGGCAGAGCAAGATGTTGCATGACTGAAACCGTCACTCATCCCTTGAAATGTGAATGAACCCAAACCTTCGCGAGCATATGGGTCACAACCGTTCGACGCAACACAAAGAGGAACACTCGCGCCGTCACAAGTGAGAACAAGTAGAATAATGCCATCGTCTCAGCTAGTTTGCCATGATGACCTTGCCTGCAGGTTTCTTGCTTATATTCGCTATTGCAAAACCCAGTACCCAGTATCCAGTGCGCCGTATTATGGGCCCAGTGCCGTACGCTGGATGCTGAGGCGCTGGGCAGGCGCGGAGTACTGGGAGACGCTGGCTACTGGTGCGAAAAACAGCTCCAGTGCGTTAAATACGCGGTGCCTGGACACTGTAAATACTTTTTTTTTGCATACAGAAAGCAACAGAGCATTTTAGTGCAATAAAAGAACGAAGAAAAAAAGCGTAAAAAGAAAGTGCTCCGGCCAGGATTCGATTGTGTGAACTGTAAAACAGATACCAAACCCGGTACTCTACCGCTACGCCACGCCAGCACATAAACGCGAACGGATAATTTACCATGTCAAAATCGAGAAGCAGCTTTAGTTTGCCAGAGATACGTCTCGCACAGACATGGTAGATGCGATATCGCCCAGCAACTAAATTTATGCCTGTACCACAAAGAAAAATTTGCTGTCCGTATTCAGTAGCATGCTCGGAAGTGCCACAACATGGATTTTCCCTAACGATTGGTATTTTAAGTTCAAAAAAAGTCCTAAATGAACCCCCGACCCGGGACGCTGTATGGGCTGTTACGGCCGATTTCGATAGCCGTTTCTTGTTCTTCCCGTGAGGGATATGCAACGTTTCCTTAGTTCAGTGATGCGTTTTAGTCAGCACGTCTGTCTAGTCATATATCTTCGCCAAAGAAGCGCAGGCTAGTGCTGGGAACCTTCGGTGACCGCACATATACCTGTGTTTATGACACGTCACATCGGCGGTAGTCGCATCTTATGCTGGCATCGTAGGCATGAAAAAAATTGTTTATTTAAGAACACTGATGCGAAAGCTGAAATATAGAGTGATTTATTCTTGTTAGATTTCTTGATTCCTTAGCCTAAAGCTTAGCGTGCAGACGGGCTCGGCGGATGCGCTATAGGCCTAAACTTCCGTGGGGACCGATCTCGGCGCGGGTAGCTGGCGAAAGCTAAAATGTGTGTATTTGAGCGTTAGAATTTTTTAGTACAATAGGGAAAACGGAAGCACACGAACAATCCCAGCTTTGTTATCGGTGCGATAATATCAGTCAGCGGTAGGCTTCGAACTCAAGGTCCGGTCGAGTGTGTCTGAACGACTTCTGGATTTCATGTCCGCTCCACAACACTGCGGCAGCGGCGACAACTCCCAGTCATATGTTACATGCGAACTAATAAAAAAATGCGGCGTCCTCTGCGTTTGCGTGGTTTCGTTCAGGAATTTACCTATCCGCCCAGTCAAAACGGAAAATGTAATGCAAATGTGCATGAGTAAACAGGGCAGCTCACGCACCTTTATTCCAAGCTGCGACACGAGTTTTATGAACCCAAGATATAGCGTTATTTAGGACAAGAGACTATTACCAAGCGATGAAATTGTATAAAGCATTTCATATTCAGCAGCGCTCGTCCTTGCGCACTGAAACCAGCACGGCACAAACACAACCAGCGCAGTTTCCAGTGCAAACCAGCGAACTGCAGCGAGAACCAGCGCCTTTACAGCACAAACCAGTGCACCCCAGTGTCATGGCAGGGAACCAGCGTATCTTCCAGTGTGACCCAGCTCTTATCCAGCGTTATCACTGGTGTCCCAGTGAGTCCCAGCGAGCGCCAGCGTACCCAGTACGATGCAGTGCCAAAAAACGCGCTGGTTTCACACTGGAAGGCACTGGAAGACGCTGTTTTTTGCAACAGGGTTGGATGATATGCTTTCTGTGTTAAGGATTCACAGCTTTCATAAGATTTACTACGTTAATGAAGACACAGGAGAGATACCACTACTAAAGGAGGTATCTGTACAAGTGGAGCATACAGAACTTATCGGTAAGTTGAAAAATATACAGGTAATACTGTCTAACAATGTATTTTCATCCTAGAAGATCTAGAACTGGCAATGAATGCACATTCAGAACATGGAATAAGTGCCGTGTGTACAAGATGGAGACGTGCAGTGCCAGAAACCTGCTTGCATTATGAATATTGACGTCAAGGAAAATTCCAATCTGTACTTCTATCTTCTGTATCAGAGGTTAGAATACCAAAGGAAAGGTGCATAACGGATATTGTATGTAGTACTTCATGAATGTGTTGCTCAAGTTGCACGAAACATAGCTTTCAGTGTACAAAGCATTGGACAAGGTACCATATGTACGTTAGAAATCATTCACACTGATCATCCTGAGCTGTAAATGTGAAAGCGCTGTAGTTTTCTGCTAGAAATAGTGCATACATATATCTGACCTGAACCACAAAGAGCTGATGTGACCAAAATTGTGTACATCTGAGTGTTATGTACTTTTCATGGTGTCTCAGTAAACTTAGTACGGTTTTGAATTTACATATTTATTCTCATGTTTATAGCTAAAAACCACATAAAACTGCTTGCATTGTGACTGAGAGGTCACAACGCGAGTATTTTTCTGGTGTCCTTTTCTTGCATTGATTTGGTCTCGCACTCTAAGTGTAAAGTCTCATAGCTGTAAAGCTGGGCATCCACCTTCACATTTCAAACGCTTTTTTGAATGCTAGGCAGTTAAGCATATAAGCACGTACTGACTGCAGATCTAGACCATCTTAATTGAAGCGTGATGTAAAGTGATGTTTGCGCGTAGCCAGGCTGCTCCAGCGTGCCGGTATGAATACAGCCCTGTGGTACCGTATAGCTAAGGCGTAACCGCGAAGAATCAATAAAGAAAGCGGCTTATACTAAGCTGACCCATATGTAAGAGCATTATAGTGTCACAGTCTGTAATAGTGTGGAAAGGAGAAGACACTGATGGTGGTCTTGGAGACGAAGAAGAAGAGTTTGGGTTGTTCGTTGCTCTACGCTTGTTGGTTCCACCATTAAAATCCATCTCTGAGTAGACGCACGCTTCCTCCTTCCCGTAACATCATTTTGGAACCTCGCCATAATTACATGCGAAAGACCGAGCTCCCCAGCGGACTTAACCTGGCCGCCATGTCATTCGAAAGAGAGTCTTGAACCACGTCCCCGTAGTCAACATCGACGGTCATCCGGGCCTAGCTAGCCTCCCTACCCTGGCATGTCTTCCGGGATTGACAACGTTGACGTTGATGACTGGTTGCAGAATTACGAATGGCTGAGCGCATACAACAGGTGGTATAACATGCTTATGCTGGCTAATATAATATTCTACTTAAGGAAAACAGCATGGGTCTGGTTCGCGACACATGAAGAAGAGATTAGAAACAGAAGCTGAGAGATTTGTTCGGCAAGCCGGTCAGCCGCCAACCTGCTGCTAAGAAGGACCTTGGGACCCGTCCACAGACGTCCACTAAACCTTCCGTGGCGTAGATCCAGGACGTCCTCGCTCTCTGCCGCAAGGTGGATAATAATATGGCAGAGGCAGACAAGGCCAGCCACGTTTTAAAATGCATCGCCGACGACGTGTTTAACGTTCTTGCTTACAAGTATATCACGACGGTCAATGCGATAATTAACGAGTGTTACCGCAGCAGAACTGATAGTTGGGTGAGTTGGTGCGAATTCATAGCAAAATATTTAGCGCGCACAATCCCCCCTTTCACTGTGCCCTTGTCAATTGTGCGCGCTAAATGTTTTACTATGAATGTTCCCGCTTTGAAGACGCGAAGAGCCGCCGCATAGTTCAAGAGTTTACGCGTCTACACAATATCGCAACTTCATCGGCGTGCGAAGACAGTATACCCCGTCAACTCACCTCCTTCAAGAACGTCGTACGTCTCGTCCGATGAGAAATCGAAGCAGCGCCTCCTACAATGCCAGCGACGCAGTGGTTTGACGATTCGCGGCCACTCGTGCCTGTCATTCAGTCGCTCATTCGCCAAGAACATGCCAATGTCTGTCCTCCGTCCATCTGCTCCGCCAACCATCCTGCCTCGTGCGCGAGGAAAGGGCCGAAGCTGTGCGAGAAGCCCGAATACAGCTACCCAACGACAATGCAGTGATTTCCAGCGTGGAGATGATGTTCCGCCACACCGAACCAGATTTGCTTTAGGAAAAGACAATTCGGTTCCTTATTCGTGGTGTAAAGCGCGAGCTCTTCGCCGGATTGATGCGCAACCCACCGATGACTGTTGCTGGATTTGTTTCCGAAGCGACAACCATGGAGAAGACGTTTGATATGTGGACAAAGGAATATAACCGCCGAAACTACACCGATGTTCAAGCACTCGGCAGCGACGACTTGGGAACTGCTGAAGCTCTTCCCAAGGTCGCAGCCTCAAGTGGCTTCAATCGCCGACGTTGTCAAAGAAGAGGTGCAATCACTTGAGGTTACTGAAGTGTAACCGCCATCGCCACAGCCCCGGCCGGAATGTATGACTTACGCCGCCGTCGCCCATCGCCAGATTCCACCTCCGCGGCCACGCCAGGTCCCATGACGCCCCGACTCCGTCGCCAGATGCCGCTACCACCGCCACCGACACCTTGCCCACCTGTCGGCCAGTAAAACGCCTCGAGGAAGACAAGCATTTGGCGTGCCCACGACCGCCGCCCGGTCTGCTGCCATTTTGGGGAAGCCGGCCATGTGTACCGCCGATGCAAATGCCGCGATTTGGGAATGCGTGGCTTCGGAGAAAATGCGCCGCGTCCACAGCTCGGGGAACGCACTCGCGACATCACCGACAGGGGAACGGCCTTTACAGTGGAGCTTACCAAGCCATTCTGCAATACAGCCAGACAAGCCACAGGAGGACAAATGCATACTACGCGCAGACAAAAAGGTGGGTTCAGTAGCTGTGTGAAAGCACAGTCTACTAATCCGTTTATCTTTACCATGCAGATAGTCACCGCCATCACCAGCACGCTCCTGGTGGCTCTTTTGCCTGCTTACGCCGGACCTACACCGAATCACGCTCCCAATTATATCAAGATAGCTGTCTCAACTGGCGCCATGCATTGACCAATCTGCTTGTGACTGTCCCGCCACCAGATGTCTCAATCTCCGATTCACCCTCACCAATCCCAACGAAGCAAACGTCAACCTTAGCCGCCGTAAGAGAGTGCCAACCATCTGCGTAGCTCTGTGGGCTCGGTAGCTGTGTGAAAGCACAGTCTACTAATTCATTCATCTTTATCATGCAGATACTCACCGCCGTCGCCAGCACGCTCCTGGTGGCTCTCCTGCCTGCTTACGCCGGGCCTACACCGAATCCCGCCCCCAAATAATCAGAAGATGACTGTCTCAACTGGTACCATCCATTGACAAATCTTTTCGCGACTGTCCCGCCACCAGATGTCTCAATCTCCGATTCAGCCTGGCCAATCCCAACGAAGCAAACGTCAACCTTAGCTGCCATAAGAGAGTGCCACCCGTCTGCGGAGCTCTGTGGGCTCGGTAGCTGTGTGAAAGCATGGTCTACTAATCCGTTCATCTTTACCATGCAGATACTCACCGCCGTCGCCAGCACGCTCCTGGTGGCTCTCCTGCCTGCTTACGCCGGACCTACACAGAATCTCGCCCTCAACTACTTCGAAAGTGGCTGTCTCAACTGGCGCCATCCGTTGACCAATCTGCACGTGACTGTCCCGCCACCAGATGTCTCAATCTCCTATTCAGCCTGGCCAATTCCAACGAAGCAAATATCAACCTTAGCCGCCGTAAGAGAGTGCCATCCGTCTGCGCAGCTCTGTGGGCTCGGTAGCTGTGTGAAAGCACAGTCCACTAATCCGTTCATCTTTACCATGCAGGTTGCTAACTCGCAGGTTCTGTTTTGTAAAAACCAAGCAATTACTTCTTAGTAGAGCTGCTGAGCCTGCAGTGCTGCGTCGTTGTTATTGTCGAATGTTGGCAAATGATCCGTTCTTTACTACTTTTGGCAGAGATATTGAAACTAACCCGGGATGCATGCGAGATTCTGCGCTCGCTGAACTACGAATTGTGTCCGCAGGCCTAACTAAACTAATCTCCGAACTTTAGACATTGACTTGAACTTTAGACATTGACATTGAACTATAGACATTAACAAGCGTTTGACTCACCTTGAAGCACATTACAGTCGGCTCTCAAGCATGCGCACTGAATTAGATGACCTCAAAACTTTAAGCGCTGGAATAACCCGCCAGTATCATGGCTTGGAATGCCGTATAGACGACAGCGAAAATCACTCGCGCCGAAACAATCTCATATTTTATGGCATTCATGATCCCAATCCTGAAGAATCCTTCGCTGGTTCTGAAACAATAGCCATTCGTCACATCAGCGAATACCTTCAAATAACAACCGATCCTTCATATATACAACACGCACACTGCCTTGAACGCCATTCCCCTGATTGCGTCCTGCCTTTGATTGTAAAATATAACTCATTAAAGTCAAAAAGTCGATTTTATTGGATGGCAAGAAATTCAAAGACACAAACTACAGCGTTGGTGAAGATTTCTCACCCTCAGTCCAGCATGCGTGAAAACATCTAGTAACCTTCGCGAAAACAAAATCTACAGCCTTTAAGTTGAGCTTCGAAACATTGTTCATTGATTCAAAACGTTACGTATTTGATGAATCCTACCAGACAGTAAAGGAACAAACGTAGCAATCACCACGATGTTAATTAAACACGCCGCAATCAGCACCGCGAACCACCCTATATCTTTCCGTAATTTTTACGAACATTCGCAGCTTTATTTCAAAACGTGAACTCGTCTCTAATCTTGTTTCATCCTCCAGCAGCAACTTACTCGTCTCATCAGAAACATGGCTTAATAGTGAAGTTACTGATCACGAGATCCTTGCTGACTTGCCGAATTTTCAAGTATTCTGCAAGGACCGCACTGGAAGAAAGGGACGAGGAGTGCTCATAGCGGTTACCCAGGAACTACCATCCAGTTTGGTTAATCTGTCATGCGATCTCGAGATAATATGGATAAAATGTCAAGCTACACCACAATCCGTTTTACTTTGCGTGTGCTAAATACCCCCGCAAAATAACCCTGATTTCCCTGGCAAACTTAATTCCGCACTAAGTGAACTTTCAACCAAGCACCCTAATACACATATTATCTTGTTTGGTGACCTAAATTTTCGTAACACTGATTGGCCTAACCGAACTGTTGAAGGAGGATGCCACAGTGAAGCAATCGAGTTTGTAAATGTTTGCCTTAATTTTAACCTTACTCAAATCATATCCAAACCAACCCGCGTAACCCAACAGTGTGAAAGCATTTTAGACTTAACCCTTTCAGGCGCCACTTGCAATTATGCATAGAAAAAATCTTTTTATGTATAAACATTCTTTTTGGGACCTAAGAAACACAAAACCATCGAATTCTTGAAAGTTATCATGAAACATTATTATTTGCAACATCGTACACAATTGTGTACACAGCGCCTCGGTGGTCACAAAATTCACTTGTGGAATGCGAGGAAGCAATTTCTCTCTTTCGTCAGGCACAGTGGCACGGCACATTTCATGCAGAATATCCGGGCGCCTCGTGTGCACTTCTCGAGCTTGCGCCTAATTCGCACCTTCTGGTCGCGGGATTGGGGCCAATGGTCAAAGGAGTCGTAGTGCGCGTCGGTGCAAGGAAGCGATATTCTTGCTTTTTTGCCCTATCTTTGGTTGTGGTGCATGCATCTCTGCAAGAGAAGGCCTACCACGCTTTTTTTCGGGTAGTACCGACTTAATTAATGCTTCGGCAGCTTGCAAGCAAAAATTCATCAAATATAGGAGTTTAGCTCTAGGCAGCGTTTGATTGTCGCGGTGGTAGTCCAGCAAAGAATTGCAGGTACCCAGGTTCACAAAAGGAAAAAGCACTCTCAGTGTCCACTTCTTCAGCTTGCGTTTCCCCTGCAGCAGCATCTTCTTCTTCTGTGAGGTTGGCGAACGCAGCTGCAACGCAGGCGTCGGTCGCTTCACACGTGGCTTCTTCTTCGTCAATTTCCCCGACGTCTGAAACATTTATCAGCAATGAGCTCCAAAAGCCTTTCAGCTGTCTTTTGGGTTTTCTTATGCTTGTTTGCACTGTAGAAAGAAGAACGATGAATGGCTAAAAAACCTGGAAAGAAAATCAAAGCAACTCTCAGCGTTCTTCATTTCTGCAGTGACCACGGCGCTTTGTACACAATCGTGTACACATGCGCGTGCGAGCGTTAGCGTTCCGTCATCTCCTCAGAATGGATGAAATTATCACTCCTCGGTACTTCATATGATGCACAAGCGCGTCTAATTTTTTTCGCTTGCCAAAATAAAAAAAAGCGGCTCTAAAAAAATAAGAACTTGACTCACCGCGCTTTGCTGCTCCAGCGTCCGCCATTTCTTGTTTTGATATGAACATCTTCACCGAAACGTGACGGATGGCGCCCAAAATGCACATGGTTGTCAGTTTAAAGTTTGGGAATGCGCTAAAGCCAACCTAATAGAAAATTGCGCGCCCTAAACGTGAAAAAAACACCAGAAGTGCAATGTACACAATTGTGTACAAGGGGCCTTAAAGGGTTAATACTTACGAGTATCCCTGAAACCATAAAATCCATCTCATACTTGCCAGAAATAAGTGACCACAAAGCAGTTCAAGCCGACATTATAATTACTCCACTAAAACGGCAAACCATCAAAAAGACCATACGACTCTACGATAAGGGAAGTTACACCGCTATAAATAACGTACTAAATCTTTTTTTCTCCAATATTCCAAAAACATTTTCATTGTCGCTCAGTGCTTGAAAGCCGGACGTTATTTAAGGATAAAATAGATATATTAGTCGAGAAATTCATCCCTAAATTTATTTTCCGTGCCTGCTCACAAAAGCCATCGTTTACTGAAACAATTAAAAGACTAGAAAACAAGAAAAAACGCCTCTTCCGCTCCGCCAAGCTGCGGCATAATGAAAATGCGTGGCTGAAATATTATACGGCTGAAAAAAAAACATGCATAATGCCAATTCGCAACGCTAAGCATTTTTTTTCCACGCTGACTTGCCGAAAATGCTGACTACCAAACCAAGAAACTTCTGGCAGGTTATAAGCCCAAACCACGCATGCACTGTCGCTCTTACAAAAGAATTCTGTAAAGTGGCCACCAACTTTGAATGTGCTAGTATGTTTAACACCGCCTTTTCATCCGTATTTAGTAAAGAAACCAACATGCCACCCCCTGTACAATCCAGTGTCTTCGGAACTGTTATGCCGCCAATTTTCTTTGTCGCATCTCGAATTTCTGCCACAATTGACAAACTTAGACTATCTTCATCAGCCGGGATCGGTAACATTAACTAAGAATTTCTAAGGAACACTGAAAACATTTGTGTATCATTTTTGTGCTTACTGTGCTCACAGTCACTTTCCACGGGCCAGCTTCCTGCCGATTGGAAATACGGAAAAGTCATTGCAGTCTTCAAATCAGGTATCAGAGAATCACCGCTAAACAACAGACCCATTTCTTTAACGAGTATCCCGTGCAAAATCATGGAGCATGTCATTTACACACATATCATGGACTTTCTTGAATTGAATAATTTCTTCAATCCTGCGCGGCATGGATTTCGGAGGGGTTTTTCGTGCGAAACACAACTGGCTATGTCTGCGCACGACTTGCATGAAAACGTAGATGGCAATTTTCAGACTGATGCCATTTTTCTGGACTTCGCGAAAGCGTTTGATTAAGTACCCCATAAGCGCCTTCTACTCAAACTTTCAAGGTAAAATTTTCACCCCGACATCATAAATTGGATCCATGAATTTCTAAATAACCCCTCTCAGGCTGTTTTTGTTCACAATGCTACCTCTGCTTCCCTTCCAGTAACATCAGGAGTTCCGCAAGGGTCCGTCCTTGGGCCGCTTTTATTCCTTATATAGATTAACGACGTACCAACTCATGTATCTTGTAACATCCGAATGTTTGCCGATTACTGTGTTATTTATCGCACTGTTGCCAACGCTTCTGATGAATTAACCCTTCAAAGTGATCTGAGCCATGTAAAGCAATGGTGAGACGATTGGATAATGGAACTTAACCCTCACAAATGCAAAGCCTTATCTTTCAACCGCCGCCGCTTTGCACTTGTTTTTTCTAATGCGATTAGCAGCGTTCCTGTCGAAGCAGTTGAACCGTTCGAGTATCTGGGAGTGACTTTCTGCCATGACCTTTCTTGGGGTTTACTCGTCACTAACGTCGTATTATCTGCAAATAAAACACTTGGATTTTTGCGACCTCATCTACATGACGCACGTAAGAACGTAAAATTGTTAGCTTATATAACTCTCGTGCGAACAAAATTGAAATATGCTTCACCGATTTGGAACCCACGACCAGCTTATATTCAAGACGCCCTTGAGTCACTTCAAAACCGTGCTGCTAGATTCATTCATCGTTCGTATTCTTATGATGTGAGTGTGTCATCACTAAAATTAGAATCTAATTTACCCCTTCTCTCACGTCGCTGCCGTATCCCCAGTCTTTCTTTATACTATAAACTTTTTCATAGCTCGATGGGTAGCCCGCCATAAATTGTTCCTCCAGCACGCACTGGTCATCGTCACTGGTCACTGGTCAATCGCACTGGTCATCCTCTTCAATTCGCGCGCCCACGTGCACGCACCGTTGTCTTTTCTACGTCATTTTTTTCATCGTACAGCTGCTTACTGGAATGCCCTTCTGGGCGATACCGCTACCATCCCTTGTCCATCCACTTTCATAGAAAGCGTCACCAGTCACCTTTTAGCATAGGTTAATACATGGTTTCTGCTTATTTCTGTGTAATCCACCCCTTATGTCACACCGTTATGGGGTCTTTAAGGAATAAAAATGAAATGAAAATAAAATGAAATGACCTTACTGAGCGCCTGAAAAGGACCCTCGCCGACATGCTGGCAATGTACGTCGACGTCGAACATAAGACATGGGAAGCCGTCCTGTCGTACGTAACCTGCGCTTAAAACACGGCGATGCAAGAAAAAACACAGATGGCGCCATGCAAGTTGGTTTACGTCCGGAACCCGACGACGACTCTCGCGGCCCTGCTGCCACACGTCACAAGATCTCGACGTCGCCACCTGTCGCGCCGAAGAAGCGCGACAGCTCGGCCGCCTGCGGATCAAGAAGCAGCAGGGGACCGACAGGCGACACACTACAACCTCCGACGACGCTACGTCGACTAACAGCCCCGCCACCGCATTTGGGTTTGGCACCAATACGATGACGAGGGCTTAGCGAGAAGGTGTACGAGGTGCAGAAGCCTTTAATTGTCGCGAACAAGTTGATGTCATCGCTCTGGATTTATCAAAGCCTTTTGATGGGGTTAGCTATAGCAAGCTAATTGAAAAGCTTTATGGGTATAATGTAAATTCGAAAATTATTAAGTGGGTTCAGGCTTACTTACACAACAGACAACAGTTTGTTTAAATAGATGGCGAGTGCTGCTCTTTCCTTCCTGTATCATCAGGTGTACCTCAGGGCTAGGTGCTGGGTTCAATTTTGTTCCTACTGTATAATAATGATATCGCAACTGATGTACATCCTATGATTGAAGTGTGGTTGTTTGCCGATGAATGCCTCTTGTTTTGCCGCGTTAAATGTGTTTCTGATCAAGAACGACTAAATGATGCTTTATGTCGAATTTATAACTGGTGTGAAAAATGGCATATGCAAACCAATTTTGATAAATCTGTTTGCATGACAGTAACGACTAAGAAAACTCCGTTGATGCTTTCGTACGCTGTAAATAATAATGTAATTAAGCGTTCCACAAAGCTGAAATAACTTGGCGTAACAATCACTAGTAACCTCAACAGGAATGAACACGTCGAAAACATATGCGGATAGCCCAGCGCAAGCATGGTTTGTTACGGCGTAAATTGAGAGATGCTGCACCAGATATTAGACTTAAGGCATACACTACCATTGTTAGACCAAATTTAGAGTATGCTTGTTTAATTTGGGACCCTCATCAACAATACATAACCGATAAATTAGAGCGCATTCAGCGAATGGCGGTTAGGTCCATTTTTTCTGATTACGACAATACGCACTCGGTAACCTCCATGCGCGTCAGGGCTGGTCTCACTACGTTGGCTGTGCGCAGGAAAATCGCGCGCCTTAAGTTTTTATATCAACTCTATCACAATAAGCTGAACCTGAATTCCAGTTTGTATTTGAAGCCCCCTGGAAGGGTTTCACCACGAAGTAACCACAATTACGCAATAATGCCTTATGTGTCAAGAGTTGATGTCTTTAAGCCCTCTTTCATTGTCAAGACAATTGTTGAGTGGAATAACTTGAATTCTTGTGTGCTTCCGAGCAATAACACGGTTGACTCTTTTGAAGAAAACTTGACTGCGTTCTTTGCGTGAACTTTGTGCTCTGTATTCCCACCCTGTAACAGCCCGGCAGGGCTCACAGTATTGGAAATAAATAAATAAATAACATAAATGAGGTTGTACGCCACTATTTCGCACTCTACAAGATGATCCGAGGCATTGCCGCACTCGACTGCTGTTGTGCCAGACAGCATTTCGCTATCACAGCGGCGCCGCTCACGACCTGAAGTAGTCCATGTTGTACGACTTAAGCTGCCTTACCAGCGCTAAACTTCGGTACATTGCATAGATGAGCTTTGGGCTTCGTTTTTGAACTGCGTTACTACGGACTTTGTTGTTTTCTTGCTTTTGTTTAGTAAGTCTCCTTGTGTGTTTTGCTCTCCTGCTGTGTTTGTAGCATCGGGAAGATGCTTTTTGAGAGGGGCATTGACGCGTGGTCTAGTTTATCTTTTACGTGTGAGCGCTTTTCATCATCTAACTAATGTTATCGCTCTGCGCAGGACGCGCCCACATGTATCGAAAATTTCTCGAATGTTATTGACGGTTCTGTTGTCACCAAAGCATGTGTAATCTGCATGTGTGACGCGAATTGTGTAGACCTGTCGGAAAAACACGCGGGCACCACCAATCACTCTGGAACCTTCGATCACTCGTGTATAAAAGCCGACGCGCTTGATCGGAAGATGAGATTTCTATGACCACCGGCCGTGTTCGCGGCTGTTGCTGTGCGTGCTTTGAGTGTAACTTACTTTTTTGGGCACGCGTTCGCCCAATTTCGCCATTCACAGTTTCCCTTTCTTCACCGTCACTACCACGTGACAATATGGAATATACTGAACGGTGCTTAGCCAAAAAGTGGGTGCTGCGCATCTTGCCAACACCAACTAGCTCTTTGAGATGATCGCCTCGGGTTGATGATGATTACTATTTTTGGATATGGCACATATTCAGAAAGGGCCTTAGTAAAGAAGTGGGTGGTACGCATCTTCTCAGTACCAACTAGCTGTTTGAGCACGTGCTCGTGGGCGAGTTGGATATGCATGATTACAAAGACGGATTATATCGATGCTCATGCAATCTGTCATTGTAAGGATCACAAGTGCATCCAACATTTTGATAGAACCTGTGTTTTGAACAGAGCTGATGATCAACTGACAAGGGAGATATTGGAAGCACTTGAGATCAAGAAGCGTGGTGATGATTGTATCAGTGAAGCCGCAGTTTCTCTTTCCACAAAGGAACTGACGTATCTTGGGAGCGACACTTAGAAGTTATTCTGTATCGTGGCTTCCTTGTGCTATGCAGATGACGGCCCTGTTTCGTCTTGTCGTTTTGATCCTTGACATCAGCTATATATTTCTATGTCAAGAAATAAAACCCTCAGTTGTTAGTGCGCCTACATGGTTGTCTCGTGCCTCCTTCCTTCGTTTGTTGTTTTGTTTGGCGCCGTCTTTGTAATTAGCTCTTTGAGATTATCGCCGCGCGTTGATGATAACCACGATTTCTCGATATGGCACATAACCAGAACGGGGCTTAGACAAGAAGCGGGTGGTACACATATTCACTACGCGAACTAGCTCTTTGAGATGATTGCCGCGTCTTGATGATGATTAAGGTTTATGGATATGGCACAAATCCAGAATGGGGCTCAGCAAAGAAGTGGGTAGTCCGCATCTTGTCTACGTAAAACTACCCCTTCAATATGATGCCGCGTGTGGATGGTGATCACGATTTCTTTGTATCGCACATATCGAGAACGGGACATACCCAAGAAGTGGGTGGAACGGATCTTGTCAACACCCAGTAGCTTTTTGAGATGATCGCCGTGTGTTGATCATGACGATTTCTAGATATGGCACATATCCAGAACGGGGCTTAGCCACGATGTCGGAGGTACGCGTCTTGTAAACCCAAGGCTAGTTATTCAAAACGACGCAACATGTCGGTGATGATCGCGATTTCTGAATTTCTGGCACATATTCTGTTATAGCGGGACAATCTTGGGGCTAAGCAACCCTGTGTTACCCTGTGTCACGTGACGGTGGCTTCAGGTCAGTCTGTACCGGGCCTCCGGCAATAAAGGACCTAACATAATTGGCGACGAGGATCGAAAGTTAGGCCTGATTAGGCGTAGGGCTAGCCGAAGCGGTTGGCGGTAGGAAAAATGGCAGCTGCACTGGGCACGATTGGGGAATTCGTTCCGACGGAGGCGCCGTCTTTGCCCTTGTATTTGGAGCGCCTCGAATTTTTCTTTCAAGCAAACGACATCGACGGTAACGAGAAGAAGCGAGCAACGCTCTGCAGCGTTTGCGGCCCAGCAACGCATGCCATCGTTCGTTCCCTTTGTTCTCCGGACACGCCGTCGGCTGTGGCCTACGATGAGATCGTCAGGCGTCTCTCAAACCACTTCTCGCCGCGACCGTCGATGACAGTATAGCGTTTCAAGTTTGGCACGCGTCAGCAGCAGCCCGGTGAGTCAATTGCCGACCGCATCGCAGAACTGCGACGTCTCTCGGAACATTGTGATTTCGGTGCGTCGCTCGACGACATGTTGCGCGACCGACAGGTGTGCGGGGTGCGAAGCGAGACTCTTCAGCGTCGGTTGCTGGCGGAGCCTGAGCTTACGTTTGCGACAGCTCGGGAGAAAGCCATTGCCATGGAATCTGCGCAGCGACAGACTGAGCAAATTCGCGGCAGTGCCACATCGTCTGAAGTATGCAGCGTGAGCGGGAAGCGTTTCGACCCATGTGTTACGAAGGTCTCTGCGCCAGTGACAGCCAAGGAGGGTACCCAGAAGCAGGCTGGTTCGCCTTGGAGCACAAGTGGATGTTTCCGCTACAAGGGTGTGCATTCACCAAGCAGTTGCCCATTCATTAATGTGCAGTGCCACTTCTGCAAGCAACGAGGGCACATAGTAAGAGCATGCAGGGGGAAGGCTACAGCTCGCGCTTTGGCTGAACCGAACTCTCCGAACGGAAAACTGGCCGTTGGAGGCCGTCACAAGAATGCTGCGTCGGACGTATACGACGTGTTCGTACTGTCTGGTGAGGAGCCAGCCGCAAGAGTGGAAGTGCGTGTCAACGGAAGTCTCCTAAAGATGGAGGTGGACTCGGGTGCCGTGTGTTCAGTCATCAACGACCGGACTATGCGGAAGCTGCGAACATAGAAAAGGGCATTGCGCCCAAGTAGCCTTCACCTCCGAGCTTACAATAACAAGGAACTACGAGTGTTGGGTGAACTGACCGTGACGGTGGAATTTGGGGGGCAGGAACATCGCCTGCGATTGGTGGTGGTTAAGGGTGCTAGCATCGGACTTATCGGTCTGGACTGGTTCAAGTCCTTGGGAATAAGTCTGAGTGGCGTTCACAGTGTGTGCGAGCCGAGTAGAACTGGCAGTAAGAGAATAATGGCCTTGCTCAAGAAGTATTCTTCAGTCTTTGAGCCTGGACTTGGGACAAGTAAAGGGCTTCCTGTGCGTATAGAGGTGAACCCGGCAGCTCCGCCGTGATTTCTGAAGCCACGGCAAGTACCGTTTGCATTGAGACCGAAGGTCGACGAAGCACTGGACAGGTTGGTGAGCCAAGGCATTTTCCAGCCTGTACGGCACTCGAATTGGGCAATACCTGTCGTTCCAGATGTCAAAAAAGATGGATCGATAGGGATCTGCGGGGACTACAAGAGCACAGTCAATGGTGTGGTGCAGTGGGAAACGTATCCTCTGTCAACACCAGAGCAGCTGTTTGCCAGGCTGGCAGGTTGCTCGAAGTTTTCAAAGCTAGACCTCGGACAAGCGTATCAACAGAATGTTGATGAAGAAACAGCTGACTTGTTGACAGTTACAACACATCGGGGACTGTTCTGCAAAACCCGTCTTCAATTTGGCGTAGCAGTGAGAGTGGCTATTTTTCAGAGGTACATGGAAGAACTGTTGCATGGAATTGATGGTGTGCTGGTATTCTTGGATGACATCTTGATCGGTGGAAGGGATGAGGCACAGCACTATGCTCGTTTGCAAGAGGTGCTCAAAAGAATCCACGAAGACGGTCTGCGACTGAAATTTGACAAATGTCAATTCTGTGTTGAGGAAGTGCGTTACTTGGGACTCATCGTGAACTCTGCAGGTGTGCGACCGACAGAAGACAAGGTGCGTGCTATTCATGAGGCCCTGGAGCCAACATGCAAAAAGGAGCTTCAAGCCTTTTAGGGAGCTCTGAACTTTTACAACAAGTTTCTTTAAAAAGCAGCACATGCCTTGGAGCCACTGTACCGGCTGTTGGACAAGGGTCGCGAGTGGCGTTGGACGGGAGCCGAGGCAGACGCATTCGCCAGGCGAAAGATCTGCTGCAATCACATCACATGTTCTTCATCACTGCATCATCACATGTTCTTGTGCACTATGATGTCAACAGGCCCCTAGTGCTTGCCTGTGACGCTTTCCCGTATGGACTGGGTGCTGTGTTGAGTCGTGTGGGGGAAGATGGCAGCGACAGACCGGTTGCATATGCATCAAGGACTATGAGTGCGGCAGAACGGAAGTATGCCCAAACAGACCGAGAAGCGCTCGCCATTGGCTTTGGCATTAAGAAATATCATCAGTTTCTGTATGGGAGGCTTTTCAAAATTGTGACGGACCACAAACCCCTCTTAGGACTGTTGCACCATGCCAAGCCCATTCCCCAGGTGCTATCACCACGGATGCTGCGGTGGACCCTCATGTTATCAGCATATGACTATGAAATTGAGTATCGACCAGCAGAGAAGCTTTCCAATGCTGATGCATTCAGTCGTTTACCACTGAGGGCCAGTAAGGCGGAGGAAGAGGAGCAACGTCTTTGGGAAGTAGGAATGCTAGAAATGGCACCAGAAGTAACATGGAACTCTAGGAAGGTGGCAAGTTTTACGTCAAGGAACAAGCTGTTGGCTAGAGTCTGCAATTCGGTGCAGCATGGGTGGCCAAAGGGCAAGCTACTGCAAGAGTTTGCAGCATATGTGATCCGCAAGCATGAACTGTCGGTGTACCATGGTTGTTTGCTGTGGGGCAGTCGTGTCGTCATTCCAGAGCCAGCTCGACCATATGTCATGGACATTCTTCACACAGCTCATCCAGGAATTGTCAAGATGAAGGGGCTTGCCAGAGGAACCGTGTGGTGGCCAGGAATTGACAGAGATGTTGAGCAGAAAGTGAGGGACTGTGCACGTTGTCAAGAATCCAGGTCTGCACCAGCAGCTGCAAAAATTCACCCTTGGGAATTCACCAAGCGACCTTGGACAAGACTACATATCGATTTTGCTGGGCCATTCCAAGGCAACGTCTTCCTCATTGTGGTGGACTCTCACTCGAAGTGGTTGGAAGTGTGCCGAATGACGTCCATGCCGGCAGCTGCAGTTTGTGCGAAGCTTTGTTTTCTTTTTGCTACACATGGCATTGCAGAGACTGTTGTTTCGGATAATGGAACTGCATTTTGTTCGGAGGAATTCAGAGACTTCATGTGCCGAAATCAAATCCGACATGTGACCGTTGCCCCATATCACCCTCCTTCAAATAGTCAAGCAGAGCGGATGGTGCGCGAAACCAAGGAAGTACTCAAGCGCATGGTTGGAGGCAATATCGACACACGTCTGGCTAGGTTTTTAATGACCCAGCATATCCTGCCTCATGCTACAACAGGCAAAAGCCCAGCCGAATCGCTAATGGGCAGAAAACTTTCAACTGTGTTGGAGCTTCTGCTGCACACTGGACCTGCAGTCCAGTGTGCAGCAGAAACAGGAGCAGGTGATGCAGCGCCGCAACCAGGCAGTGCGACTTTTTGAAGTGGAGGATCGAGTGTTTGTGCGCAACTATCTCTATGGGCCCAAGGGGTTGCCGGGCATTGTGGATTCTGTCACTGGACCAGTGTCGTACTTGGTCGTCAGCAAGGATGGACGTCGGTGGAGACGGCATGTTGACCAACTCAGAAGTCGTTCTGCCAGCTACGCATTGGACCGTTCCACTTCTGGAATGTGCGAGGAGGAGGAATTATTGGTTGCTTTCCCGGCAGGGTGTTCCGAAAGCGGCATTCCTTCAAGCCCAGAGGGCCCTGGAAGACGGGACCAAAGAGAAATACGAGAGGAGGCTGCAACACCCAGTACCGAGCCTGTTTCTTGTGGTGAGGACAGTGAAGTAAGCGCATCCCGGGACCAAAGAGAAATACGACAGGAGGCTGCAACACCCAGTGCCGAACCTGTTTCTTGTGGTAAGGACAGTGAAGTAAGCGCATCCCTTCAAGTCCAGCGACCACAGCGCCAACGCAGCCGTCCTGCGTATCTGAAGGACTTCGTGACGTAGGGGTGAGGGTGTTATAGCGGGACAATCTTGGGGCTAAGCAACCCTGTGTTACCCTGGTGTCACGTGACGGTGGCTTCCCGTCAGTCTGTACCGGGCCTCCGGCAATAAAGGACGTAACATATTCATATGGGGACTTCGCCAAGAAGCAGGTACTACGCATCTTGTCAACTACTAGCTACTTGAGATGATCGCCGCGTGTTGATGGTGATCACAATTTCTGGATAAGCCACATAACTAGAACGGGGTTTAGACAAGCAGCGAGTGGTACGTATTTTGTCGATGCGAAACTAGCTCTTCGAGATGATGCTGCGTGTTGATGACGGTCACAGTTTCTGGTTATGGCACATATCCATATTGGAGCTTAGCCAAGAAGTGGGCGATACTCATTTCGCCAACGCAAAACTAGCTCTTCTAGATGACGCCACGTGTTGATGATGGTCACGATTTCTGGATATGGCACATAACCGCTACGGGGTTTACCCAAGATGCGTGTGGTACGCGTCTTGTCTACAGGCCCATTTTTTTATATGAACGCCGCGCGTTGATGATGATCACGATTTCTAGACATGGCACATATCGAGAATGGGGCTGAGCCGAAGTGAGGGGAGGGGGGACGCATCTTGTCAACGCCCACTAGGTATTCGAGATGATCGCCGCGTGATGATTACGATTTCTGCATATGGAACATATCTGAAATCCGCCATAGCCATGAAGTTGATGGTACGCATTTTGTCAACGCAAAACTAGCTCTTCGTGATGGTGCCGCGCATTGATGATGATCACAGTTTCAGGATATCGCATATATCGAGAACGGGGCTTACCCGACAACGGAATAAACTGCCGTTTGGATGGATGGATGGATGGATGGGAGGTAGGAGCGTCCCCTTTGAAACTGGGTGATGGCAGTTGGTACCATGCCCATTTTTTTATTTTGCCTTTTATTTTTGTTTACCTCTGTTGTGTGTTAATAAAATTCGCAATTTTCTTTAAAAACGTCTTCCTACCCTTTTCGCCTTATGTCACCTCTCTGCTTTTGAGCCACCGGTCGGCACCGAAACATCCGCTGACGTAGAAGGCGTCATCGAAGGCGACCAGCGTCTACTGCTAGACCGCGAAATTTGCGTCGCAAGAGGGATCGCTCGACTGCACGGAGGAAACACGAAAGTGTTGCTGACAAACTTCAGCCTGGAGCTCTAGCACATCAACAAGGGCACGACGATCGCATACATCGAAGAAATTCTGGAAAACAGCAAACAGCACAGCGATCCATCTACCTCGACGACCATGGTTCCCGAACCAGACTACGACATTAATGTAAGTCTCCCCGTGATTAAGCAACAGCAGCTCAGATGTCTGCTCCGACGATACAAAGGCTGCTTTTCGACGTCATCGAGGATTCGACAAACACCAGTCGCCAAGCATCGCATAATCACCGAGGAGTACGCTCGACCACTCCGCCAGAGCCCTTACCGAGTTTCGCCGCGAGAACGTGAAGCTATAAGAGAGAAGGTCGACGAAATGCTGCGCGACGACATCATCCAGCCGTCGAAAAGCCCGTGGGCATCCCCTGTTGTCCTGGTGAAGAAAAACGACGGAACCATACGCTTCTGCGTCGATTATCGTCGTCTGAACAAGATCACGAAGAAGGACGTATACGCCCTCCCACGGATAGACGACACATTGGATCGGCTCTGCAACGCTAAATACTTCTCGTCAATGGACCTCAAGTGTGGCTATTTGCAAAAAGAAGTCGATGAAACGGATCGCGAAAAGACGGCCTTCATCACCCCAGAGGGCCTCTACGAGTTCAAGGTTATGCCATTCGGATTGTGCTCGGCGCCTGCAACGTTCCAGCGCGTGATGGACACGGTTTTAGCAGGATTGAAGTGATAGACCTGTCTCGTTTACTTGGATGACGTCGTTGTTTTCGCCGGTAATTTCAACGATCACCTGAGGCGGCTTGCGACAGTACTAGAGGCGATCAAGTCATCAGGGTTCACTCTGAAGCCGGAAAAGTGCTGCTTTGCTTACGATGAGCTTCTGTTCTTGGGCCACGTAATCAGCAAATCTGGTGTCCGCCCAGACCCGGAAAAGACACCTGCCATCGCACAGTTCCCGCAACCCATCGACAAGAAGGCAGTGCGTAGATTCCTTGGCATGTGTGCCTAGTACAGTCAGGATCTTTTCACGCATCGCCGAGCCGTTGACACGTCTAACTAAATGTGATGTTGAGTTGAAGTGGGAAATGTCGCAGTCCGACTCATTTGAAGAACTCAAACGACGCATGCAGTCACCGCCGGCACTTGCGCACTTCGACGAGTACGCCGATGCAGAAATCCATACTGACGTCAGTAGCCTAGGCCTCGGTGCCGTTCTAGTCCAGAGGAAAAACGGAGTCGAACAGGTGATAATAATAATAATATATGGGGTTTTACGTGCCAAAACCACTTTCTGATTATGAGGCACGCCGTAGTGGGGGACTCCGGAAATTTTGACCACCTGGGGTTCTTTAACGTGCACCTAAATCTAAGTACACGGGTGTTTTCGCATTTCGCCCCCATCGAAATGCGGCCGCCGTGGCCGGGATTCGATCCCGCGACCTTGTGCTCAGCAGCCTAACACCATAGCCACTGAGCAACCACGGCGGGTTCGAACAGGTGATAGCCCATGCTAGCCGGTCGCTGTCAAATGCGGGAGGCAACTATTCTACACCCGAAAAGGAATGCTTCGCCTTCATTTGGGCTACAGCTAAATTTCGCCCTTATCTATATGGCAGGCCATTCAAAGTCGTCAGTGACCATCACGCGTTGTGTTGGCTAGCGAATATAAAGAATCCTTCAGGACGACTGGTGCGGTGGAGCTTCAGACTACAAGAATGCGGCAACACTGTAACATACAAGTCCGGACGAAAACACTCCGATGCCGATTGCCTATCAGGCGCCCCCATTGACCCGCCGCCGCCGCAAGATGACGAGAATGACGACGCATTCCTTGGAATGATAAGCGCGAAAGGCTTCGCCGAACAGTAACGGGCAGACTCGGAGCTAAAAGGCCTCGTCGAATATTTAGGAGGGCATACCGACGTTGTCCCCAGGGCATTTAAGCGCGGATTATCTTCCTTCACGCTTGAAAATTTCAACCTACTCGTGAAGAACTTCTCACCAGTCCGCGCCAACTACCTTCTTGTTGTTCCGTCGGCGCTGCGTCCAGAAGTACTGCGCGCCCTACATGACGATCCGACCGCTGGACACCTAGGATTTTCCCGGACACTATCGAGGATACAAGAAAAGTATTATTGGCCGCGCCTGACCGCCGACGTCGCCCGTTATGTCAGAACATGCCGAGACTGTCAGCCACGCAAGAGAGCGCCGACAAGCCCAGTAGGATTACTACAGCCAATCGAGCCTCCTTGCGTACCCTTCCAGCAGATCGGGATGGACTTGCTGGGACCCTTTCCGACGTCAAGAACCGGAAATAAGTGGATCGTCGTAGCGACGGACTACCTCACCCGCTTCGCTGAAACTAAAGCACTGCCGAAAAGTAGCGCAGCCGAAGTGGCGAAATTTTTCGTCGAGAAAATCCTGCTGCGACATGGTGCTCCAGAAGTCCTCATCACCGACAGAGGAACGGCTTTCACAGCAGAGCTCATGCAAGCCATTCTGCAATACAGCCAGACAAGTCACAGGAGGACAACTGCCTCCCATCCGCAGACGAATGGTCTTACGGAGAGCCTGAGTAAAACCCTCGCCGACATGCTAGCAATGTACGTCGACGTCGAACACAAGACCTGGGATGCGGTCCTGCCGTACGTAACATTCGCTTACAACACGGCGGTGCAAGAAACAACAAAGATCACGCCATTTAAGCTGGTTCATGGCAGGAACCCGACGACGACGCTTGACGCCATGCTGCCGCACGTCACTGACGAGGAAAATCTTGACGTCGCTACCTATCTGCAGCGCGTCGAAGAAGCCCGACAGCTCGCCCGCCTCCGAGTCAAGAACCAGCAGAGGGCCGACAGCCGACAATACAACCTCCGACGATGCTTCGTCGAGTACCAGCCCGGCGACTGTGTTTGTATGGACCCCGAAACGCTGACGAGGACTGCGCGAGAACCTTTTGCGTCGCTATTTCGGACCGTACAAGATCATACGACGTATTGGCGCGCTGGACTATGAGGTCGTGCCGGATGGCATTTCGCTATCACAGCGGCGCCGCTCACGACCTGAAATAGTCCGCGTTGTGCGACTCAAGCCGTACTACCAGCGTTAATAAACTTTGGGGCTTCGCGTAACTGACCTTTGCACTTTGTTTCTTTTCCTTGTTTTGTTACTTATGTTTATTAAGTGTCCTTTTGTGTTTCGCTCTCTAATATTTGTAGCATCGGGACGATTCTTTTTAAGAGGGGGAATTGACACGTGTACTTATCTTTATCGGGCAACCACGTTTCGCCGCCTAAGAAATGGAATCGCATAGCGTGGGACGCGTCTACATGTATCCGATGTTTCTTGAAAGTTATCGGTGCTTCTATCCGCTGTCTGTTGTCGCCGAACCTTATGTTATCTGATTTCATCACTTGATGCGAATGGTGTAGAACTTTGTGGAAGGCACGCGTGTCCGAACGATTAGTCTGGAACATTCGACGACTGTTGCATAAAAGCGGACGCGCTTGACCCGCTGATCAGATTTTCGACGATCACCGACCGTGTTCGCCGCTGTCGTTGTGCTATAAGTGTAGCCTGTTTTTGTGGGCACAGGTTCGTCCAATGAAAGTTATGCTATCTTCGGCTGGTCGTTTCTGAGCGCTCTGGAGCGCTCTCGCGAGCGGCGTTGTCTTCGGCTGGTTGAAAGAGGGTGCGCGCCCTGCGTTCGGCTGGTTCTTGATTGCTCCCCTCCCTCTTGGAGCGCTCTGAGGCGCTCCGAGCCCCGTCGTCGGAGCAGTCATCGAGATTGAAACGTCATCGCTGCGCCGCGTTGCTGCTGTTGGCGACGGCCCACCGTAACCTTGGCAACCTAGGCCACTGCATGCTGGCGTCTCGACGAACTCTCGTCCCGCCGGCACGTCTGCCGGTTTTTCCGGCAGTGCCGGGAGCTTTGGATAGGCGAATCATCGGACGTTGGCAGTGGTCACGTGGCTTCGCATCGGCAATTTCTTCCTCCGGGAGTGAGTCGCACGTTCGGCTTGCGCGCTTGTCCTCTACCCTTGAGCTCAGGAAACGCCCGATCTATCCGACTCTGCTTCGGGGCATACAGGCGACCAGTCGAAGATACCATTAGTTTTGTCTTTCACAGTATTACTAGTGTGTTCTTCAACGTCACTACCAAGTGACAATATAGTGCATTTCATAACAACCTTAGCTGCAATGTATTAAGTACTGTATTTGAATATATGTATTATATTCCTACCCCCTACTCTAATGCCCAACATTGGGCGCTGTAGGTATCTAAGTAAATAAATAAGCGAAAACAGCGCAGTACGCATCTTCTCAACGTAATACTAGCTCCTCGAGATGATGCCGCGTTTTGATGATAATCACAACTTCTGTGTATGGCAAATAATCAGAACGGGTTTTAGCCAAGAAGAAAGTGGTAGGCATCTTGGCAAGACCGAGTTGGTCCTTGAGATTATCGCCACGTATTGATGATGATAACGACTTATTGGTATGGCACATACCAAGTATGACGCTTAGCAAAGAAGTGGGTAGTACGCATTTTGTCAGCGCAAAACTAGCTCTTCAAAGTGATGCTGCGTGTTGATGGTGATCACGGTTTCTGGACATGGCGCATATACAAAATGGGGTTTAGCCAAGAACGGGGTGATACGCATCTTGTCAGTGCCAACTAGTTATTTAAGATGATCGCTGCATGTTGATGGTGATCATGATTTCTGGACATGGCACAGGTCCTGAACGAGTGGGTGGTACGCATCTTGACGACGCCTACTAGCTCGTGCCGCGACTTGACGATAATCACGATTTCTGAATATGACAGATGTCCAGAATTGGCTGAGACGCAAAGCGTGTGGTATGCATCTTGTGAACACCAACCATCTGAAGGAAAAAAACAGTCACAAAAGACAAAGGACAAGATGAAATGTTCACACCACAACGGCTGGACTGCCAAGTGAGCTTCATTAGAAGCGGAAATCATTGTCAACCCGCGGTTCCTCTCCATGAGCTCCTTTTGTATTGGCAAAATACGTAGCATCCGCTTCTTATCAAAGCCATTTTCTGGATATGTACCACGCTCAGAAGTCGTGATCATCATCAGCACGCGGCGATCATCTGAAAGAACTAGTAGGTGGACGTTAGCAGTGTGTTCAATGAAGCTGGTTGGTTCATCTTTAGAATAAAAATTGGGAACACCGCAACGCAGGACAAGCGAGTGCACAGGACAGAGCGCTGACTAGCAACCAAATTCTTTATTCGCAAAAGCAGCATATAAAGACGTCATGAATGTGACGAAGAACATAAAGAGGAGGATAAGAAGGATAAACGTCAGCCAAGAAGATAATCAAGTTCTTTTGTTGAGAGCGTGAGGGACGCAGAAATGACGCACGCGTCGCCACTTTTGATTATGCAAAAAGCTTCAAAAATTTCGTGCGCACGCTTTTCACTATATCTGCCAATTAGTTCGCAATTCTTAAAGCTCGGGGTGCAACCGCACGTGTTACAGTGGGCAGCTAGATGACTGTACGGGTTTCGTTTTAGTGAAGCGGCGCGCTCGCGCAGGCGATCATTAAAGGGAAGCTGAAGAGTCTGTCGAATTCAATAAGACGCTCATATACGGATGCGGGAACCTTAGAAACCATGAAGGTAGAATTTTGGGGGGGATTTTTCACTTAGCAGCGACGCAATCATCACTTAATGCGTGCTTTGGGTTCTCCTAAAAAAATTGTTAGCACGCTGAACGGAAGGTGCATGTTTATCGCCCACCCTTGACGCAGGTTTCATCGCCAAGCGCCGCGAATTTCCTATTCGCACGTGTGTTGTGAAACAGCCTGCATGCAGCTACCATAACGCAGTGCAAGCGTAAAGTTTGCATGTGTTGGAAAGCCTGCTCACGCCAAGACGCTGCATTCCCCCTTCTCTCGCACACATAAAAAACCGACCATCTCACGTAGCCAACGGAATTCGCCGGTTACGAGTAGCGTGCGGATGGAGCGCTGATGAAGGTTCTATACTACACGTGCTACAACAGCCGGTAAACTTTTCCCGCGTTTAAACCGTCTGTGTAGATTGCCGACAGCTTTGGGGCAGCGCACAAATGCTGAAGATCGCATCACCGTTTACGTTCTACGAGGAGGCATGCAGGAACATAACACTACAGTTGTTTGCCCGGAAACGTACTCACTGGAACGCTGAATGTAGCTTAGCAAAAGACATACTCGCCAAAGAATATTTTCAACACAAGGAGATACTAACACTTCGCCTTCGTTCGCGTGGAAAGCAGTGCTTGCACCAGCATTTTTTTGCTTCTTGGAGAGGCCGGTTCTTCGCAATCGGCTTGTACATGTAATATGTACAAGTATGTACGTACGTGTAGTATGTAGAAGTATAAACCCCTTACAAGTGATCTTGCACGCGACAGCGACAGAGCTGCAAGCGAGGCGATGGCTGTCGCGTTCACTCGTCGTCTGCAAGCCGAACCATTGTAGACGTCACTAGGCGCCCGTTCAATCACAGGCGGAAACGAGGCGCGCGAGCTGGGCGTGTCTGCTGCTGCACTTTTCGTCAAAATAAAATATGTTTGCGCTGCTCTTTCACTCAATTTCGATGCTATATTTGAATTTAGAGGGTTGAAAACCACGGTGTACTGCTCTTCACTAATTTTTTCTGGAAAACCTTTCAGCTTCCTTTTAATGCACCTCCCCGTTAGCCCGATATAGCAACGTTTACAATCAAGCGGGATTTTATAGACGACGTGCGTTGTAGAGTCAATGAAGCCATGAACAGGATTCTTATAGCAGCTTTTGCGCACGCCAGTATTCTCCCTATTGACTATTTTGCACAACCCGCTCGGTTTATTGGAGGCATTGCACATGACTCTGAGTCCTGCCTCGGCCGCAATTTTCATAACGTTATGGGAAACACGGTGTACATAAGGAACGACGGCAAGCCTAGGTCTCGAAGGCGGTGACTGCAATGTTTTTTACAAGGCCACCAGCAACAATGCACAGAATGCTGGTTGGGTGGCGTGCTGATGTTAGTCTGTTGACTTGCGCTGAAAAGCTCCGTTCAACAGAGTGCTCCCAAACATGCCTAAGCGATGCCTCGTTTTACGAGTTTGGAGTGTGCAGACGAAAAGAGAAGCCCTTTCATTGAGCGAGGCGAGTAGCTCCAGCACACGTGATGAGTATAAAAACAATTTCAATGTTTGAAAACCTTAAACGGTCATTAGTGGGCGCTTCCGTTGTTAATTTGAAATCCTTCATACTCTCACTGAAGGCGTTAATGGTGGCTATGGTAGCCGCCATAGCCGTGGTGGCCGCGCAGTAGCTCCAGCCACTGCTCACCTCCAGCAGCGACTGTAATGACAGCCACGGTAGCCGACCTAGCCATTGTAGTCGAGCAGTAGCTCCAGCTACCGCTCACCTCTAGCAGCAACTGTGATATAGCCGCGGTAGCTCCAGCTGCTGCTCACCTATAACAGCGACTGTGTTGACAGCCACGGTAGCTCATGTAGCCGTGGTAGCCGGGCAGTAGCTCCAGCTACTGATCACCTCTTGTAGTGACTGTGACGACAGCCACTATAGCCGACGTAGCCGTGGTAGCCGCGCCCTAGCTCCAGCTACTGAGCTCGCCTCAGGTAGCAGAAGCCCTGGAAAGCGCCCACCTCACCTCCCTACCAGCAAAATTTGCTAGAACCAACCATGGTAAATCATCATTGGCCAAGCTGTCCATCATTGGAAAGTTATTGTAGGCCAAACAAGGTCTGTGCGTGGCTGGAGTGACAAGCCTACCATTGGCCAAGAAATGGAAGGCCATGCATGGCCAACGATTGGAAACACCTCTTGCCATAGCTGGTACTGCAGTGGAACACCATGCAACAGCCAAGCATATTCTTGCTATGGAAGCCAAGCATTTTGGCCAGTGCAATTTCTATCCCCAATTTTTGAGTTTTTTGTCTTGGCTACATATAAATTCCCTGATACTTTTTTGTAGATTTTTATCTGTACTACACCAAACATGTCACAACACAAACATTTTCGGTGTTTCATTTTTATTTTGCACTGAAGAATACAGTAGCATAAGATGGAACATGTCTAAACACAAAGAAAGCATAGAATACACAACTACGTGAACAAATGAACTGTCACATAATTTTTTTAAAAGGCAGAATTGAACACAGCAGTGACCTATATCACAGAAAATGATTGCACATATCAAGCCAACAAGGGACACAGATGGTCGAACCACACACCGTTCGGCTGTCTAAAAATGAAATATTACAAAAAAGGAAAGCGTGGAATACAATTATGTGAACAAATAAACTGTTACATCATTTTAAAAATGCATATTTGAACACATGAGTGAATATATCCAGTTCCTTAACAGGGACAGCAGTAAACTACAGAAAATGACTGCACATATCAAGCTAAGAAGGGACACAGATGGTCGAACCACACATCATTCGGCTGTCCAAGAATGAAATATCACAAAAAAGGAAAGGGTGGAACACAATTATGTGAACAAATAAACTGTTACAACATTTTAAAAACGGATATTTGAACACATCAGTCAATATATCAAGTTGCTTAATAGCTACTGCAGTAAACTATATCACAAAAGTTATTGCACATATCAAGGCGCGGGACACAGAAGGCATAGCTAATGCTCTCTTTTAGGTGGCCGAACCACATTACATCATTCAGCTGTGTAAAAATGAGATGTCACACAAAAGAAGAAAGGGTGAATGCAATTACGTGAATGAATAAGCTGTTACATCATTTTAAAAAGGCGCATTTGAACACATCAGTCAATCAGTGGGCTAAAAGATTACTGAGCCATCTGCCACACGCTGGCTTAGTGTTCGAGGGTCGTGTGCTGCTGTCCAAAATAATCTGCAAGCCATCACAGCAAGTCTCTCACGAGAAACAGAAGAGAGGGGTGAAAATAAGACAGCTGGGCTGCCAAAGCTTAACTTAAGTGGCAGATTTGTAGGCACACTTTTGATTATGTGTGATGTCTCATTGACTGAGAGGCTATCAAAGCCCTCCAAGCAAGGTCGCTGCATGTTGATCTCTTGCAGGACGTGATAACATCTACAATAACCATGCTGGAAGCACAGAAAGACCTCAAGACAAACCTTAAAGAATTGTGTGCCAGCAATGATATTACATTGTCAGTCATATCAGAATTTGAAGTTTGAATGCAGGGAACCAGAGAAGCTTTTGTTGATAAACTTGTTATCAACTTGAAGGATAGGTTTCAAGTCCACCCAGTTCTCGCAAAATTTGCAATACTGTTTGCCGGGGAGTGCTACCGGGACATCGTTGCAAGCAAAGGCACTGAAGTTGCTTGTGCATTGTTGACGCTGTGCGCCACGCTGGGAAAGCTGTGCACCACGCTGGGAAAGCTGTGCGCCACGCTGGGAAAGCTTTACACCCATGATATGTGGAATAACATGTAGCAGAACTGTTTTAAAAAAGAGGCTACATCAAACTGTAGAGATTACGAGGTGCTGTCTTGGCTTGTGTCGGATTGCCTCAACAAGGTGACGCGCCGTCTGTGTGTCCGGCCTCCCTCCTGCTCCGCAGCAAACATCAGCCACCTTTTGGTGGCGTCCGCAACAGCTGCATCAGTCGTGCCGAGGAGGGCACCTGTTGCACCTGTGAAAAAGAGTTCGGCAGGTGTTACGCTCTTGTAACACAAGAAGGCAAAAGCCTGCTGCACATTTGGTAATACATTAAATTATACAGTTGGGGTTGAACTTCTTTGTAAGACCATTGGTGATGCATCAAGTTATACAATCAGGGCTAGACTTCTTTGTAAGACATAACGAGCCGCAATGGGAAGTACAGGTGTGGCACTAAGGCGACCTCCTTAACGCCACATATGAACACTTAACGTAGTACCTAAAGTGCTGTATGCTATTGCATGAACTAGGCCACACCGTTAGACAGCAAGATGGCTGCCACGGGACGTATGAACTCAGGCACGCACTAGGCATACATTTAGTAAGCTAGAACAGTGGAGCGGCAGTGGCTTCAGGGAAGCGTGCTTGTCTCGCACCCCGGTGTGCCCGGGTTTGATACCCAATCGAGACCGAAACGTACCAATTTTTTTTTCAAAGCCACCGATTTGCTTTGTTTACAGGAACCTCCCGAGAAATGTGACGTCAATTCAAGCATTTTTTGTGGTGCTGGCCACTTTTCTTCAATGTCACAGCCAACAAAGACACCTAAGGCTTCGCCTTAAAATTACACACCTAAATGCATAAATCTGTCTTCTGAAAATTTTGAAACACATTGTTTTTATGGTAAACTTTTCTATCTTCCCCTAAGCAACCTGTACCTTAGTTGTGTAGCTCAGTTGTAAACCATAAGATTGCGTGCCTGCTTTCATTATGAGCTTAAAAAATAGGAAAGTTCATCCAACACAAACCAAAGTGATACAACTCTGAACTGGGGAAGCAATGATTGTGGCGAAACTGTGTTTCAACCTTCTCGACTCGGTTACTCCAGATGGCACAACTATGCAGTATTCAGGAGGCCAGCCACTGTTGAAAACTGAGCAAAACAGCACCTATAGCACGTGCTGCCAAACAAACATCAGTAATGGAGTGTCTGTTATATACTGATCATGGTCAAATATTTTATCTAAACTGTAACTGCAACACCATAGCATAGAGAAGTATATACAACACTAAATCTCGTAATGGGGGAAATATTGAAAGTCGCAGTAGAAGACAAAGTACTATTTGTTTTACGTTGATGCTTACCAAGCAAAAGATGCAGTACATTTGTGAGGCTGTTGAATGGAAATTTTTTCCCTCAGAAGCCGGCCCAGCTGCACTGCAGTGCAACTGTCTTGGAGACTATTTGTCGGAGCACCCTGCGAGCTCCGTCTTTTGCATCGCTGCCACCTTTCATAGAGAAATAGCCTACCTGCAACACGAAATGCAATACATGAATAAGAAAAAGTTGCCGTTTCGCCCAAAAGGCGAAGCATCGATTGCGATAGCAAATTAGTAGACAGCTATCCGAAGTAAGGATAGTAGTTTTATCATCTTTATAAAGTTGTAAATGTTCGCTTACTAAGTAAACAAGAACGGCGTCACGCGCGTACAGGTAAACATGAACACATCTCGCTTGATGACCGCGGAAACTCGTCAAAACCTGGAAAGCACGCCAGCAGCAGCAGGCAAATTGACCTTCGCCCGGTCGCTTGTCTCGCTTCAACGCGAACGCCGAAAGCACAGCGCATACTAAGCTACCAGAACTCGGCGTATGCACTTCGTACCCATCGCAGATTGCTTTGAAGATGAGGCACCGCGGGCGCACACTTCGGCCACAAAGCAGATCGCTTTCAAGGTACAGTACCCACGCGGTAGCTCCGTCAGCAGCAGCCACGAAAGCAGAACGCACCCCGCCCCCCTCTACCGACTCCTCCTCCCTGTGTACCGCGAGTGAACTAAGTCCACGCGCTTCCGGCCACTTGCCTCTCTCGCATGCTCGAGAATAAGCCGCGGTTGGCGGCTCAGCCTCGCACGCTTTCACTCGCACACACAGCGCGCAGCGACGGTTTTATCGCCGTTGGGTTTTATACGGAACCTCACGGCGACGTCGACGGCATAAATGCACTTGGAGTGTCCAGATAACTACTATCCAAATAGAAGTTCAGTGAAGAACTCTTGTGTTATGTTTAAATGGTCTGACAAACGTTTAAACTACACCTTGAATTTAGTCATTGCAAGAAAATCTTGCAATGATAGGAAAAAATTGGAGGACGCTTAAGCTTCGCCTTCAAGAGTGGGACGCGACAGCGTTCCCGTCGACCCGCCAAGGGGTATAAGACAATGCGCTACGGCACAGCGATCACTTACGATGCGCCCCGCATCGGACTTAGCGCCCACCTATCACGCGGTGAGCGTCGAGCAACGCAGCGTTCGGCGCGGCAACGAAACGTGTGCCTGAGCGAACGGAACGAACCAAAGAACTCGGTGTCTCGGAGGGCAAACGATCTACGCCAGCCAAACGTCGTGATCGGCACGGGCAGAGAGATAGATAGTAATCTAAAGAAAGGAACGGCGCTTGATTCTGCAACCGGGAGCACGGCGAAGCGTCGTCAGGGGAGAGGGAGTCGGGACCGCGAAGTGCCTGGCAGCGGTCCCAATGCGCGCGCGGCGCGCCTCCTGTCGGGGCAGCGCCGTACATTGAGAGGAGGGGGTCTTCTGTGTTTGCCGCAAGATGGCTCTGCGTGTGCGGAAAGCGCAGAAGGAATGCAGCGGAAACGCACTTCGCAACTCGTGTAATTGCGACTTCCGTACGTTACATGTTCATAATTACCGATATACACCGCAGTATAACTTTCCACGGCTCGTTTCGAAGGCAACACCGCATTCACTAGAGGCGCGTTTGTACCGCTTGGAAGCATCGAACGCGTGGCTGAGTGGTAGCGTCTCCGTATCACACTCCAGAGACCCTGGTTCGATTCCAACCGGGCCAATCTTGGAAGTTGCTTTTTATTTATGAAGTGCCTGCCGTGATTTATCGCTCATGGTCAACGCCGCGGACGCGGACGCCGACACCCGACACCGACGACACCGGCTTTTCTGCGACACGAGCTCCTTAACGCTATCGCGTTAAAAACATTTTATCTCTTAAATTACTATATCTTTAAACCAGTAAAGAAACTCCTGCGAACTGACACAAGCTAACCTTCTGTAGTGAAAAGTTGTCATTAAATGTTACAAAAGCAGTAAGTGTTCAGGCCTCAGTTCTTGTAAAATGCCATTCTTGTTGTACTGTTTACTTTGACAAGCGTTCGAAGTGTTACCTGCAGA
The DNA here is from genome assembly GCF_038994185.2 of Dermacentor albipictus. Taxonomy (NCBI): domain Eukaryota; kingdom Metazoa; phylum Arthropoda; class Arachnida; order Ixodida; family Ixodidae; genus Dermacentor; species Dermacentor albipictus. The sequence continues at coordinate 14,667,618 of NC_091828.1, read as the reverse complement.
TACATTGCGGGACTACCTTGTTTGTTGGACAAGGCTTCTGCCCGCGAATAACACAGTTGTTGTTGGTAATAACAGCATGCCGTATATAGTGAATTACACTTGTCGAATGCTCATCTGTAGACTGCGCGAGCGTCCGAAGCAGCGGTAGTTGCTGGGTTATAGATGTGGTTGTTCCTTGTAGCACATGATCCAAGCATGCGGCATGACCATGCAAGATCTTATTGCGACGTTAGCCCCCTTTCTTTTTTTTTCTCGTGGAAGAGGAAGATGAGAACAGGTCTTTTTTTTTTGTCTTTGTTCATCCCATCCTCTACGACACCTCACTCGTCTTAGGGAAATTGCGTCCACCCAAATAGCCGCCAGATTCTTTCTGTGCGATCCCCTTTGGACATTACTCCTTTACACGGCTAAAAGGCAATTCCGACGCACAAAGCTATATGCATCATGCTGGTTTACCAACCGCAGTGATCGCTGTGTTGAGTAACGCCATACAGGAGGCTCGTGTAGATATAGCATGGTGATTTCAAGTCTACTGGACTTGAAATGCGTGAGAACTATGCCGGTGACCAATGCAAATATTTTATCACGATTGGCGCTTCCGGGTCACACTGGGTTGGCCATACACGAGCACTCTTTTCTGTTTTAGTTACCACAACAAGTGATCACAATGAGAAAATTTTCCAATCCACAATGGCCATTCAGACATCGCTACTCCTCGTCAAACGGAAACCGATACTGCGAAAATAGTTAGCAGCACGTGCATACCTAAGCTGCTGATGCACGTCGCAAGCATATATGCAGCCAAGAGAAATTCCCGCACACTGTGGTTACAACTGCACTGAAAGGCCACACAGTGGTTTCCCAATGCCCTCATGTGAATTGACATCACTTAAAGTTCGCGGAAAACAATCTAAAACATGTCCAGACCGTTCCACAGCACACAAGGGCAACACATTCAAGCAGCACCGCGTCAGCTTGCACATGCCATCCTTGCTTGATAAGGTCTATAGTTTAACTTTTCCACCTTGCAAAATTCCTAATTCTCCAAGAAAACAGCTTTTACAGATATTTGTACTGCTTCGATGTAGCTAGATCACGCAAGCTTTGGCTACCCAGGCAATATTTCACATGGCTAAAATGCAATATTTTCAAACCCCTTGCAATTTTTCCATTCGAAACGCATTCATGTTCATGAAACAAAGTAATCAGGGTTTCCCAGCAAGGCTAAGTTCTAGGCATGAAATTTGGCGTTAGTCCCTTTAACAACACACGGAAGTATCAGTGTTTGCTCTATCAAGCACTGCATTTAATCTGATTCGTACCAAGCTGTCTCATGTGAAGCTATTGTACAAGATCAAATATTTCCTGAAGTGTGGGGCAACGGCTGCTTCTTCTGTAAACAATATCTGCGCATGTTAGACTAATGGTATCATCGTTTTATATATAAGATGTACAAGTATATAAATAATATTTAGGTTTCTGTGAAAACCTCATTCAAGCAGAAGGGCAAGAGAATGTCGGGTCTAATCGGTCAAATAGAAAGGGAAAACTCTGAACAAGAGTAAGTTACAAGCACTCATAAAACAAACTACTAAATATATGTTTCATGAGATGTTAACAGAATATGATCATCTAGTTGTTAGAAAAGGAACAAAATTAGGTATTGTACATATATTAATAAACTATAAGCAGTGAAAATCTGACTCAAACCGCAAATATTTTCGCCTAATTATATTAACAATGGTGGTTACAACTAGCCAACATTTATTTTTTCTTGCGCTATGTACAGGACGATGCAACAGGGACAAACCAGACACTGAATATGAAGCGGACACGAAGTAACACACGGAAGCGTAAACTATCAACTGGTGTATCGTCAGATCATACCACATTATCTTAAAGCAGACAACGAAGTATTGTGACTGCGTGAACTATGATTACAGCAGCTACACTCAGATCGCGTTCTCACGTTTGTGGTTATGATGATATAAGTACATTCTGTGTGTGTATGCATTCATTGCGCAAGTGATTTCGGCTTTTGTTAGCATGATTAAAGGGTGCTCATGCAGTTGTCTTTTTCTTCTATTTCTAAAGCCTCTAGAATTTCCCTGGTTATATTAACTTTTTCTTTAGCGACGACTGCCATCTTGTCGTCCTGTTGTGTCGTACTGTACGTAGCACACGAAAAAAATGAATGCACACCAAGTAGCCCAATTCATAGCCCTTTTAGAGAACTAGACAAATTGACAAAAAATGCTAACTGGATTGGTTTAAACATACTTTTAGCCTATAGATCATAGAGCTTAGAAGGACTTATGCTAGCATCACTTGTAGCCTAATTTAAAGCACAGGCATCAGGTCCCTGATAGAGACACAATGTTCAGCCAAATACAGGAGGCTTAGCCACTTTACTATCAATGCTGAGTACCTCTCTGCACAAAAATGTTAGTTTCGCCATACCTTGGCTAGAAGGAACTGGATCTCGTGAGGTAGAAGCATACGGAGTGACAGGAGATGGGCAAAAGCTTCCTGCAATTAAGGAAAGGCAGTGACCACAGCAACATGAAGTTATTGTATAACAATAATGAATTTCAACAAGAAAGAAATGCAGCGCATGTTTTGAAAATGCAAGAACCACTGCAATAAGCAAATGACAGCTCATTTACATGGTGGCAGGAAATGCTTCTACCGCTAGAAATAAAAACTTTCGTCCGCTTATATTTTTAGGCAACGAGTTTTAACCAAGCAATCTCAAAACAGGCCTTAATCACTTTTGTTATAAAAAAACCAACTCATTTGTAAAATAAGTTTTTGAGATATGTCACTTAATTAGCTAGTTCAATAGCACTACAGTGGCAAAATTTGGTAATTCGGCATAGCAGCTCCTGCTCCCTCGCAGCCTAATCATTAAAAAGTCTCCACTTGCATTTGTGTTTATTCCTATGGGATGGTGGCAAGTGTTGTTAGTCCCCTGATATGCGAAGAGAAACAAATACTCAACAATTCTGAATAGTGAGCTTCGAATCAAACAGCAGATGCTATTCGAATTGCATTATAAATATTGAATATTTGCACACCCCTCGTAACCTGACAGTAGAGCCCAAGTGTTTGCAGCTGTGCAAACCGGAGGAAACCAGAAATTTTAGTTTAAACTATGTTAGTGTTGATGGTTCCTAGCAGCCAAACAGAGGTGAAAGACACACTGTATCAGTTGAACAAATTTAGAATGCAGAGATAGTCATTCATGTTCGTAGTACCTGTGTCAGAACATGGTGTGTACTGCTGCGAGCGACCAGCCCTGGGTGTTTGACATGGCGTCAGCATACGGTGCTGAGCAGGTCTTGGGCCCAGTGACATGAAGTCGGGAGATGAACACGCACTCTCTGGAGTTGGTAAGTATAGTTTGTCGCAAGAACATAAAAAATTGTGCGTATAATGACAGCTGCACACTAGACCACATTCTTTATTTTGAAAACCTGGAATGTTTGGAAAAAATGTAACGTTGCACAATTTTTCCATAGATGTAAGTTGCTCAGAATTACAAGGTCAGCTGTGCAATTTAACTTAGTTCAATAAGATCGAAGGTTCCTCCCCTCATCACACGTTTGCTCAGTTTCTGCTGGCCAGTGCATTTCAGTGCAACAGCTGTGCTGGCAATTAGACAATATTACCGATGTTTCTCGTACCCACTGCTGCAGGAAGTACAAACATGCAGTCACGGTAGTGAAAAAAGTAGAGACCAATAACATAGGTATACTGATGATAAAGGTTTTGATTCGTTAAGTTTGGGCCAAGTATCAGTCCTGAATAAGAAGAATCTATGCCTTAAGAAGGCTCCTTTTCTCTCTACGAGAAATAAATTTGCTTTTTTGATCTACATTGGTCACCATTACTAAAAGCAACATATTCAAAAATTACTGTGAGTAAACCTGCTCTAAATAACACTGGGTGAAAAAATGTTAAAACCTTGCACTTGCATGCATTTTTTAATAATTGCATACTGCTGTACCTGACTGCAATGCAATTGAAGAGGAGGTAGACAGCTCAAATAGTCCTCTGGTCACTGGCGGTGTGCTAGGTGAACTCTCATTTGGGCATGTCAGTACCACAGCACTTGAGCACGGGGCGATTGATTGTGGTTTCGGTGCAGGTGGCAACATGGAAGCTGTTAATAAAGCTGACTCAACATAAACAATGTGAATAAATGCCTGAACAAAAATATAAAGACGCTACATATTTGATGGATATGTTATAGATACTGTAATTGTGATTGTAAAACAACAGCAGTCCCATTCAAAAGAAATGCAATGGGCTGCAATATTTCAAAAGACAAGTTGCATATTATATCAAAAAGTAAATAGACAAACATTACCTTTAGTGTGACATGATGGCTGTGTTCCCCCTTCCATTACCTCATCAACATCATCCGTGTCCGAGGACTCGTAAATTATTCGACGCTTTCTCAGATTTCTTGTTCTCCGTTGTTCATCCGGGTCAGACTGCCTCAAATCAGATGTGTCCAGTGACTCATTCAGCTTTTGAAAGGCTGCCTTCAAGGTATCTTAAGAAAGAACACATACTGTAATGACATATTTTCACACAGTGAAGTTTTAGGGTATGTGAACTCCATTCAACAAACCTCGATGGCCAATAATCTTCACTTCCTCAAGTGTGCATCAAGCGTCGATAACCTTCCGTCAGGTCATGGCTTTTGAATCTGAAAAAAAAAACAGACGCCAGTATTAAAATGTGAAGTCATGACGCACCAAAAGCAACGACCAAAGGGTTACATTGATTGGCTTTAAGCTCACATAAATGGATGGATATAAATAAATGATTGAAGGTATTAAAATGTGGCTGTTTGTGCCACTGGCAGTGTAAGGTGGGCAGATACTTATTTTATTTTTAATCCCTTGCATAATTTTGAAAACTGTTTCTGGACATCCATTCAATTGTTTTGGTCACATATAAAGGCAGCTTCTTTCTATAAAATAAGTTTTAGATGTTTTTATGGGTCTATCCGCTACTAAGGTGTGCTTCCTTTCAAAGAAAGTTTTCCACAGAAATGCTCCACAGAGAAAGCACTGTTACAAGCGTGTGCCAAAGTGTTATTTCATGCATAAGAATGCGCTGCCCTTTGATGTGCCCTCTTTATATATACTGTGCTAATTCACAGCAAAAATCGGACTTAAGTATTTACTTCTAGACATTTATGATATCTTGTCGATAATGCATACACGCAATCTGCAACCACAGTAGGACGACACGCCACATTTGCCGCGTGCCTCTCGTTCCCTCTCAAATGAATGAGTCACCAAAGTGGCAAGGAGTTGCTGTTTCAATCAATGACATTTTTTTTAAAGTTGGATCCCCTTAAGAGTAAGCTTAGGTCGGGCCCAACTATGGTACCACCTATTCAAATGCATGTAAAACACAGAAATGCTTTTGTGAGGTTACCCTTAGATCGAATTTAATGACACTTGTTGCACATGAGATAGAAAGTTAAATTCTAGTGACTGTTGCAAGTGGAATTTTGATATAGCGGGAGAGTTCTTTTAGGAAATTTTCAAAATTTAAGTTTGGAAAAATAGATGAACGAAGTTTAGAAAGTCGTAGCTCTGAGCCACGAACTGATATCGCGCAGTTCTGTATAAACTGCATCCAATAGATCGTCTAAAGCGGACAAAGTTGATATGTCAATTTATATTATAAGTGAATTTATTACATTGTTTTCAAGGGTTTTTCAATGTCCACTAACATATTAGTCGTTTCTTTAAAGCCATGTGTAATATACCAATCTTGTTCGCTGTAGATGTACTATAAGGTGCAATTTACAGAACTGTGATATCATTTTTCATTGCTGAGTGACAGAGTTGTAAACATGATAGTATAGCTGTCTGAGAATTTACGATTTTTAGAAATCTTTATTAACAAATTGACAACATAAATAAAAAAACAAGTTCGCTACCAAGAGTCACTGGATTTTAACGTTGTCTCTTAAATGCGACAAACCTCATGAAATTTCGAACACTAGTTGCTGAGAAAGACTATTTCTCATTTCCCCTGTGTTTTGATAGGAGCCGCCGAGCTAAAGCTTCCTCTTATTTGTCAAACCTAGAATGCCCAGAAATCTGCCTTTTTCCGTGATTGTAAGGCGCTTGCGCGAAGCCCTTTGCACGCGATGGCGTACGTCGAACGTAGAACAGGACAAAAAGAACCTAACGCGCACGAAATGGTGGAGAACAAAACACACGTGGTTAAATTGGCAAGGCATGTACATATATATCCATCATGATTTCGTCGCATTCGAGTGCACCACCCGTTTTTATGTCATATATGTCACACACCCTTGCAATTTAATATTAATATAGCGCGGGCGGCGACAGCACGGCGCGTCAACGGCCTTATAGAAATGCGGGGCACTCCTGAAGCGACAGCGCAGCAGAGTATGTACAGTACCTTCTATTTGCCTCGCACGCCATGCATGCATCTGTCACCGATCCCGCGCTGCTAGGAGGGCGCTGACACCACGCGTACGTAGTCACTGGACGGCGTGGCGCGAACGATGATTTCACGTCGCATTCTTGTTTTCCTCCAAAACGGCGTAGCACGAGCGCTCCTAAAAAGGCTAATTAAATCGGTGCTCGAACCTTGTACCAAAAAGCGCTGCGCACATGTCCGTTTTTAGGTGGCACGTACCGCAGCCAGATCTGATTGCGTCGCCGCAAATGCACAGCGATATTAAACCGTGAGAAAACTCCAAGTTCTATAACGCAAATCTAGCTCTATATACAACCGATTCTCGCAACGGAAGCATATACGAGCAATGAAAACGAGCAGAGCCGCACAGGCGCTGTGCTCACTTTCCCGCCTTTTTTTGCTGAATGGTACCTCTGTTTCCGTAAATTATCAAATCGCATTGCAATGAACGAACAAGGGCAATGCGAAACACTGCTCAAATCTCAGTCACCTTCTATGTGGCTCAGTCGGGGGCGATTAGCCGGGTGATCTCCGGGGCGAACAAGCACGAAAAATCCACAGCCGTAGAAGAACGAGCGCACGAACTACGGAAACAAAACGCAAGCCGCCGCACGTCCGAATGCGCCAACGAAGTAGCACAGCGCAAGAGCACATACATACAAATACGCACATACAAATACACGCTTAACTCGATATGAACTGTACATTTCTTGACGATTTGTGTAAAATAGTGTTATAGCTTAACGATCGCTGCAGTTTTCGGTTATTTCAAATTTTTCTGATTGCCTCCTTTGACGAAATATGTTTTTTTAACGCAGTATGGCTGTGCACCGGCTGGCGCGTACGTAGCGCGGGAGAATGTGCGAAATTCAAACGTCGCAAACGTAGCGCTGTACGTGTGCGCGCGCACGTACAGTTTTGGTCGTTTGGAATTGAAAATGAAGCATTCCGTATAGCAACCCACGCGAACTAAATTAATGACCGGAAACGTACAGAACTGTGGCTGTTTGGGCTTGTTAGTACAACTGCATGACAAATCGAAGCGCAAAACGTGCAGCCGGTCTGTCACTTTATTTTTCTTCTTTCCTTTTTTACATTTCTACGTGTTATTGCGCAACAAATTCTCATAGAAACTACAGCAGCGCAGATTGTGCTTGGTGGCCAAGCAGATTCCAGGACATTGGCCAGCACCCATGTCTATGTAACAGAAAAGTGCTTGGCCGCCATGGTAATATATGCGCACCATATCGCAGATATCGGCCAAGCTCGTTTCCTTGAATTCGTTGGTATGGGCTAACAACTAAGGGAAATGCATTCGCATAAAAAAAGCACATTAGCTGCTTTTTCCGCCATCTTGCCCATATTTAAAATGGAGGCCATGCCCTTTTCAATCACACAGCCAGGGCACTGGCCAATTACAATGGAAGCCGATGGGAATCCAGGATGTGTCCAATCATCGGCCATCGGCCTCTGCTGGTAGGGCTAGCTCTCTGGACCGGTAACCCAGCAGTGATGCAGGTCCTTAGTGTCCGAAAACGGCGTAGTGGTGTATCTGGTGTTCTCTGGACCTGGCGTCCAGTGAGAACCGGCTGACCTTGAACGCCTAGCAGCATGCAACGCCCGCCCACTCTACGCGCCGCGCGAGCTCAACATTTCGTCGTCAGTCGTCACTCCCGCACGGGGAACATGGCATTGTTCATGTCATGATGGCGAAGACGGCTTTGTGATATATATATATATATATATATATATATATATATATATATATATATATATATATATATATTGTACTGTAAAATACGGAGCAGTGGGGCTGTGGCTAGGAGAGAGACAACGACGACATGAAAGAAGAACCTTGTTTCGGTGCTCGATCGGCTACACTACCTCTCGCTGCTCTAACGTTCTAGTCGCGAACGCTTACTGCTCAAAGTGCCTCGCGACATTTGGTGGAAGGTGCTGGACCTTTTGCAAACCTGGAACTTCGAAGCCAGGCGATGACTGTTTCATCTCCGATGCCTGAGGAGACTAGTCCTACCGCTTCACCCATGGCACCGCCTCCGGTCGTCTGTCCTGGTGCACCACGCCGACGGGATCCTCCCATATTCAATGGCACTGACGATCATGACGTAGAGGACTGGCTGTCATCGTAGAACCGAGTGAGTGCCCCCAACAAAGAGTGAGAGCCCACAACAACAACATGTTGACAAGCTTGGTTACGTACCATTCTACCTTTCCGGGGTCGCTCATCTTTCGTTCCACAACCATGAGGCTAACTTTTCCACCTGGACAGCATTCCGAACGGCACTTCAAGAAGTCTTCGGTCGCCCTGCTGTGCGCAAACTTCGGGCTGAAAAAGAGCTTCGCTGTCGTGCCTAACAAAAGGGCGAAACCATTACGAGATACATTGAACGTGTAGTTGACATTTGCCGGCGTATCAACCCAGATATGACCGAAGACGACAAGGTCAAGAACATCTTGAAAGGCTCTTGGCAAGGAAAGAGAGAGAGAGAGAGAAATGATAAATGAAAGGTAGGGAGGTTAACCAGGACTGATCCCGGTTGGCTACCCTAAACTGGGGAATGGGAAAGGTGGACGGAAAGATTAAAAGAAGAGAAAGTCCACTGCGGATATCGGTCACTCAGTCCAGATCACCGACGCTGACTCAATCCGGTAGCCTTCAAAAATCGTAGCAGCGCTTTTGTGGCCTTTTGTAGCTGGGATATGCGAGGCCATGGTCCCAAGATCTTGTTCAAGGAGAAAGGCTTTTCCATCTAGCTGACTGAGAGCTGTGCAGAAGTCTTGCATTTCATTTTCAAAAGATGGGCAGTAGCACTGTAGGTGTTCTATGGATTCCTCGACACCGCAGGCATTGCACTCGGCGCTATCAGCCATTTCAATAAAAAATGCATACGCATTGGTGAATGCGACGCGTCGGTCTCCGTCGGTCCGCGATAAAGGCATAGAAACAAGGGTTGCTCCTTCATGTGCTTTCCTAGCAGCTTCGTCAGCGAGGTCGTTGCCGGAGATACCACAATTACCAGGCAGCCACTGAAACACAACGTCGTGTCATTTCGCGATCATGTGATGGTGCATTTCTCGTATCTCCGACACAAGTTGTTCACATGGCCCACGACGAAGAGATGATAGAAGACATTGTAAGGCCGCCTTCGAATCGCAGAATATTGCCCACTGATTAGCCGGTGGGTTATTAGTATAATCAACCGCATCCCGGAGGGCAACAAGAACAAGCTCCGAACCGGTCGATGTTGTCAAGTGAGAAATATTGTATTGGATGCTTAGTGATAGTGATGGTATAACCACTGCGCTGGTGGAGTTGGTTTGAACGGAAGAGCCATCCGTATATATGTGGACTCGATCTAAGTAGAAAGTGTGCCAACAATCCAGAGCTGCTTGCTTGAAGGCCAAGGTAGGCAGGTCGGTCTTCTTACCTTTGGAACCGTAAACGCACTTGAGGTAGTTTTAAACACCACAAAGCTGAGGTTGAACGTGCTGAGGGTGTGAAGCCTTATGGTAAGGAGGCACGATGGATGCTGGCCTTGTTGGAGAAGGACGCCTGTGGTCGTCGTTCTGGCAGGCACGCAAGAGAGCTTGACTGCATCCGTAAAACATGACGAACATGGACTTTAAGGGTTTCGGTGCTAATGTAAGCCGTGATCGGATGGTCTTGGGCCATTTAAATGGTTCCTGCTGCTGAGGCGATCCGCGGAAGGCCTAGGCAAACACGTAGTGCCGGCGCCTGCACGTTCTGACGTTCTCGAAGACTTGACTTGCATCTTTTCGCAAGCACTGAGAGCTATAGTGTAGGAATCCGATGAAAAGTGCTCGATATAACTGCAGCATGGAGCCCACTGACGATCCCCATGTTTTGCCGGCGATGAACTTGAAGACGTGAAGAAGAGATGTGAGCTTCTTCTTTAAGTGGGCAACCTGAGGGCTCCAAGTGAGGTCCCGGTCTACAATGACGCCCAAAAACCGGTGACTTATCCTGTAGGAGTTAGGCTGACCAATGATGCCTACTGGATAGCGAGTCATCGCTTTCCGCGTAAACGCGACTAACACACATTTTTCTGTTGCGATGGTAAGGCCTTGTGTGTGAAGGTAGTCAGATGCCTGTGTTGCTGCTTTCTATAGCCGTGCGCGAACCTGCAGGCGAGAAACCGCTGATGTCCAGATGCAGATGTCGTCGGCGTAGATTGAGACACTCACTGTTTCCGGTAGGGACTCAGCCAGCCGATGAAGCGCGAGGTTGAAAAGAATAGGGCTGAGAACAATGCCCTGGGGAACGCCTCGGCATGTTTAGTGGTCGGTAGTCGGACCATTTTCCGTACTTACAAACAAGGACCTTTGTGTCAAGTAGTTTCTGATCCATTGATATACTCACCCTCCTAGTTCATTTGTCAAAAGTGCGTCTAGAAAGGTTTGATGGGAAACGTTGTCGTAAGCGCCTTTCACGTCAAGAAAGAGTGCTACTGATAATCGCTTCCTACATTTTTGTTGTTCTACAGATGATACTAGATCGATGACACTGTCAATCGATGAACGACCGCGTCGAAATCTCGCCATATAGTCAGGGTAAAGGTTGTGGTGTCTTGGCAAGGAATCCTCAGACTGTCAACGACCTCATAACGCTTTGCTAGAGCTATGAGGAGCTGCGCAAACAACGGCTTTCTACGCGCCGAGCTCTCGCTCCGGACGTCGCGCTTTCAGCTCTGAGTGATGGTGTCACTTCTACTCCTTGCAATTCAGCAATTTTCGACAAAACCAAGCAATTTTTACGAGAGGTGGCACGCCAACTCTCTTTTCTGCCAGTCAGTCCAGCCTCGGAGCCACGCTTGTCTCCCGATCTCCGTCAGGTGATACATGAACAAGTCGCTAACGCAGTACCACTTGCTCATCAACGGCCTCCCACGCCTGTGCCACTTACGTACGCTGCCGTTGTCGCGAATCCAAGGACTCCGTCTGCAGGTATTCAATCCAGACTTACCAACGCCTTCCCCTCACCTCCGCGAGCAGCTGCAGCATATGCGCCTACCCCCCCAAGCAGCTACTGGCCGCCACAGCAGCCCGTGCGCCCACCTCGCCAATATTTCCACCAGTCTCCACCCGCTGTTCTCAATCCATGGCGCACCCATGACCATCGGCCTATCTGTTATTCGTGCGGCCTTTCTGGGCATGTAGCATGGCTTTGCCGCCGACGTGGATGGTATCCTTGGGATTCTCCGAGGCCACGAAACAATGGTTTCTACTCTCCGTCCCGTTGCGCTACTGCCACTCAGCCCTTCGAAGCCTCACCTCCTCCGTCCCGACTCTTCAATACCCGCCGGTCTCCGTCTCTCTTTCGGCGTTCTCTGTCGCCGCTTATCCGTTGCCCTGAAGCTATCCGAGAGGAAAGCTAAGAACCAAGGTTCGTGAGGCAAGAACTGCGTTCTCAGCGAACTCCTCAAGGCCTCATCTATTTCCTGCGAACGTCCTTGAAGTTTATGCAGAAGACATTGCCGTTCATGCGCTTGTAGACACTGGAGCAGCAATATCAGTGATTTCGGACCAGCTTCGTCTTACCCTCAGAAAAGTCGAGACGGCATATTCAGCCATTTCATTACGCACAGCAAGCGCTGCGCCGATTGAACCCTTAGGGAAGTGTACCGTGCGTGTTGTTATAAGCGGCGTTTTATACCATGTTGAGTTCATTAGTCGGCCTCGCTGCTCCCATGACATGATTTTAACGCGATAGCGTTAATGAGCTCGTGTCGCAGAAAAGCCGGTGTCGTCGGCAGTGGTGTCGGCGTCGGCGGCGTTGGCCGTGAGCGATAAATCACGACAGGCACTTCATAAATAAAAAGCAACTTCCAAGATGGGCTGGGTGGGAACCGCACCAGGGTGTCCGGAGTGTGAGACGGAGACGCTACCACTCAGCCACGAGTTCGATGCTTGAAAGCGGTACAAACGCGCTTCTAGTGAACGTGGTGTTGCCTTAAAAACGTGCCGTAGAAAGTTATACTGCGGTGTATATCGGTAATTATGAGCATGTCACTTACAGAAGTCGCATTTACACGAGTAGCGAAGTACGGTTCCGCTACATCTCTTCTGCGCTTACCGCACACGCAGAGCCATCTTGCGGCAAACACAGAAGACCCCCTCCTCTCAATGTACGGCGCTGCCCCGACAGGTGGCGCGCCATGCGCGCATTGGGGCTGTGCTCGGACCGGTGCCAGGTGCCCGACTCCCTCTCCCCTGACGACGCTTCGCCGTGCTCCCACGCGGGTTGCAGAATCAAGCGCCGTTCCTTTCTTTAGATTACTATCTATCTATCTCTCTGCCCGTGCCGATCACGACGTTTGGCTGGCGTAGATCGTTTCCCCCTCCGAGACACCGAGTTCTGTGTTTCGTTCCGCTTGCTCAGGCGCACGCTTCGTTGCCGCGTCAAACGCTGTGTTGCTCGACGCTCTCCGTGCGATAGGTGGGCGCAAAGTCCGATGCGGGGCGCCTCGTAAGTGATCCCTGCGCCGTAGCGCATTGTCTTACACCCCTTGGCGGGTCGATGGGAACGCTGTCGCGTTCCACTCTTGAAGGCAAAGCTTAAACGTCCTCCAATTTTTAGGGTGGGACTTTCTGTTTTCTCATCATGTCGTTATAGATTGTGCCCGTGCGGAACTCTCGCTGTCACCATTCGGCACCGATGTTATTCAAGATACTGATGACGCGTCCGGTCATGTGTTCGTGACCGCCGACACCGAGATTCCTCCATACTCTGCCGCACTTGTACTCGTTTTCTCAGTTGGGTTTTCCGACACCACAGTTCTTTTCACGCCGTTTAAGCTTGTTGCTCGCCGTCATCCTTTCTTGCTACCTTTTGCCCTTCTTGCCATTCGACAAGCTTCAAGTGCACTTTATCGAACATGTTTCTTGGCCCTGCTAGCCTGCTTCACAATGAGTGTCTTGGTTATGCCGACGAAATCGAACCAAGCTTCGTTTACGATGTGCCTGACGACCCGGCTTCTCCTCCGGTTGACGCTCTGGCCCTTCAAGTTTCTCCTCCCACGCCGCCGTGTGACCCTACATTTTAGCCTTGTATTGATCCCAACGTCACTCCAGCGCAGCGCACCCAGATCGTCCATCTTTTCAAACGCTTTCGCACGTCATTCGACCTACAACAATCTCGTTTAGGCTGTACTTCCACTGTTGTCCATTACATCGACAGCGGTAACCAATACGCCTTTACGCCACAGGCCGTATCGTGTATCCGCCACGAAGCGTAGCGTGGTTGCTGAGCAAGTTGCAGACATGCGCCAACGCGGTGTCATACAACCTTCGCACAGTCCCTCGGCTTCTCCTGTAGTGCTGGTAAAAAAGAAAGTTGGCACAATTCGCATTTGCGTGGACTACCGGCGACTAATAAGATCACACGCAAGGACGTTTATCCGCTACCCAGTATTGACGACGCGCTAGACTGCCTCCAAGGCGCCGGATTCTACTCAACTTTAGACTTATGATCCGGGTACTGGCAAGTGCCAGTAGCTGAGTCAGACCGTCCGGAAACGGCCTTGGTCACACCTGACGGTTTATTTGAATTCACCGTGATGCCATTTGGGCTGTGTAACGCGCAAAAGAATGATGGACAACATCTTGCGTGGTCTGAAATGGCATATATGCCTGTGTTATCTGGATGACATCGTTATCTTTTCGCCGAACTTTCCTTCCCACTTACTTCGACTTGAACGCGTCCTAAAGTGCATCGCCGATGCTGGCCTCCAGCTTAACTTGAAGAAGTGTCACTTCGCTGCCCGGCAGCTGGTCATCCTCCGCCATATCGTGTCGAAAGATGGCGTACTCCCTGATCCGGCGAAGCTACAAGCTGTTGCCCAGTTTCCCCGACCAACGACCTTGAAAGAACTGCGCAGCTTCATTGGGTTAGCGTCATACTTTCGCCGTTTCATCTGCAGTTTCGCCACCATAATAGCACATTTAATGCAGCTTCTTCGTGGTGGCCACAACCTTTTAACCTGGTCACCGTATTGCGATGCCGTCTTCACAAAGCTGCGTCGTCTGTTAACATCGCCACCAACCCTGGGCCATTTCGACCCAAGTGCTCCAACTGAAATACACACGGATGCCATTAGCGTTGGCCTTGGGGCCGTTCTCGCTCAAAGAAAGGCTGGCTTTGATGAGTACGTCGTTGCCTTCGTCAGTCGTGCACTTGCTAAACCTGAATCGAACTATTCTGTCACAGAAAAGGAATGTCTGGCTATAGTTTGGGCCATAACCAAATACCGACCCTATTTTTATGGCAGCCTATTTGACGTGATCACTGATCACCATTCGATGTGCTGGCTGTTGTCCTTAAAAGAGCCACGCGGTCGTCTTGCTCGATGGGCCCTTCGACTGCAGCAGTACGACATTCGGGTGCTGTACCGTTCTGGCCGAAAACACTCGGATGAGGATGCCTTATCCCGGTTGCAACTAACGGACGAGGCTAGCTCCCAGAAGGCCTCATTGCCCGAGTCTTCCCTTGCTGCCGCGGACATTCTTCTGGAGCAGAAGAAAGACCCATGGATTGTGTCCATGGTGCGTTTCTTGTCCAGCCCACCAACACCCACTACCAATCGCGCATTACCTCGCCAAGCACATCAATTCTCCATTCGCGACGGGCTCTTGTACCGTCGTAACTACCTCCTGGACGGCCGCAAATGGTTGCTTGTCATCCCGCGGCACCTGCGTTGGGATATTTGTGCAGCGTTCCACGACGATCCCCAGTGCGCGGATGCAGGTGCCCTGAAGACATACGCGCGTCTACGCCTTGGTTACTAGTGGAGGAGGATGCATCGATTCATCCATCAGTTCTCATTTCGTCATTTCGTCTCGTTTGCCAACGCCGTAACAATCCCCCTCGTCGTTCAACCGCCCCATTGCAGCCTTTGCCTTGCCCAGAACATGCTTTTGATCGAGTAGGCACAGACATTTATGGACCTCTACCAACCACATCAGACGGCAATCGCTGGGTATGCGTGGCCATCGACCATCTTACGCGCTATGTGGAAACTTCCCCTTTGTCCAGCGCTTCGGCACGTGACGTCGCCTGGTTTCTCCTGTGCCACATCATCCTTCGCCATGGATCTACCAGGCAATCACGCAGTGACAGAGGCCGCGTCTTCCTCTCTGACGTCTTTGAGGCTCTCCTCAAATAATGCCGCATCATTCATCGCACCACTACTGCGTATCATCCGTAGACTAAGGGTATGACCGAACGCTTTAATCGCACTCTTGTTGACATGCTGGCCATGTACGTTGCATCCGACCAAACCAAATGGATCCATGTTCTACCTTTTCTGACCTACGCTTACAACACTGCCACCCAGTGTTGTAAGCGGGATTATCACCCTTCTTTCTCCTGTACGGACGCGAACGTTTTTTGCACAATGGATACTATCCTTCCGTACCACCCTGACTCCACGGAAACAACGGCCCTATCCGAAGCTGCTGCACACGCAGAAGAGTGTCGCAAGCTTTCCCGTATATTTACGTCAGAAGACCGGCAACGCCAGAAGCACCATCGAGAAACTTCCAATGTTCCTGTATCCTATGCTCCTCGCTCACTAGTGTGACTTTGGGTTCCTGCCTCTACCCCTGGACTGTCACCGAAACTCGCGTCGAAGTACCAAGGCCCATACCGTGTGATCAGCCAAACGTCTCCAGTCAACTATATCGTGGAGTCCCTCGAGCTACCTTTGGATCATCGCCGTCGAGGACGCGAAATTGTGGATGCCCAGCGTCTCAAGCCTTAATATTATCCCCCTGTGTTGTCCTACCCGTAGGCCGCCGGGACGGCTTCCTTTCCCGCAGGGTAGATAACTGTACTGTAAAATAAGGAGCAGTGGGGCGGTGGCTAGGAGAGAGGCAACGACGACGAGAGAGAAAATCCTAGTTTTGGTGCTCGATCGGCTATACTACCTCTCGCTGCTCCAACGTTCTAGTCGCAACGCGTACTGCTCAAAGTGCTCCGCTACAATATGTATATACTGACACGTGTACTTGTTTTTCTTTATCGGGCGACACGTTTCACCGCCTAACAAATGTTATCGTACAGCGCAGGACGCGCCTGCATGTATCGGAAGTTTCTGGAATGTTATCGATGCTTCCATACGCTGTCTGTGACCGAGCCTTGTGTAATCTGATCGCATGTGTACGCGACGCGAATAATGTAGAACTTTGTAGAAGGCACGCGGGTCCCAGCGATTACTCTGGAACATTCGACGACTGATGTATAAAAGCGGACGCGCTTGACCCGCTGATCAGATTTTCGACGATCGCCGACCGTGTTTGCCACTATCGTTGTGCTGTAAGTGTAGCCTGTTTTTGTGGGCACAAAAAATTATGGGGTTTTACGTGCCAAAACCACTTTCTGATTATGAGGCACGCCGTAGTGGAGGACTTCGGAAATTTCGACCACCTGGGGTTCTTTAACGTGCACCTAAAGCTAAGCACACGGGTGTTTTCGCATTTCGCCCCCATCGAAATGCGGCCGCCGTGGCCGGGATTCGATCCCGCGACCACGTGCTCAGCAGCCTAACACCATAGCCACTGAGCAACCGCGGCGGGTTTTGTGGGCACAGATTCGCCCAATAAAAGTTAGTTTTGTCTTTCACAGTATTGCTACTGTGTCCTTGAACGTCACGACCACGTGACTATATATATATATATATATATATATATATATATATATATATATATATATATATATATTCAGCGCGTGCAGCATTAGGACGAGTCCTACACGTCATATATGGCGAAGCTGACCTTCTTCACCCCCTATTCAAAGGCATCGGATCTACCACTTCCAATGTCCTTGTGGTACACAATCCTGCGACTGTACAGGACCTCTGTGTATGTCAGTGCCTCGATTCTTTGCGATCATTTCATTTGCAGCCCGACTCGTCCGACAGCCTCCTGACCACCAGTGTTGAGTTCGGAGCTCTCATTTGAGCGCTCATTCGTGAAGATCTACAGGCTCACCATTTGTCACCTTTCTCCAGCGCTCATGTCTATCCTGCCGCTGTCGGCCTACACGGCATCATTAAAGAAGAGTTGACATTCCTGAAAAGTGCCAACCATCCAGCCACATCTCCTTGCCTGCCACCGCCTTGGAACGCCCACATTGCTGCAATGCCACGCGTATCTCCTTGCGCCACGTCGCCTGTTCCGGTTGAAGGTCAGCTAGCACCTTTACTTACCCGAGCGCCCAATCCGCCTGACTTCTCTGCCTGGTGTCAGTCGCGCCCGATTTGCTACTACTGCGGCATACGTGGGCACATCTCCCGGTTTTGCAGACGCCGCCAACAAGAATGATGGGGCTACGCTGCCTCTGAACGCGATGCGGATTCTCCTCCTTGATCATACAACCGACTCTTTCATCATCTGTCCTCTCACCGATCTCTCTAACACGCACCCGATTGCACGTACCTCGAGACGCCGCGCTCCCCATGCACCGCCATTCCGACGCTACGTTTCTCCGCTTCGCCTGGCTTCTCAACTCCCTGTCCAGCGCCCGCAAAACCAACCAGTGCAGTTTTTTGGGGGAATACTGCAGGTTTGCGAACTGTTCTAATTCCTTCTGAGCGTTCGTCAAACACGTTATCGGTGTCTGTGGAAGGTGTGCGGTTATTAGCTTTGGTGGACACGGCAGCTACTATTTCTGTTATGCGTGCGGACTTGTGATCTCGCCTGAAAAAACTGAAAGTCCCTTACATTGGACCTGTGTAGGGCTGATGACGCAATTATTCGACTCTCCGTACAATGTACCGCACGTGTTATCATTGATAGTATCCGTCACCACATTCAATTTGCGGTTTTATTCCCGTGCAATCACGCACTCATTTTAGGGAGGGACTTTCTCTCCTCGGCGTCCGTTTTAATTTCCTGCCGTCAATGCGTCGTACAAATGACTGAGGCCGACCATTCTACTGATGTGAAAGAAGGACGATTCGCTTTCTTCATCGCTCCCGACTCCATGCTCCCTCCCGGCCAGGAGCAACTTATTACCCTCTCCCCCCTCGCAATCACCGATAGCGATGTGTTTCTCACTCCATGCGACCGTTGTCTTTCCCGTGGAGTTGCCTTCGCTTCGTGTCTTGTACGTTTCGAAGATGGTTGTGCATCCATCCCCGCTGTGACTGCAACCAAAGAGACTGTTCTTCTACCTCAAGGCACCAATGTCACATGCTGCGTGGATACTCAACCACTCTCCGTTTTTCCCATTGATACTTCTCATGCACCCCCTCGGCCGGGCAAATCTGCTACTCTATCCGCTCTAGCTTCCTCAATAAGCCTGGTCTTACCTCTTCGTAGACTCAAGCATTGCTAGATTTGCCTACAAAGCACCTGCTATCCTTTGACTCCATTCGTCTTCATTTTGACATACTTCTGTTGCATCCCACCGCTCAACACGGATAGCAGAACTATCGTGCGCTGTCGTCCCTACCGTGTCTCCTTTGCCGACCGCAAAATCATCGAGAACGTCGCCGACATGCTGAGAAAGAACATCACACCCCCTCTGAAAGTTGTCGATCATCACCCGTCGCTTAATACAAAAGAAAGACGGATCGGCACGTTTTTCTGTCGATTACCGCGCGCTCAATAAGATCACCCGTAAGGACGTCTATCGGATGTCATATATCCATGAAGCACTTAGTTATTTACAGGGGTTGCAATACTTCTCCAGCCTAGGTTGTTGGCAGATTCCAATGCACGAAGCTGACAAAGACCGCCTTTTCTACTCCTGAACGTTGTGGCGAGTTCAACGTAATGCCTTTTGGCTTGTGCAATGCTCCCGCCACGTTTGAAAGAATGATTGGTACTGTTCTTCCGGGCCTCAAGTGGGAAACCTGCCTATTTCATCTCGCCGACATTGTCGTCTATTCGTCGACTTTCCCAGAGTATTTGCAGCATATCGACGAAGTGCTCACGTGCCTTGCAAGTGCTGATCTTCAACTAAACACCAAGAAGTACCACTTCGCTAGCACAGAGAATAAACTTCTGGGCCACTTAGTACACAAATACGGCGTTCAACCTGATCCCGATGAGATTTCCGCAGTGCTCAACTTTATACGGCCACTTCGTGCGAAAGAGCTGCGTAGCTTCCTCGACCTCGCCTCGTACTTCCGACATTTCATCCAGTATTTGGCCACTATTGCTGCGCCCCTACATGGACTTCTTGCCAATGCCAGTTCTTTGCAGTGGTGCGATCGGTGTGAATCTGCTTTTCTGTAACTTAAGCGTGCCTTAACCTCCCCACCCGTCCTTTGTCATCTTGATGGTGAGGCACCCACTCTACTGGACACTGAAGCTAGCGGCCAAGGAATATGCACCATGCTGCAGCAATGCGAACGCGGAGACAGTCATCGCATACGCAAGCCACAATTTTAGCTTTCACAGGCAAGAAGTACACAATCACCGAACAGGAGTGCCTGGCTGTTGCACGGTCGTGGCAGAAATTTCGCCTATACCTCCACGGTCAGAATTTCACTGTTGTTACTGATCATCATGCCTTATGTTGGTTGTTAACGATCAAAAACTTGTCAGGATGCCTTCGCCGTTGGATACTCAGATGACAAGCATGCGATTTCGATGTCGTTTATAGGTCTGGAAGGAAGCACCAACACGCCGACGCACTTTCTCGCGGCCAATTGCAGCCACCTTTCGATCACGTACGTCACCTTGCGAACTGCCTCTTTGCGCTCAGGAGCTGCTTCAGAAGTGGCTGCCTTCTTCCTTCAAGCTATCAACTTATGGCACGGAGCCCCTCGCGTCCTTTTGAGATACCGTGGCATAGTATTTCTCTGAAACACTCTTGATGAAGTTTTCCGAGGTTGCGATAGCCTGCACAAGACAACCTCCGGCTACCACCCCTAAGCAAGTGGTCTGACAGAGCAATTTTATCGCACCCTCAGTGATATGCTGTCCAAGTATACCCAAGCTGAACATCGTAACTGGGATGCCATTCTCCCCTTCGTGACATTAGCCTACAACACCGCTGTCCAGCGCATCACAGGCCGTTTTTCGTGGTCCACGGCCGCCATGCAACCTTTGGCCTCGACGTTTCTCTCTTTTTTGGCGCTGTCAACGCTTCTCCATTCATTTGCGACCAATTTCTGCCTCATCTTGCCCAATGTCGCAACCGTACCCGTATAAACACCGAGGCGAGCCCAGAAGGCCGCAAGAGTCGTTATCATGTCAGTCACTGGCTTCTTTTCAACCGCCCTGGCGATGATGTGCTGCCTTGGACCCCTGTGCGAATGCCTGGTTTATGTGAAAAGCTTCAATCTCGGTACATCGGCCCCTACATAGTCACTGTAAAGACCTCTCCAGTGAACTACCGCCTTACGCCTCTCAACACATCTACTGACTGACTCTGCCGCGGGACAGAAAACGTGCCTATTTGCTGCATCAAGCCATTCCATCAGCGCTCTACTCTGGCAATTTGCGGCCAGGCTGGCCGCTTCCTTTCACGGGAGCCGTTAGTGTGGGCATATATATTATGGATGTCATCTTGCTCATCTGTACATAACCATCACCATTGCTTCACATCTTCATTATCGACGCGCTGGCTCGTGCTTTTTGGAATGGTTAAAGAAAAAGCAGCGCTACAAAGACGTCGAATAAAACAAGACCATGTACGACAGACAGACGCTAAAAATGTAGTTGGAAGTTAGCGCCTGGCCGTCGTACATGTACTTCTTTTAGTCCGCGTCTTTGTAGCGCTATTTTTTCTTCAAGTATGCTACACCGACTCATCCTACATCACGTTTCTGCTGGTGTTGGAATAAAAGCGTCAAGTGAACCCGTTCCTTCTCAGTACATATAAATTTTATATTCGGACATCACGGTGACCAGCGGTCCCAGATGCACATACCCAATGGCACACCGGCGTATTTTTTTCACCGTCATTAGCCTATTTTATGTCCACCGCCCGACGAAGGCCTCTCCTTCCTATCTCCGATTACCTATCCGGCGCCAACAGATTCTAAATAGCGCCTTCGAATTTCTTCATTTCATCTCTCCATCTAGTATTCTGCCGTTCTCGACTGCTCTGCCCTTCTCTTGGCACCCATTCTGTAACCACTGGTTATATAACCTACGCATTACATGACTTACCCAGCTTCATTTCTTTCTCTTAAAGTCAATTAGAATATCGGCTGTCCCTGTTTGCTCTCTGATGCACGCCGTTCTCTTCCCATCTCTTAACGTTACGCCTATCCTTCTTCGTTCCATCGCTCTTTCCGTGGTCCTTAACTTGCTTTCTCGTTTCTTTGTTCGTCTCCAAGTTTCTACCCCATCTGTTAGCACCGGTAGAATGCATTGATTGTACACCTTTTTTTCAATGATGATGGTAAGCTTCCAGTCAGGATCTGTCAATTACAGCCGTAAGCGCCAAGCCCATTTTTATTCTCCGGTAAATTTCCTTCTCATGATCAGAGTCTTCTGTGAGTACTTAACCTAGGTAAACATACTTCTTCACAGACTCTATAGGCTGACTGGCGATCCTGAGTGCTTGTTCCCTTGCCCGGCTATTGATCATTATCTTTGTCTGCTACCCATTAATCTTCAACCCCACTCTTACTCTCTCTCTGTTAAGGTCCTCAGTCATGTGTTGTAGTCGTCCCCAGTGTTGCTGAACACGACAATGCTATCTGCAAACCGAACGTGGCTGAGAAATTCGCCGTTGATCCTCACTCCTAAGCCTTCCACTTTAATAACTTGAATACTTCTTCCAAGCACCAAGGGAATAACATTGGAGAGATTGCGTCTCCTTGTCTGATTCCTTTTTTTATGGGTAGCTTCCTGCTTTTCTTGTGGAGAAATAAGGTAGCTGTGGAATCTCTAGATATTTTCCGAGATATTTATGTGAGTGTCTTGGACTTCTTGATTACGTGATGCTTCTATGACTGCTGGTATCTCTACTGAATCAAATGCATTTTCGTAATGTATGAAAGCAATACAGAGAGGCTGACTGTGCTCTGCAGATTTCTCGATTACCTAGTTGATGACATGGATGTGACCCATTGTAGAGTATGCCTTCCTGAAACCAGCCTGTTCCCTCGTTTGACTGAAGTTCAGTGTTGCCTTTATCCTGCTGCAGAATATTTTCACGTATATATTATAGAAAAGTGGAAGTGAGCTAAGGGGCCTATAATTTTTCCATTCTTTAACGTCTCCCTTTCTGTGGATTAGCGCAATGCTGGCATTCTTCCCGATCCCTTTCTTAAGCTGCGTTATGTTTCTGATTGGCCCGTGATCAGAGGCTTGAAACATACCGGATGCGGAAAAGTGGTGGTAACTCGCTAAGCCTGTCCCTAAAACAAACTGCAGAACCTTGGTGTGCTCTAAATTAGAGTAGGCGTGCACCCTATGCGATCTCATCAGACCGCTCTCGTCCTGACTCGAGGAGCTATTTAGAATCGCGCATCACGTTTTACCTTACCGAATTATTCACGTCTTTAGTGTAACGTGTATGAAGAAAACACTAACCTTGCCAATTTCGTCTGAATCTTTTTTTATAAAATCTGTCATCAGAAGACTGCTTTGAAGGGCGCCCTTCTTCAACCCCCTCGTTACATGTCCGTTAAAACCGATCATTGTTACAAGGTAGGCTTACCATACTATCCCACAAACTTCTGTAATGATTCTTTAATCCCTAGAACAAGCGTCGAAAGGAACCTCCTCCCCGCCACCAATGCTGTCATAGCTGATGCCGAACTATTAGATATGGACTTTCAATACGCCTTGTAATAATTTTTGTATTACTATTGCTAGCTGCACGTCTTTTTACCTTTTCAACTCCTTTCTGTAGTGCCTTCGGCCCCTGAAAGTATTTAATAAAAATTTGCAGGGTCTGATAAGTTATCCTTAAGACGACAGTAACGTGAGAGCCTAAGTGCCCATGCATTGAAAACGGACACATGACTTACACATCCCCCTAATTTTCTTAGTCTACTTCGCTCAGTCATCCCTTTTATTTCGCATACTGACACTCTTAATTTGCTTGGTCATCCTCCTTTACTCGCTTAATGTACTTCACTTAGCCATGCCTCTTACTTCCAAATGTGGAGTTTGAGGCTCAAATCGTGGGTTCCAGTGCCTTAACTTTATATAAATCAACTGCGCCTGCATCCTCGTCGTCTCCAATGGATTTCAGAATTTCTTACTAATCGTCTCAGTTCCTCTCTAATAAATATAAGAGTTCTAGCTCCCTCTCTGTATTATCGGGCGTCCCTCAAGGGTCTGTCCTCGCACCCCTTCTGTTCCTCGTATGTATTAACGACCTACCCAACCATGTATCTTCTCACATCCCTATATTTACCGACGATTGCATCATTTATCGCACAATTATTTGAGTTGATATGATAGGAAAACCTATGAGTTGTTTTTCGCGTGAATGTCATTAGTTGGCATTTAGATGAGTTAAGTTTCATTTGCCAGTCTTCACACCATTTGGTAACGAGATGAAGGTCCTCTTGAAGAATGCGATGGTCATCAAGGCTGCATAGTAGCCTTTCTGATCAAAATGCGCTCTAACGTGACCTTCACCATGTATAGCGGTGGTGCGATCTTTGGGGCTATGGGAAGAAGAATGATGGGGGTAACATCAAGGGATAAGAAAAGAGCAGATTGAGTGAGGGAATAAACGCGAGTTAGTGACATCTTAGTTGATATCTAGAAAAAGAAATGGGCATGGGCAGGAGATGTAATGAGGAAGGAAGATAACCGATGGTCATTAAGGGTTACGGACTGGATTCCAAGGGAAGGTAAGCGTAGCAGGGTACGGCAGAAAGTTAGGTGGGCGGATGAGATTAAGAAATTTGCAGGCACAACATGGCCACAATTAGTACATGACCGGGGTAGTTGGAGAAGTATGGGAGAGGCCTTTGCCTTGCAGTGGGTCTTAGCCAGGCTGATGATGATGGTGATGATTGATGATGATTATGGTTATGATGATCTTTGGCTGATAAAGCTCGATCCCACTAAATGCAAGCTCGTTTCATTCCAACGCAAGCGCAATGCTTTGCTTCTTTCTTGCGTAATCTCTAACTCCACTGTTGTACAAGTCCAGTCCAATAAATACCTTGGCGTCACCTTATCCTGCCATCTTGCTTCAC
The DNA here is from genome assembly GCF_038994185.2 of Dermacentor albipictus. Taxonomy (NCBI): domain Eukaryota; kingdom Metazoa; phylum Arthropoda; class Arachnida; order Ixodida; family Ixodidae; genus Dermacentor; species Dermacentor albipictus. The sequence goes on along the minus strand of NC_091828.1, from coordinate 14,642,971 downwards.
GTGCACATATCATGAAGGTCATATCATTAGCGAACAGATCTCTCGGTTTTTCAAAGCGTCATTGGCGTCACGCCCACAGGACATAAAACATCTGCGTATAAATATCTAATCAGATCTAAACTAGAATATGCGGCGCCAGGTATATTTAATCAAGTAATTAGAATCCGTGCGAAATTGTGCCACTAGGTTCATTCATTCCTCAAACTGATATAACGTATCCCTCAAACGCGAAACTGGTCTTCCAAATGTCTCCATGCGTCGCCGCATCGCCAGCCTCTATTTGCTTCACACGTTTTTCCACAGCTTCCTCGATGGCACGCCCTACATCGTCCCACCGAGGCGCACATCCCGTCGCGCTACCCATCCGTATCAAATTGCTCGCTCATGGGCTCGCACCGCCATCCCTTCGCCTCCTCATTTCTTCGTCGGGCAGCCGTGGACTGGAATGGCCTTCCCCGAGACATTGCAGCGATCATGTGACCATCAAATTTTGCAGAAAATATCACAGCACTCTGTTCCGCATAAATACTTATTAAAGCCCACCCCTCTTGTAATATACCCAAAACGGGAGTCTTTAAGGAAATAAAATGATGAGTAATGTGATAATTAACTTCGCCCTTATTAACACCAAAGGTAGTGGGTTCGACTCCCAGCTGTGGTCGTGAATTTCCCTCGCACTAAATGTCATGGGTTCAAGTGCCTTTACTCCATCTTAATTACCTGTGCCTCAATCAATTATGCCTAAATAATACCACAAGTGGCGGGTTCGACTACCACCAAAGGTTCAGGGTTCGCAGCTTTTTTGTAACTTTTCTGTCATCGACGCATTTTCGGTGAAGGGGGACTGACTGATGAGACAAGGCTTTCACTTTAATAAACACGAATCCTATCATACCGACTGGTGGCATTTGATTGGCCGATGCGAGTTGTGGATGGTATATATCTGTTTTTAATTTTCGCACGTGTACTGTTATTTGTCTATCTACATGCACGAAAGTAAAGTCATGTTGCTAGTACACCGATGTCCGTCTGTCTCCTAGTGCCTCATTTTACAGCGAAGCTGTATATGGCTAGGTTCTGACCGACAGCGCGTGCGTCGACAGGGTATGTAGAAAAAATGTCGCGTCGAAAGAGAAAACAGTGGGCCGATCGCGAAGATAGCGCAACCCACCGTCGTTGCTCAGTGGCTATGGTGCTAGGCTGCTGAGCACGCGGACGCGTGAAGGAATCCCGGCCACGGCGGCCGCATTTCGATGGGGGCGAAAGCACCCGCGTACTTAGATTTGGGTGCAAAAAAACCCCAGGTGGTTGAAATTTCCGGAGTCCTCCAGTACGGCGTGCCTCATACTCAGAAAAACGCTTTTGGAACGGAAAACCCCATAATTTTTTTTTTCTAAGATCGCACAGTACCAGGCCGACCCTCAGCGGAGGTAGTTTGCCCACTATTCACGAATTAGGGTGGGTTAAGTCTGATTAAGGTCCATTACTTATTTTTATTTTTTCATAATAACCCTAAAGGCCCTCTCGCAGGAGGGTATTATATTGGGGTGGGCGATGCAGTAACGCATACAGATGTAATAGGGGAGTAATAAGTAAAAAAAAACGGAAACTGATAAACAATAGTCATGAAAAATAATAATACAAGGCAAATAAGATTATCGTAGTACTAATAATAATCAGAAGTGTACACAAAGAGAATACGAACCACAAACACACAAAAATGGAGGGTAATATGGGTCATAGAAAGCACTCAGACCATTAATGTGTAACAAATCAAAAAACAACACAACACGTGAACTTAAAAAGAAAAGGCCAAACACCAATAAAAATAGGAACAATAACCGTCAAAATATGTACGTTACACAGAAGACAATAAAATTTTTGAACACCATTCATAGTGTAAAAAAATGGGGTGGGGGGATATGACACAAGAAAGGTTTACGCACTTTCATTAATGATTAGAAATTTCTGGAATTCATTTATGTCGGTGGCCGTTGCGATGTGTGATGGCAAGTTATTTACCTCGGTTATGGTGCGCGCTATGAACGATCTGGCAAAAGTTAGTGTGCGACACGTGAAGCGTTCGAGAAGTCCTCCCGAAGTGATGCGTGATGGCAGAGCGTATGAAGAAGCGATAAGCGGGCGATTTTACGGAGACATCGTAACACATGTACTTCGGCACGATTCTTCAATGAACTGACGCTGGTGCGACGTGAGTAATTCGAAAAAATAAAACGCACAACACGGTTCTGCAGGGCTTCGATGTTTTTCGTAATGTAAGGTGGATTAGGACTTATTAGGTGGATTAAGGTCGATTAGGGTATCTTTGTCTTGATGCTTGATCTATCTGTTTATGTACCTATCTCTCGCTCGCTATATATATATATATATATATATATATATATATATATATATATATATATATATATATATATATATATATATATATATATATAGGTAGCAGTGGCGTAGCCAGAAATTTCGTTCGGGGGGGGCTCACTTTGCAGCTCGGCCTGCTCCGTATAAAATTAGTCGAGGGATCAATATATATATATATATATATATATATATATATATATATACACACACACACACACACATATATATATATATATATATGTGTGTGTGTGTGTGTGTGTGTGTGTGTGTGTGTGTCATTCAACAACCTTGTTTACATTTTTGTACATATGCAACGACCAGGGGAAAATCTCAATGACGGTTTCCTTTGTAAGAATGTATTGCGCAGGAGCAGCCGTCGCCGGTTGTTCATTGCGAGTAATTGCTCCGAAATTATAGTCGCAACAGAGAGCACATATAAAAAGCAGGAGTTCTGCAACATATATGAGGGCGAGTCAAATGAAAATGAGCCAATTCCAATATATGACAAACGGGGTACTTTATTTAAAAGTAGTCACCATGAGTATTTAGACACTTGTTCTACAAACGAGTCGCGTAATTTCCGTCTCATAAAACTCCTTGGGTTGCTGCCTCAAAAATCTGTAAATGACTACACGTCATCTTTCGACACGAATCTGGTTCCCTTGAGCAGTTTCTTCAAATTTTACCAAATGTGGAAGACGCAAGGCAACAGGTTTGGGCTGCATGAGGGATGTTGCAGCGTTTCCCACTTGAACTTTGCCAGTTTTGTATTAACCACATCAGCGACGTGGGAACGGGCAATGTCGTGAAGGAAGATGTCCCCAATGCGCAATTTTCCACGTCGTTTGTTCTTAATTGTGACACGCAGCCGATCCGATCTTTCACGATATCTGAAACGATTTAGAGTCTCTCCAGGTTTAGAAAATTCGATCAATAGTGGCCCCTTACGATCTAAAAAGAAGTCAACGCTTTTCCGGCATAACTGACGGCCTTTGTTTTCCTTGGGAGCGGTGAATTCAAATGTTTCCACTGTAACATTTGCCGTAATGTTTCAGGCTAGTAGTAGCGGCACCATGAGTCATCCCCGGTCACAATTGCAGACAAAAAGTCGTCACCTTCATCTGGGGTTCTTTGACGTGCACTTAAATCTAAGTACACGGGTGTTTTCGCATTTCGCGTCCATCGAAATGCAGCCGCCGTGACCAGGATTCGGTCCCGCGACCTTGTGCTCAGCAGCCGAACACCATAGCCACTGAGCAACCACGGCCTTTTCAATTGTGTTGGGGGTGATTGCACGGTGGCTTTGGCCCGGCCGTGGATCGTCTTTGTAACTTTCATGTGCTTCTTTGAACAGTTTGCTACAACGCTTCTTAGTGGCCAATGAAACGCAATGTTCAACGCATACGGCAGCCATACGGCGAATAATTTCTTTTTGGGAAACATCTTCATTTGTCAAAAACCTCACGACACCAAGCTGTTCAACTTTTGAAGTGCCCATAATGTCACGCAACCATGTTAAACCCCGTGTATGACAGCATTAAAGAACATTTAACCTCACCTCTGCATGTCACTTGTAAATGAGATGCGTATGTGCTACGCGCATGCCTCGAAAATAATGAACCGAACCATTAACATTATTGCGCTGGCGGGTTGTCTCACTTTCATTTGACTGGCCTTCGCACATTAGAAATGCGAAGATACGATGGAATATACAAATGTGAAGATACAGCTTGATACAAGGCAAAACATTGTCACTGGAAACAAAGTTAACTGCGCATATACACAAAACCTCGCAACAAGATGTTTAAATATACGCAAAAGCCTCCAATAAATCTACGTACCTAAGAAAAAGCCACTATATATAATGCGTCAAACTAGGCAAATAAGCTGGTTGCGCAACCACAGATTCACAGATCACAGCACCCCCCCCTCCCTCCATTCCCAAAATGTATCGCGTGTGACGGAAGGCGGCGCGCTTCCTCCCCGCTTTCCTCCCTTGCGCACACAAGACTCAGCCACCATGCATCGTCGGCTCACCACCTCCCCTTCCCCCCCGCACGCTTTCACTCGGACATAGAGCATGCGGCGCGCGGTCACGATGTTATCGCCCTTGGCCTTTATTTATACAGAACATGAGGGCAACGACAGGAATGCGCCTGGAGTCTTCATAGAGCTGCTATCGCAATAATAAAATAGTATCCGGCAAGTGAAGCATCCCGTCGCCCATTACTTTCCGCAAAAGAAGTAACAAAATCGAACTTTCACCATGCGAAAATTCGCTGCGCCGCAATGATGTCTTCTTTTTTTTTTTTGTGGGCGGGGGGCGGCGAAAAAGTATAACGCAAAGGAAAGCATGTTGGCTACAATCGGATGCCTACTTTGGGCCCCTAGTGTGGCTACCGAACGATTATCGAAGAAAACGTGTGAAGCTTGGTCCACAGAAAACCATACGCGTACGGCTCGGTATCCTACACCGGCTAGACAAAATTTTCCGGAGAGGTTGCGCTCAAGCGAACGCGTTGCAATCTATCGAGTCCCCGCAGTGCTGGCGGCGAGTGACTATGCATTGTTTTTTTCTCGTCTGCTAGCCAGAAAGCGTCCAAAACTCGGCTAGGCGAAAATGCAGTCGGCCAGAGAAAAACAAACGCGCATCCAAGTGCGCCGCGCGGTTATCGATGCAGCACGAGAAAAACGCATGCGCTCTGGCTGGATCGGCAGCCCGCGGGTTGCGAGAACCAAAAAAAAAAGAATGAGAAAGAAAGGAGAAAGAGGCTCAATATATCCTCGCGAATAAAAGTCTAGGTAGAAAAATAAATAAGAACTTAGTTACAATGGTGGCTTTAGTGTCTTGACATGGATGCTTTGGCGCAGGTGAAAAAAAAAATGTTTATATTCTTTTCTGTGACCTGATGGCACAAATGAACCACCAGAACGCTTTGTCTCATCGGACCTCGCTGCGTGCTTTGTCAACTTGTCTGATAGTATGTTGATTTGGCTTGTCTCGTTGTATGGCCCGATGTACGACTTTAGAAAAGTCGATGCACCTTTGGCGTCAAATGTTTACAATAGCATTAAACCCGAAAAGTTCCGGAATCGAAAATCTAAAGCACGACTTTGAAAATGTCAATGGACCTTTCGCATCAAAATGTTATGAGAACTTTACACCCACAACGTTTCAGAATTGAAATCCAAGCGCTCCGTAGATTCCGCAGACTCCGCGAGATGCCGATATGACCGCGCTCGCCTTCAAAACGCCCTTGAAATTTTGTGCCGGGTGAGGCTCCTTGCGTTACGATATGTGACTCCCTATGCATGGGCGTTGCCCCGAAATCCAGCCCGACTTAGCAATGTTCGCGCTAAAATGTCTTTTCGAGCGTGAATTAAGGACATTCTAGACAAAATCGAGCATGATTTCTGGCGCCGGGAGTTGTTTTGGTCGGCGGCACATGACAGCACGAAAAACTTTCGGGGGGGGGCTGAAGCCCCATAAGCCCCCCCCCCTGGCTACGCCCCTGATAGGTAGATAGATGGATAGATAGATATAATTTCATCATTTTAGAAGAACACATAGCAGCTTCGCTGTTTGTTCTTGTTCCCAGAGTGGAAGGGCACTAAGTGTTTTTCATTTCAGCTGTTTCAGATATGATTTAACTAGCTCAGCTAAGACGTTTCAGTTATTTTACCCGCTGTTTCTTTAAATACCGTGAGCGTTTCTAACTGGGCTTGTTAGTTTAGGTGCAGTCAGCCATAAAATTATACGGACCGCACGAACGCGTGCCTAAATTGCGTCTGCGCGGTCTAATGGCTAGCTGTCTGCTGTCGAGAGCATCGCTCTGGCCCCAGGGGTGAATCTCCGCATGGCTGCCATTGGCTATTTTGAAGCAGACGCTCTTTTAACGCTAGCGCCAACATCCCCTTCAGTTACGGCCGTAACAGGAGGACGATGCTCTAGCAAAATGGCGGCGCACATGATTGTTTGCGTTGTCATGGCAACAGGAACAGCAGCCGTACGCCACCTCCTCACGCTAGCGTTTGTTTCCCTTTTTGTTTTTATTTTGCCGACCCGCTCCACTCCCACTCGACCCTTCCCCATGCCCCGCAGGCCTTTACTTTGGCTTTCTTTTTGGCTGTTCGAAGAGTGGTTTCTTTCTCTTTCCTGTTTTTGTCGCGCGTGTGCGCTCCCCCAGGTATTGTTTGTTAACTAGCGAGTGGTGCGCTGTGGGTTCTTTATGCGTTAGCACGCACGAAGTCTTGTCTATACTTTCAGTATGCCTGCATATGCTAGAACATATATAAATTCCACTTCCAACACAACGTATATTTGGCCTAGTTTTATTCACTTCCGTTTCCGAAAAGAAATATTTTTGCGTAACTTAGTATGATAGACGCTCAGAAAATAAACAAAAGTGAAAAAGGCATGACATGTACATGACTACTAAACAACACAAAAGTTCACAGACAGTGGAATAACAAGAAACAAATAAATAAAACTCGAGAAAACATGAAGGCCTTTTCATGTGCACACATATAACATATATTTATATAATGCCCTTAAGACCAAAGTGTACAAGAGCGTCTCATATGCGCACTGAGAGCTTCCGATATACTCACGGAGATATTGCACAATACTAGACGACGTGTATAACAAAGTCATGACAAATAAAGAAAGGGAAAATTAACTGGTATGGCAAAAACAATGACTTGCAACATACGTAAAAAATAGAATAAGGTGCTAAGATTGTTTTATTGACAGCTGTACCAAGAAAAAACACAAGGACTTATAAACCTGCACAAAAGTGTATGACATGCGTGGCATGTTCATTGTTCCTACGGGGGAAGAAGTTTGGTTCGACACAGTCGCACTGCTTTCTCGCTCCCTAGTGTTTTTTGCATTTTTTCGACCTTTTGTCAAATATATTTGTCGAAGAGGTCGGACGACTTGCCAAGATGCCTTCCCTGCCATAGGCCGGGGAGACCTTCACCTCCCGTCGCTTCGATAGGAGCCTGCAGTAGAGCCCTATCTGGTAGCGGCGAGAGCTCCGTCATGACTACGCCTGACCTGACACCGGGCCGGAGGCCACCGACTGACCCTGAGAGCAACCGTGAATGTAAGCGATATAAGGCTACAGAAACAGACGACGAGTCTAGGCCAATTGATGATTGTGACATAGCTGACATCACAGATCTCGACGATGAAGGCTTCAGGCTTCTGCGTCACCGCAAGGAGAGGGCTGTCGGAATCCCAGTGATTATTACCCCAGCCACAGAAGGAGCCGACCTGAAAAAAAGTAAATCCCATTGTTCTGTCCACGAAAGCTGAAAAAATTCTTGGCGCATCGCCAGTTATGAGCCGATTTACTGCTCAAGGAGCCCTGCTTCTAGATGTACAGACAGAAGAGCATGTGAATTCCCTTCTCAGCTGCAAGTCAATCTCAGGGACTGCAATCTCAGCCCGAGTGCCCAATTCGTACCTGAAAAACACGTGCGTTATTAGAGGGGTACCGAAGTGGTACACTGACGAGGAACTGTTGCTATACTTAAAACCACAAGGTGTTTACCACGCAAGGAGAGTCACGCGACGCGTCCAAATTTCCGAATCCGATTGGGAGTCCAGGCGAACCAGCTCCGTGGTTCTTACGTTCGCTCCAAATACAGACCGCCCAGAGAAGATCAACTTGGGCTTCACAAGACACGAGACCATTGACTACGTTGAGACACCACCTCGGTGCTTCAAGTGTCAGCGCTATGGACATGTGGCCAAGTACTGCCGTGGTGAGCAGCGGTGTAAGAGATGTGGAGGACCACATGATTTCAAAACATGCGCGTGCAGCGAGAACTTTCGATGCGCAAATTGTAGTGGTGGTCATCCAGCTAGTTATAGCAAGTGTCCTACGCGGGCAGCGGCAATAAAGCGAAAGAAAACGTTTATCTTGGGGACAACATGAAAGGATGGGAAAAATACGACGAAGAAAAAGACGGAGAGTCGCAGAGAGTCAGACGAAATCAAATGGAGCTCAAAGAATGAAACTGATTTTCCAAGCCTGAAGCCTTCTCCAGAAATCCAGCACAAAGTGGTGCCATCGCGCAGCGGACCGGCTAAAACAGCCAAATCAATGAACAGAGGCCCCGTAGAAGAGAAGATTGCTGAACAACCGGAATAGCGAAGTTATGTGTCTGTACTGCAGCGAGCCCAATCGCGTTGCGGTGAAAAAACACCACAGAAGGACTGTCAGCAGGTGCTACGTGCTCCATTCAAGGCCTTGCGATCACACATAGAGAAGAGGCCGGCGAGCTCGATGAAGGACATGCTCGAAGTAGTCTTGGCTCTCAAATCAGTGATTCTAAGCTCTGCCTCTTCTTAAAGCACCTAGCAATATGGATGCGGTCGGGACACAATGTTCACCATCTCGCCCACAGGTGCCACTTATTATGCATAGGAACTGTGCGGGTCTTGCGTGCCATTTACCTGAACTGTCGCTTTTCTTACGCAACATGCCTGTGCAAATATTGGCCCTGTCCTAGGCTGGTCTTCCAAGTCCCAGATAAATTGCTGATCATGTCGCAGGTGGAAAGCAAAGTATTCCGCCATTTCCGAACGGAAGCGCCATGCTATATGTCAGACGTGAAATACCACATTACGTTCTACCAGTTCAAGACCTTTGCAGCAACGTTTTGGATGTCACTGCTGTACAAGTGCGGCTGGGAAACCTGAAAGCTGGCAGCCTCAGCGTGGCCTCTGTATATGTGAGCTCGCGCCTGAAGGTCTCGATGGGAGAAATTATAAGAGACCTCTGCAACCGCTGCCCAGCTCCGAGGATTATATGTGGGGACTTTAACGCGCACCATACTCTCTGGGCCGACAAGGCGATTGATGCACGTGGGAAGCAAATTGTTAGTGCTTTAAACACCGAGGGACTCTGCGCGGCAACAGACAAACAGTCAACGTTTTTTTCAACCACTGGCCTCTTACAGTGCCATTGACTTGACGTTACACTCAGCGGACATCCTCGCATCGCCAACGTTGCTGAATATAGAGCCAACGGCCGAAGATCCTGTCCTGTGACGCATCGGGATACGTACAGGGAGGGCCTAAGCAAATCATCTGGATACCTGTTCGCGGACATGCTATGTAGCAAGAGATTAGCTACCACTGAGCTGAAGCTACCCGACGACTTCCCCACTCCGGATCTAAAGCTCAAAAATATATGTGCTGCTCGTAGAATAGCGGAACGGAGGCTGATGAGGACGATGATGATGATGATGGTGAAGAGGAGGAGTAGGAGGAGGAGAAGGAGGAATATGGCGTGCACAAGACTCACTTGGTATGTCGAGCAGGGTCGAAAACTAGCATCGTGCATGGCTGGGTTTCGGCAGCGTCTAAGCGCTCAAGACAATGTGCTGGACCTGCTAAGCCACATCGCACATTACAGTGCGGATGGCCTGCCGACACTTGCTGTTTTCATGGATGTTTCCAAGGCTTACGACTGCGTGTCTCAAAGAGCCATCATCAGCCAGTTACAAGTTAGAGGCGCCACGGGTCATCCCTTGCACTTCATACATACGTTCCTCAATGATCGTCGCATCAGAGTTTGCCTTGGCGACACTTTGAGCAATGAAATATGTATATTTTTCGGCGTGCCACAGGGAAGTGTTTTATCTTCCTTATTATTTAACATTGCCATGAGTAGCCTCCCAAGAGTACTAAACCATCGAACACCAGTGAAGATATCTATATATGCGATGTTATCGGCATATGGGTCCCTGGCTACCAGCATCGCCGCCTCGCACGAATAGTCTAGGGCGCAGTAAAAGCCATTCAGGGCCACTCGGCAGCGAATGGATTATCACTATCAGCAGAGAAACCATCATTCGTACTATTTCCTGGAGTGAAAAAAAAATCTACACGCTTGATGCTGAATTTGGATGGATATCAGATTCGACAAGTCACTAACGTCCGATTTCTGGGCGTTACCTTAGACCACAGACCACAGGCGCCGCGGTGTTGACCACTTTGTGGCGTCATCGTCAGCCAGGCTACATGTGCTCAAACGAGTGGCTGGCATGCGCCTGGACAACCACCCGACGTCGATGCTACGGCTACATACAGCGTTGGTTACCAGTCGAATCCTGTATCAGCTATCTCTGACGTCAGCCTCAGACAGCCAATACGAGCACTTAGAAGCCATTCACAGAAAAGGTATCCGACTTTGCCTTGGAGTCACTCAGCCAGCGTCAAACGAGAAAGCGCTCTAGGAAGCTGAGTCACGCCCTCTACGACTTCAGGCTTTCCAGGCTCTCATCAACCAGCTACTACGATTGAGTGACTGTACGCCCGGTAATGCCCTCTTACGACGTATAGGTAACAGGCCGCGCTCACATTCTTATGCAGCACTGAACACGCTTCGCGTATTAGGATTGCGCTGCTCGAGACAGAGGGAAAGGATAGAACCACCCTGGAAATTCGAGGACATCACATGCAACTTAAGTGTACCACGATTGAAATCAAAGAGCTTCATTCCATCTGCAGAAGCCAAGTCATTAGTCCTGGAACATCTGAACCCGACTTACCCGAATCACCTACAAGTATACACAGATGGCTTTGTCAAGGCAGCCAAAGACCACTGCGCAGCTGCATTCTATATTCCCTCTCTAAGACATACGTGGTATGGCCATCTGGACTGTGTAGCCTCGTCGACAGTTGTGGAAGGCGTAGCAATAGCTTCTGCTCTGGGCAAAGTAAATACTTTGCCCCCGCAGAATGTGGTTGCCCTTACAGACTCAAAGGCCATGTTACAAGTATAACGGGGTCTGCCATCCCTCAAGTTCCCACTCGAATCACTAGCCATCATGAAAGAACTCAACAATAAAAGGTTCACAGTAAAGTTTCAGTGGATACCCTCCGACATTGGTATCTCTGGAAGCGAAAAATTGATGCGCTTGCATACGCTGCGCTCTATCATCCTCCCAAAATCGAGGCTCTAAAGAGTAACCACATGCAAAAATCTGACATACGAAATCATTTTGTGTCGATTTTGGTTCCACCGCATATGCCCTGCGTAACCAAGAAATTGCACCGAGAGGAGGCCTCACTTCTATAACAAATAAGGACAGGATCTGCCAATACACCGGCCTTGTTATGTAAGAAGGGGCGAATCAATTCTCCGAACTGTACGGCATGCAACGAGACAGGAGATATTGAGCACTCTTTGTGGTCCTGTCAGCAATTAAAAGACAAAAGGCACGCTGTCCTGAAGAATCTGCAAAAAAAAAAGGACCTTCCGCATGCGTGCCTGACAGACCTTATATTTGCCAAGGGATCAGTTATAGCCCGCAAAGAAGCTTCACGTGTCCTTATCGAATGCTTAAGACAGACTGGTTTGATGGACACACGGTGAAACCCTTCAGCGGTATTGTGCGAGTCACTCGGGCGGAGGAATTGCCGGCCTTGATAGCCAGGCTAAACCCGCCTGTTGCTACAATTCGCCACCACCACCATTCATTACTACTGAAGCCAATGAAAAAGAAATGGCAGAACCAATTACCATCGCACTAAAAACGGAAATACACAGCATCACATTATCTTGCGCTTGGCTACAAATTGTCCTACAAATTGGCTGCAAGCGCTTGTCCTTGTCCACCTTTCTTGTTTCCATGTTTTTATCGTGCTAAGTTACTACTTCAAATACAAATTTAGTAACGGTTGCAAGGGGGAGCAGAAGGTAGTCAGCTTTTGCAGCAGCACATACAAAACATTCGCAGAAAGGCGTATTTTTCAATCAAAGACAAGGTGAAATTAGCCAAAAACACGGCTTCCCTTTCAACACGAATGCAATGCTTAGCAGTAACATTACGTCACTTAAGGCACTAAGTCATACGCACTGGGCGCTTTTTTTGCGTAATAAAGATGAACTGCAAAAATCTGCAGATAGGACACTTGCGATACTCATGCTTTCCAGGAAAAAAGAAAGCGTATCATGCTTACACATGATGGTTGTTCGCGCGGTTTTGCCATTGCTACAAACTATGAGGCTTTTCTTTCGAGGAACCCGTATTGGTTTCCTTTGTAGCAATTGCTACGAACGGGTGGATGTCTGATTTTTTCTTTATTCATTACTTATCTCGACCTTGCGGGTTTCCGCAGAACTACTACGTCAAACACTTGCCTTTGCTTCGTGTTGTCGACAAATTCGACTTCGCCCTGCCATCTACTAGCCACCTCGTTAGCTCAGATGGTAGAGCGGTTGCCCCGGAAAGGCGGTAGTTCCGGGTTCGAGTCCCGGACCAGGACGAATTTTTCTTCATCTATGAGGCCTTTCTTCGAGAAACCCATATGGGTTTCCTTTGTAGCAATTGCTATGAAAGGGTGGATGTCTGATTTTCTCTTTATTCAGTTACTCAAGTTGCGATGAATATACCCAAAAAATTTCGAAGCGTTTGCGCATATGGTTGTCATGTGAAAGGTCCAGGAAAGGCTTGATGTAAGAGTTACACCTAGATATTGGTATACTGATGCCTGAGATACTATATTTGTATTTATATAATAGGAAAAGCCATGAATCGATGTTTTTCACATGAATGTCATCAGTTGGCATTTAGATGAGTTAAGTTTCATTTGCCAGTCTTCACACCATTTGTTAAGAGATGAAGGTGCTCTTGAACAATGCGATGATCATCAAGGCTGCGAATTGGTCGATAAAGTATACAATCATCGGCAAAAACACGCATGCACAGTGAGATGTTATTCGGCAGATCATTGACGTAAATAAGAAAAAAGCAAGGTACGCTGCCCTGCGGTACGCCGGAGCTGACATATGCAAGGGGTAACGTAAAACTATTAACGACTGTAAATTGCTGACGATTTGTTAGAAAGTTACGAATCCAGGAGAGGGTTAAGCAGTTTAATTTGAGAACGGATAACATCGAAATTAAACGGCAGTGCGCTACACGGTTGAAGGCTTTGGAGGAGTCGAGAAAAATGCAATCTGAAGATTACGGTCCATGTTAAAATGCAAGTCTGTAGTGAATTTTGTAGTGAATATGTTGCATATGGCCAAAACAAAACGCCTGCCTTCTGGGTTTCTTCACCACTCTGCCGATACAGTGCAAGTGGGGTCACGATTGGCCTCAGCGTGAGTTGGAGGCACCACTAAACCTTGTGCAGTCGAGACATCTGTGCTACGAGCCGATTGTGCAGGGCTCGGCTGCTCTTCGTTTTATGGAAACTCGCAAGTGTCCATATTCGCCCTCTCTTTAGGTCAACGCCGTCGTATATCTGCACCACGTATGACCGTGGTTTCGGCGCCGGTGCAAGGACTGTGGCCTTGAGCTGCATGTCTGTGGTCCAGGCCAGGTCACCTGCTTGAAGCTTAGGAAGCAGTCTCGCACGATGGCGTCTATTGCTGTAGCGGCATTGACGCCTCCGGACCTTCTGGTTCCTGGCCAGCACTGCTGAGCTGCATTTTGCCGGATTTCGATGAAGTGGTAGCATTGGAACCCTTGTCCTCAGTCGCCTACCCACAAATATTTCAGCAGGACTGATTCCAAGAATGCCTGACGTTGCTCTGTAAGCCAACGGTCTTTGGACTTTAGAACGAGGTGCTTAACCGTCTGAACCATTCGCTCTGCTACCTCATTGCCATGCGGGTGCCACGGACTCGCGGTGACATGTCGAAACCCGTATGGCACAGCGAACTGTGCAAACTCGGCAGCCACGAATTGAGGATTGCTATCCGTTACCAAGCGCTGACGGATTCCATGCCTAGCAAAACTACTTTTCAGTCTTCCAATGACAGTTCCAGACTTCGTGGAAGGAAGAATGTTAACTTCCAGGTAATGTGAAAGATAGTCAACCACGATAATATATGTATGGTTCTGGATTACGCACAGATCTACTCTTACTCTCTCCCGAGGAAACGATGCTGTTGCGGTTATCATGGGCTCGGCTTGTTGAGGGGTGTGTTGTGCGCAAGCAGTTCACTGATTCACGAGCTGTGCCAGTTCAGTGCTCAGTCTTGGCCAGAAGATAGAACCCTGATGTCCAACATCCAGTTTGCGCAGCACTTCTGTCCTGAACGACTGAGGGATTACCAGCCTTGTTCCTTTTAACAGGGTACCATCTACTGTGCTAAGACATGCTCCATCTTGCCAGTGAGGTGCGAGGAAGGAATGTTTCGTTTTCACAGCCAATTATTTCTACACAGTATGCGCAGATGTTTACAAATGGGGTCAATAATTTGACAATCTCGCACTCGAGACAAGTAAATGTCACCCGTTTCCAAACCAAGCTAACAGGTCTTCGAGTACGCTGCGATGTCCGACACACTCAAGCCTTTTTTGGATCGCTGCAGGTCACAGGGGACCGCGAAAGAATGTCGGCTGTGACTAGCGGCTGTGACCGGAAGCGCTGAATTAGCGGTGGCATATCATCGATGACCATCTGGCCCCGCAACGACACTAAAGGCTTGTGATCAGTTTCAAAAACAACATTTAGGCCACGTATGTACTCGTCCAATCTTTCGGCTGCCCATGTCAGTGCCAGCACTTCTTTTTCTATCTGGGAGTATCTCGTACCTTGGCTGTAGTAAGTGAGTCGGGAAATTTAACCACTCCTAATGCCTCCAAGGCTGGCAGTCTGAGAAGTGCGTCGCGAAAGGCGCGAATGACGTAGCATGTCTGACGAGCAGTTTTCTCTTTCTAGACAGTCTCTGCGACAAACTTACCTAATAGAATGAGCTTGTTGCCACCAGCCCCTGTAGTATTTCGTCTGCCTTATCAAGGTGGGTGGGCAATCCTGGAAAAGTGGGCGGTAAAACCGACACTTCTGCTCCCGAATTATCCTTAGCAAGAATAGGAAACAAGTTTATCAGAACCTGGCTTTCCCAGTGGCGTCAATCGCACCAATGAAATTTTCCCCGGTGTCGTGTTGGGCAATCGAGACGTGAACCTTTGTTTTTGCTGGCACCCCTTCCTTGAAACATGCTTTCGCGAAATGTCCTTTGTTGCCCCAGTTGTGACACTTCGAATCTCTGGCCGGGCACGCCGACCTCGGGTGGGCGCTGCCGGCGCAGTAGTGAGTGAGTGAGTGAAAACTTTTGAGTCTTTCAAGAGTTTCGCGGTTACGAGGTCTCCGTCATCTTCATCTTCTTGGCGCTGGCGACTTGAGACTTCTCTTAAGCAAGGGTGGGCCTCTATTCCAAGGCTCCACTGAGTCGCGCTGCATCGCTCGCGTGCTGCACTAGGGCCCCTTGGGCCGTGAGCTCACTGCTGGTGAGCCGACTCTCCCATTGCTCCGCACTCGGGTGTTCGTGTTTGTGGAATGATTTGTTGCGTTCGCACTCCCAGGTGATGTGGTAGAGTGTAGGTTTAGCACCGCACCAAGGGCAGGTGGCCCTGTATTGTGTCGGAAACACCTTATTGAGCACGTATAAGTTGGGGAAGGAGTTTGTCTGTAGTCTGCGCCAGCTGGTCGCTTCCTCCTTTGAGAGGTCTTTGTGTGGTGGCGGATATCTAATTCTAGTTCCTCTATGTAAGTTAAGGGTCTCTGCGTATCCCCCCTCGCAAGCCTGTAGGTGGGTATCCGGGGCATTCGACCGCCCAGCTCGGAACGCTTCGCCTCGAGCTAGGCTGTCTGCCCTTTCGTTCCCCACTATGCCTACGTGACCCGGGATCCAGATTAGTTTGTGCCGGGGCTTTTCCTTCTCGGCGGAGGTGGCTCCGCTGAGTATTCTGAGGGCAGTTTTGCTGATTCTGCCTCTCGTGTAGTTCCTGCACACCTCTTTTGAGTCCGTCAGTATGTTGAGAGATCGGCCTGTTCTATAACCTTCCGCTGCCACCAACGCTACGGCAATCTCCTCGGCCTCCGCTGAGCCAGCGACCTTTGCCGTGGCATACGTGATCGGGTTTCCTTCCCTGTTAACCACTACAGCGGCGGCCACGCGTTCTCTTCCGTGTGGATATACGGCGGCGTCCGTGTATACTGTATTGTCTAGCTGGGCTAGCGTTCTGTCAACATATTCGGCCCTAGCTTTTCGCCTGTTTCCGTGTAGGTTGGGATCCATATTTCTTGGCAGTGGTCCCACATTAATGGTTTTCCTGAGGTGGTCCGGTACGTCCGCGTATCTGTCAGTCTACTCGTATCCCGCCCCAACCTCCTCAGGAGCGCTCTTCCCGTAGGGGTGTCTCTGAGTCTCGCGGTTTGCGCACCCAGCAGAGCCTCGGCGAGCTCGCTGAAGGTGTTGCTGATGCCCAGCTAGAGCAACTTTTTGTTCGACGTGTTTCTCGGTAGACGCAGAGCCATCTTGTACGCCTTCCTGAGGATGGTGTCTGCTTGCTCTCTTTCTGCCTTGGTCGTCACGTGGTACGGCAGGGAGTACGTGACTCGGCTGACAATTAGGCTGTTGACTAGCTTGAGAGTGTCTTCTTCTTTCATTCCGTATCTCTTTTGGGATACCCTATTGATCATGCGGCCCACCTGTTCCGCCGCCTTGCTCAGCAGGCTAATGGTGTGGCTGCACTTCCGACTGCCTTGTAGCCACATGTCCAGGATCCTAATCATGTTCTTCTCCGGGATGTTGTGACCCTCGAGGGTCACCTCCAGTGTCGCTTGCGTTGGGTGCTTGCCGACCCTGAGGAGCTCCGACTTCTCCGTGGAGCATCGCAGTCCCCTTTCTCTGGTGTAGTTTTCCACGCAGGTCGCCGCTTCCTGCAGTTTTTCTTGCTTCTCTCAGCGGGATCCTTGGGTGACCCAGGTTGTGATGTCATCGGCGTATATCGCGTGCTGGATGCCTCAGATCTCCTTAAGTTTTCGTGCCAGGCCAATCATTGCCACGTTGAAGAGGACGGGCGATATGACGGATCCTTGGGGTGTGCCCTTGCACGGCTTGCGGAAGACGTTGCTTGTCAGCTCGCCCAGCCCCACCGTCGCCGTTCTGTTGCTCAGGAAGTCCCTGACGTAATCGTGCACTCTCTTCCCGCAGTTGGTGTTGTTGATGCCCTCCATGATGGCCGCGTTGCTCACCGTGCTCGACATAAATGTCGAGGGCCATGACGACGTTTTCACCCGTTTTCGGCATCGTCTCGCGCACTTCCTCCTTGAGTTGGAGCAGCACGTCTTGCGTTGAGAGGTTGGCTCTGAAACCGTACATGCTGTCCGGGTACCATCGCTCGTTTTCCAAGTGCGACTGGATTCTCTTCGTAATCACTTTCTCGTACAGCTAGCCCAGGCACGACGTTAGGGATATCAGCCTGAGATTTTCTATTTGGAGTTTCTTCCCTGGCTTCTGAATCATTACGACGACGGCGTGTTTCCACTCCGCCGGAACTCTTCCTTCTTGCCAGAGCTTGTTGAGGTAGGCCGTCAGTTGGTCGATGGCCTCGTCGCCGACATATCTGATTAGCGAGTTCCGGATTTTGTCCGCCCCCGCCGCCGTGTTCTTGGTGGCCGATCTTATCGCCTCGACGACCCCTTCTCTCAAGATGGGTCGGTCCGTGGTAGGGTTTTCTTCGCCGCGGTATTCTTCCTTGTAGCTCTCGACCTGGTCTTTGGCGTAGCATTTGACCCGGACTTCCTCAAGGAGTTGTTCGTCCGTGCCTTCGGACTGGTGGACTAGCCTCTGTATCGACTTGCTGCCTTCGGATTTGTTTTTGCTCGGGTCCATGAGGACCCTGAGGATCTGCCACGTTCTGGCCGTACTGAAGGTGCCGTTTAGCGAATTGCTAAATTGCTGCCACCCCTGTCTGGCCAGCTGCGTCGCGTACTCCTCCGTTTTCTTGGTGATGTCCGCAATTTTCTTTTTTAGCTTTCTGTTGAGTTTCTGTCTCTTCCACCTCTTGGCGAGCCGGCGTCTCGCCTCCCATAGCCTGAGGAGACGCTTGTCCACCTCCGGCGTCTGTTCCGTCCTGTCTACTTCCTTCGTGTATAGGTCTTGGATTCGCCTGAGTTGTTGGCTCCACTCTTCCGTCGAAAGGATGCTGCCTTCGAGCTGCTTGCAGTGCGCTCTAAAGGCGTCCCAGTCCGTCAGCCGAGCCGTGCCAATCTTCCTCCGGACGTAGTCCGCCACCTTGCTGATCCTTATTATGTGATGGTCACACCCAAGGTTCTCGAGCAGGTTTTCCCACTCCGCTTGTTTGGCGCCCCTGATAAAGGTTAGATCGGTACTCGTGTCTGGACTGACGCTATTCCCCTGCCTGGTCGGTTGGTTCTCGTCGGTTGGTTCTCGTCGGTTAGCAGCTCGCACCCTACGTTCTCTGCCGCCGTGCAGATGCCGCGCCCCTTTTTGTCCTCGTTAGTATAGCCCCATCTCGGACTCTTGGCGTTAAAGTCGCCCGCAATGATTAGAGTATTCTGCCCCACTAACTTTTTCGCCTCCGCAAAGAGCCTAATAAGGTTCCCCTTTGTTTGTCTGGGTGGGCTATATAGATTTACGATGTAGGTGCTCTTGGCTTTTCTTTTCTTTTTGGGAATTATCTCCGTGATTACGTGCTCTATTTGGGTATCCTCTATCTCTTTGTGTGCTATGGCTACTATTTGTTTGCTTATGAGGGTCGTGGTGCGGCCACTCTCTTGACATGTGTAGCACCTGAGCGTTGGGGTGCTGTTTGTTTTTTGCAACATGATTACATCTGGTGGGGTTCCTCTGGTGTATACGAATTGCTGTAGGAGGCCCTGCTTGCGCTTGTACCCCCTGCAATCCCATTGCCAGATTTCTAAGTGTTGTTGTTTCCGTTCTGCCATGTCTGATTATTGTTGGTTGCGTTGGGGGTTTCTGCGCCGAACCTACGTTCGTTGTCTGTCTTGTGTTGTTTGTGTTGTTCGAGTGCGGTGCAAAAAGCGATTTGGGAGGGCCGTCTCCCCAGCTCACCTTAAATCCTTCGCCGCTCTTCTTTTGCTGCTGTTTCTGCTGCAGCTGCTTCTTGTCTGTGTTGCCCAGTGGTGGGTATGACTCGTCCCGGACGGACCCTCGGCTTCGGCTCCTGCCGCGGCTGCGGCTCCGCGATCCGCTCCGGCCCGGGCCCTGGCTCTCGTCCCGGAACCATCGTGGTCTTCTTCCTCGGCTTCGGCTTCTGCTGCGCCGTTGCTGCTGCTGGGTGCCCCATAGCAGCTCGCTCGCTGACTTGAGGCGTTGTTTGCAGTCTCTCGTACCCACCGCGTGGTCGCCGCCGCATAGCAGGCACTTGGGCGTGCACTGGTGCACGTCCTCCGGGTTTTGGCAGCCGCACTGCCTGCAGGTCCTGGTTTCCGGGTTCGGGCAGACATCCATTCGGTGCCCCTGTTAGCCGCAGGCGTAGCACACCTGCCTCGTTGACCGATACGGGTAGCACCACATCTCCCCACCGTAGTACAGCACATGCTGCGGGAGGATGGGTCCGTCGAAGGTGATGACGGCCGTGCTGGATCTCCCAAGCATTCTGGCTGCAAGGATCTTCACGCCTTGCGTGCGGTCTCTGAGGTTGGTCTTGAGTTCTTCCAGCGAGGTCCCCTGGTCCACGCCGTGGATGACCCCGCGCAACGTGCCTTCCGGCGCCGCCACGTGTGCGTTGACGGCGTAGTTCTTGCCCCCGAAGCTCAGCTGCGTGATGCGCCTAATCGTCTGGGCCGCCTCTTCGTTGTCAGTGTTGATGATGATGATAGTGGATCCGTTGCGCAGTCGGAGGATGAGGTCTTCCGCCTTACATCCTTGCTCGGTGGCCGCAACCACCGCTCGCGCCACCTGGTGCATCTGCAGGCTTTTAACAGCCACTCCGCTCGGCCGAAGGACTATCTTAAGGTCGTCTCTGGGAAGCGGCGGCAGTCTCCTCCTCGGCGCTCCTCCTCCCTCTCTCTTGTTCTCCGGCGCAGTTGACGCACCATCTGTGACCTTCGCCGCGCCTGGGGAATTTCCATTCCCCGACGTTCCCGCCAAAACTTGCTGCATGTTATCGCTGCGTTGGCGTCTTTTCTGTCTTTCTGACATGGCGATTTCCCAATCTGTGTCGGTTGCGCCATTGTTGCTTACTTGTGAGCTGTGTGTCGACGGGGTGCTGCTTCTTAGGGCTTGGTGGCTGCCTGCCGCCGCGGGTCCGCCGCGGACTAGCTGCTGCTCGGAAGCCGCCTCGGTGGTGTCTTGGAGATCTTCCTCCATGTTTTCTTGCGATTCGGCCGAAAATCTTGTCGGGCCTGTCGCTGAGGGTCGGTCGTAGATGGGGTTGCTTGCTTGGGACATCGCTCCGGGTCTTCTCTACCTCGGGCCGAGGCCGGGGAGGCCACAGAGCCCCGCTATTGCTCTAGCTTTTGTTAGGCTAACCGCCCGGTCGGCCACATGGCAAATTAAAATGGCGATAAAATCCAGAATATTCGACCCACCGGCTTAAATTTGGGGTCCTCGTGGTCCTCTTCACTTCCGGCGTCAATCCCAGCCAAAATTTTGGTGGTCTAGATGGGTTGAATGGGTCAAAAAGCCCCTAAACTACGGAAAACTAGCACCGGCAGCAATGGCTCGAGCGTCGTC
The DNA here is from genome assembly GCF_038994185.2 of Dermacentor albipictus. NCBI lineage: Eukaryota > Metazoa > Arthropoda > Arachnida > Ixodida > Ixodidae > Dermacentor > Dermacentor albipictus. Next base: position 14,622,107 of record NC_091828.1, on the reverse strand, counting down.
GTCGTCGTCAGCCGCGCAGTAGTGACACCGTCCTCTGTTGTGCTGTGGGCGTTTCCTGTGGCCGACAGCGACCACTCTGGCTCCCTGGTCCTCAATTTCTGGCGAGCTCCCGATGTGGACAGTTTCCGGTCGAAGGCTCTGCTGCTGCTACCGCACGGTTTCCTTGAGGCGAGCCTTGGCCAGCGCCGTAGCCAATTTCCACTGCGGATACATCTGCAGGGTCTCGGTCAGTTGCGCGTCACTGAGGCAGGCGACTAACCTGTCACGGATGAGCCGTTTCTTCATATCCCCGAAATCGCAGTGGTCTGCTAGCACGTGAAGTGCAGTTGCGAGCTGATCCACCGATTCTTCTGGCCACTGCTGGCGTCTATGATAGCTGGCAGTTTCATAAACTATGTTTTGCTCTTGACGAAATGAATGTCGAATACGCTTGACGACATCAAAACTCTTTGCTTCTTCGTCGGTCAACCCAAATGTAGCAAAGACTTCAAGGGCTTGGCGTCCGCTTGTGTACAGTAGTGTGCGTACCTGGGCCTCCCCCTTGCTTTCGCTGAGATGTGTGGTGAATCGGTAGCCATTGAAGTGGCTGATCCATGCCGGCCACTCCGACGTTTTGTCGAAGTCCAGCGGTGGCGGCTTCTAGAGCCCTGGGGTTACCGTTGCGAGCTTGTTTTCTATTATCTGTGCTGCCGTTCACAGCCTTAGCGGGGTAGTTGACCACCGCCAACTTCTGACTCCATGCGGTGACATTGCATATGACCCCGTATGCGTGCCGGAAAGAGTCAGTCGACAAGCTGTGCTCTGGGTGGCAAAAACACCAAAAGCTTATGTTTACTGCAATGGCCAATAATATACACTTCGGGGGACATCACGTGGTAGCTCGGTGTGCGTAGCGTCGCCCAGCTATTCGTAGTGACGTCACACGCAGAACACAGGCAGGAGATGGCAGCACAGCCAGAATTTCCGATATTTTATTCAAATGTGAAAAAATGAATAATCTGCAGCTTCTCTCTGCAAGTAACACAACATCTGTGAAGAACAAAATGTTCATTGGAGGGGTCACTTCCTTGATTCGACGTGACATTCAGTCATAGAGTTCCGTGATATCTTGCCACTCTCACAAGGCTTCCCACGCAGCTCTAATGAGGCCCTGCAGTGCGTCCGCAGTCATGACAGCGGCCCGCCTTGAAATCTGCTTCTTCATAATCCCCCCCACATTTTGGATGGAACCTAAGTCTGCTCCACGCGGTGGCAATTCGAGCTGACGCACACGATAGTGTTCGAGCAGTTTCCTCATGCTGCGCGCTGTATGGGCAGTGCTGCGGTCATGATGTAACAGCCATCTTCAAACGGCCAGTCGAGGGCATATGGTACGAGTGCATTGGTGAGTATCTCGCGGTATCGTGACGCCATCAGTGAACCATCTAAATACATAAGTGATCCAAGTCCATTATTGCTTAGGGCGCCCCAAACACGCACCGAGAACCAGCCACTGCTGAGAACATGCGTGTAATATGGTGTAGATGCCTAAAAATAAAAGAAAGCTTTATTGACGAGATATGTCTAGGGTCTCCCTTCATTAAGATGGCCAAGAAAAACATTACGACACCTCACCATATACGGACCGAATAGCTCTACAATAAGTTGCTCAAGCGAGCTAAAATTGTCTAGTTTTTTTTGGTTACAATAAAAACACTAGATTAGCACCAGCGGAAATCATGATTGCTAAAATCATTCGCGAAGGTGGTAATAAAACATTCGGAAATTCATGTAAAAAAAGGGCGCAGCACTGCTGAAACCGGCTGAAACAACCTTACGATCAAGATCATGCGAGTAAGATAATAGGTATTGATACTTGCAGCTGAATGGACGCCAGACTTATAGCTGCTGGTCCCAGCGGGTACTGAGCGTACTCTCATCTGCGAACATGACCTGCTGGTGCTCCTCCACTGTCCAGTGCTCCACCGTATTCGCAAGCTGCAACCTTGCGATCCTCTCAGTGTTCATTCAAATATGGCTTCTCGGCTGCAACACAGTTTTTCAGTCCCAGCTCCTTAAGCCGTCTACGCAGGCACGTACCCAGGATTTTTTTTCGGGGGGGGGGGGCACCACCTCCATCATCATCATCATCATCACATTCATCATCATCACCATCATCCTGTTTTATGTCCACTGCAGGACGAAGGCCTCTCCCTGCGATCTCCATTTACCCCTGTCCTGCGCCAACCGATTCCAACTAGCGCCGGCGAATTTCCTAATTTCATCGCTCCACTTAGTGTTTTGTCGTCCTCGATTGCGTTTTCCTTATCTTGGTACCCATTCTGTAACCCTAATGGTCCAACGGTTATCTAACCGGCGCACTTCATGACCTGCCCAGCTACATTTTGTCCTCTTGATGTCAATTAGAATATCGTCTAAACCCGTTCGCTCTCTGGTACAAACCACTCTCTTTCTCTCTCTTAACGTTATGCCTAGCAATCTTCGTTCGATCGCTCTTTGCGCGGTCCTTAACTCATTCTCAAGTCTCTGCCCCATATGTCAGCACTGGCAAAATGCACTGATTGCACACCTTACTTTTCAATAATAATCGTAAGCTTCCAGTCAGGAGCTGGCAATGTCTGACGTATGCGATCCAACCTATTTTTATTCTTTTGTGAATTTCCTTCTCATGATCAGGGTTCCCTGTGATTAATTGACCTAGGTAAATGTACTCCTTCACAGTCTCTAGTGGCCGACTGGCGATCCTGATCTCTTGTTCCTTTGCCCGGCTATTTATCATTATCGTCATCTTCTGCATATTAATATTCAACCCCACTCTTACACTCTCTCTGTTAAGGTCTCCAATCATTTGTTGTAACTCGTCTGCATTGTTGTTGAATAGAACAATGCCATCGGCAAACCGAAGGTTGCTGAGATATTTGCCGTCGATCTTCACTCCTAAGCCTTCCCAGTTTAATAGCTTGACTTCTTCTAAGCACGCAGTGAATAGCTTTGGAGAAATTTTGTCTCCCTGTCTGACCCATTTCCCTATAGGTATCTCCCTGCTTTTCTTGTGTAGAATTAAGGTAGCTGTAGAACCTCTGTATATATTCTTACGCGAAAGACGAGCCAATAAGACGAGAAACTATTTACAGATTATATTTACAACAACGGTTGCAACGCTGACCGGTTAGATTCACAGCGCGAGCCCAGTTCGTTCTTCCTCCTCTTTTCTGGAGTGATGGCGCCCACGCACCTCGTTCAAACAAACAAATACCAAACGCATGTAGCGATATTTTTCAAGCTTTTTATGTAAGCGTTCTGTAGTCCTTGATTACGTAGTGCCTCTAGACTGCTGGTATCTCTACTGAATCATATGCATTTTCGTAATCTATATAAGCCGCATAGAGAGGCTTATTGTACTCTGCAGATTTTGCGATAACCTAATTGATGACATGGATGTGATCCATTGTAAGGTATCTCTTCCTGAAGCCAGCCTGCTCCCTTGGTTGACAAAATCCAGTGTTGCCCTTATTCTATTGGACATTATTTTGGTAAATATATTATATAATACTGGGAGCAAGCTAAAGGTCCTATAATTTTTCAATTCTTTAACGTCTCCTTTTTTGTGGATTAGTATAATGTCTGCATTCTTCCAGTTGTCTGGGACCCTTGCAGTCGATATACACTTCGTATAAAGAGCCGCCAGTTTTCTAAGCAATATGTCTCCTCCATGTTTGATTAAATGGACTGTTATTCCACCTTCTCCTCCCGCTCTTCATCGTTCCATGTCTTGCAGGGCACTTCTGACTTCATCGCTAGTTATAGGAGAGTTTCCGTATCCTGTTCATTACTGTTTTCAAGTGAGGTATCGGGACTCCTCTGGGTACTGCATACAGGTCAGCTTAGAATTTTTCCGCTGCTTTTACTGTATCTTCGAGATTCCTTATGATATTAACCCTCTTATCTTTTAGTGCATACATCATGGTTTGTCCTATGCCAGGTTTCTTTTTTACTGATGTCAGGCCGCGTTCATTTTTTTACGGCTTCTTCAGTCTTTCACATGTTATAGTTTCGAATATCAGTTATTTTCGCCTTGTGGATCAGTTTGACAGTTACGCGAATTGCGTAACGCTCTGCGGCCGCCAGTCCCATACAAACGCGTAGAGCGCAAGACTCTGCGATTCTAGACGTACTGCGCTCACTGAGAAAGGTTAGAAAAACACCCACATAAGCACAGCAGAGAAGTGGCTACGTGAGGCGGTTCGGCCGATAACTGTAGAAGCGTCATTCAAAGCAAGTAATTATTCTCCACTTCCGGCGGCGTTTTCTCTACTTCCTTTTTAAATAAAAAGATGTTGATCCATAAATGTTCTCATAAACAACGGTTAACATTTTTATTATTCGCTTTTGCTTGCAGTTTGGTTGTTGCGCGTTGGCTCTCTCCCTTAGTAGATCGCTTAATTTCTCACCTCCTTGAGATTTTTGTTTCCGGTTTCCAATTTTGCATGAAAAGTGCGATACAATTAAGGAAAAACAGACGAGGTAACTGGCGACAGTCATCTTGCTTATGGGCTTAAGGGTTATTGCAGGGTTTCATGATGGACGCTCTTTCACATCATTTTATTTCCCACCTTATCTAACCCATATCACGTGTATATGGTTCCGGGCATCGGCAAGTCGCGGCGAGCCGTAACTCAAGGAAATAATGAAGCAAAGGGAAAAGTTAAACGCAACTGGTGTTTTCTCCGGCCGCAACTCGTTCCATGAGAGTACATACCAGCTGAGTAACAGCCGCATCCCTCTCCTGGTCGCAGGATCAGCCTAAACAAAGAAGGTTGAACTAACAAAAGCAACAGCTATGTGCGTGACGGTTGAATAGATGGTGACAACTGAGCGCATCTCGAGTTAATCGCGCGGGTGCGGAATCTATGAGAAAACTGTCCTTCACATTACAAGAAATGCCGATAACTACCGCCATCTAAAAGGAGTGAAAAAGGCAGCATAAGGCTGACCGATGAACAGCTGCCAAGTCTCAACATTAATCTGGCGGCGCTTTAGGAATGTGTGAGGAGTGGTCGCGTGGGCGTGGAAGGGGGGGGGGTATGCCACGTGATTTCGGGGGGGGGGGGGCCGGGCCCCCCCGGGCCCTCCCCTGGGTACGTGCCTGCGTCTACATATGTTGTCGCATGACACGGAGGGACAAATCTTGCCGAATTTATTTCGCGCTACGAAACGTGTCTGCCACAACAGCGGCAACAATTAGCCTTGTTCTTCTGACTTCGCTCTTGGACGGCCACCACGTTTAGCGTCCGTTAATCGGCAGATGTAAACTGTGTAGGCCATTATAATGCGACTTATTGAAGTTCTCCATTTTCTTGCGCGCCTGCAAATTTCAGCAGGACGTTCTCGCTGGCTAGTTGGTTCATACTTGAAGTAAGGTTAAAACTGCATAAAAAACGACGACAAGCGCTATAAACACACACTACACCACGAGTGCAGAATGCACGCTGAAAATTTCTAGTTGCGGGACACCTCCCAGGAACAAATTCACAATAAGTTGCCAGTCTTCCAGCGGCACTCTTCGCGACATTCTTGCAGACTGCATTTGTCGAATTATATCCTGCTGCTTATAAAGCATTCACAGCTTATCGCGGTACTTTTAGGAATTAGCAACCAGCTTTCAACTTCCCCAAACAACCACACTGATAACAGCGTGTTTGTCTCGTGCGTTTGTCTCGTGTTTGTCGTGGCAGTACTGCAGTGCACGAAGCTACCAAATGATAGCCATTAATGCTACAGGCAGAAGCAGAGGCTGCTGCGGTGACAATCTGCGAGCGCCTGGTGGAAGTGACAACTTGAAACGCCTGTGAGCACAAAAATCCGCGCAGCAATGCTCTCGACTGCTGACGGCTTATGGAGCAGATAGCAATTACGTGACGCGTTCGCGTGGTCCGTCTTATTTGGAGGCCGACTGTACATGATGGCTAAACAGCACAGGCTGACGCGACGTGTAAGCGCACCATAGGTCGCTCCGTTTGACAAAGAGATTAGGTATCTCAATGAAGTTTTGATGGAGGCATCTTGCCGGCATGATTTATTTTATAGCGCAGCTCTTAGCACTCGTTCCTGTGTCGAGCATCGACGTTACGGCGGCGTTTTACAATTGCTAGTAGGTACAGCGGAGCGTGGCGCTTTTCATGGCGCTCGGCATTTCTGCGCAAGTGCGAGTGAGAGCGGGTGCGAACAAGAAAATCTGGGGACCTTTCCTCCCATGATTAGGTGAGTCTGCCTAGGCACAACGGCGGAGGTTGCTTAACGCGTGTTGTATGGGTTTGTCCCCTAGGCATGCCGGCATTGCGGAGTGCCGTGGAGTTTGTCTACGCCCCGCCGCTGGCTGCCCGCGTGGTGAGGCAGTGGGCACGGACGCCCCATTTGGTGATCGCTGTGTCTGAAGGGGCAAGGTTCTGACTGGTGTTGTATAAATTGCAGGTCGCTTTTTTGAGTCGCGATGATAGATTGCATTTTTTACAAGCGCTGCTCCAGGAGGGCCCAAGTAACCGGCAAACGGAGGCCTCACGGGAGCATCTGAGGCTATATTAAAGCAGGCGGCGCACCCAGGGCACCCAAGGGGTAGCGGGGGGATCAAAGCTGGAAGCAGGGCGGCCCGTGGGTTGGGGCCACGGAGGCCGAAGCATGCCAGGGGTTGTTTGCATAAAAAATTGACTGTCCGCGAGAGCGGACAGCCGATCTCACACTGCCCTGGCACAGGCAGGCCTCTGCGAGCCCAACCCACGAACTAGTCCGGGTTCTAGCTTTGGTGTCCCCGTCGCCGCTTTGGTGTGCTGGAGGCCCAGCCAATAATGCGAAATAATGACACGTCGTTTTAATTAGTAAAAAGTACGATTGAATAAATATAATTGCGTGGAGCCGCCAACTTGCAATGCAGCACTGCCGCACCCCACGACTTCTGCCGGCGCGCCTAGGGACAAGCGCATACAACACGCGCTAAGAGACTACTGCGTAGTGTCTAGGCAGAGTCCTATATTCAAGGAGCAAAAGTCCACACATTTCCTCTTAATAACTAAAAAAATTCAATTATGAGGTTTTACGTGCTAAAACCACTTTCTGATTATGAGGCAGCCGTAGTGGAGGACTCCGGAAATTTCGATCACCTGGGGTTCTTTAACGTGCAACTAAATCTAAGTACGCGGGTGCTTTCGCATTTCGCCCCCATTAAAATGCGGCCGCCGTGGGCGGGATTCCATCCCGCGACCTTGTGATCACCAGCCTAACACCATAGCCACTGAGCAACCACGGCGGATCACATCTCCTCTTCGCACTCGCTCTTACTCGCGCATGCGCACAAACGTCCGTTGTCTCCGCAAGGGCCAAGCCCCGCTGTATCTACTGGAAAGTGGAAATACGCTTCCCGGCGTATCCTAGCGAACGAGCGCAGCAGAAAGAGCGAACACGGGCTGCGTGGATGATGAAAAAAGCGGCGAGAGCGAAAAATGCGCGAGGAGGAAAGCGGGGACGGGTGCAGCGGAAGTATGAGGCGGAAAGCGGAGGAGGAAGAGATGACGAAAGCATGAGAAAAAGGCGTAGTGCCGCGCAAGCGTAGTGCCTGCGGCGACGACCGCTACGAGATGACGTTAGAGAAGTTAGTTGGCCGTTGTCTGTTCACCGATGACTTTGTCTTCGATCATTGCTTTTCACCAGCTAACAAATGTTACACGTTGTACCTCGACGTACGAGGCGCTTGCATGTATTAGAAGTTTCTCGAATGTTATCCATTGTTCTATCCGTTGGCTGTTGTCATCAATGCTTCTTGTGATCTGATTGTATGCGCGACGCGTATTGCGTAGTACTCCTTGGAACCCAGGAGGACATTAGCGATTACACTGGAACCTTCGAACAGTCATGCATAAAAGCCGACGCGCTTGACTCGCAAACCTGATTTTCAGAGATCGCCAACTCTGCTACACGTCTCTCTGAAACTGTTTGCCACAGTATATCGCGAAATGAAAACACTCATACAGCTGCACTCAAATTTCCTATTATGTTTATCGTAATTATGATCGAATTTTTCTTGTTCGTTTCCCCTTTTTCCGGAGTCCAGCATCATTGACACTTAAATCTTTTTTTCTTGATTCCAGTTTTAGTCTTCTGACGAATCCGTTTTGCTTGTTTCTATTGTAATCATATGCTGTTAGTGTTGTTCTGAGTTTTGTATCTGTCAAGTCGTGGTTAGCATAAGTATGGCTTGTTCATAGATTTCTAACCCTTTTCCTTATCGGCCGGCAGAGTCACTTAGATAACGTTGTGCCCTTTGTGTCTTCACCCTTATGTTGCTTCGAGTTAAGAATACCTTGATAGTAAATGCATTGTCCTGTCTGTTTTTGAGTTGAGTCGTCTGCGTTGAGTCGTCTGCGCTGTTAAGCAATAACGAATACCAAGAATTTACTGGTTAACTACACTTCACATTAAAAGAAAAATAGGTATAAGTTGCAAAATGTAATAGCAATAGCGTGCTTTCATTTGACTTAACGAAATGCCCTGCATATCACGGATTCTCGCGCACTTTAGCGACCCCGAACTTGGAACAACTGCTTAGACCAGGGGCAAAAGTTGACGCCTTGGTAAGACGCCATCGGGAGTGAAATGCCGAACCGGTTGCCGCTTGAAGAAAAACTGGGCGCGCCGTCTTGGCGATCTACGACGTCATGCAATGCCACTAATCGACACCACGTCACAGCCTGTTTTGTTTCCTACGTCGAGACATTTGCGAAGGTGGCGCGTAACTTTAAGGAGGAAACCCGCGGGGCACTTTCCAAGTCGAGAGGCAATCGCTCTCTCCCTCCCCCAGCTGCTCGTCGCTTGCCGTCGAGCCCAGACCAAGGACGGCCACGCTCGCTCGACGCCGCTGTGTGCACCACCGCAAGTCTAGTCAACCAACGGTGAGTTTCGGTCGGCGTTGAACCACGGAGCGCGCTTCATGCGGTCAAGTAAAAACGGCGCTCCCATATGACTTTGCTTAAAACTTGAATGGTCTGCTTCAACTCGAGCGCTCATCCGCGAATATATCTATGCATTGAAGTCCCCAATGCGCTTTTTCTAAGCTTATGTGTCGAAACATATGGCGGCGAGTAACAATGATACATGAAGGCTTTCTAACTGCCTTACCAGTTTAATAGCAGGATGCACAGCGTTTTTTTTTCTGTGGTATTCTTAAAATTGCCACACGCATGAGCGTCAACTTCGAAGACGGGGAGGCGAGACCGGAGGAGCTTCCAAGGTTGAACCCGTCCCGTCGCTAGAGACGATAAGGTCTGCATTCACAAGCGTGGAGATTAGTTTAGCAAGCATCGCGATTGCCCTGACGTGCTCTTTCACAGAATGGGATCTGCCGCGTTTCTCACCGCAAGAGTGAGCTGAAAATGTTTGCGGGACAATACAAATAACGAAACCCCATGGAAAATAGAAAATTAAAAATGAAAGTGATTGATATATGTATTTTTTTTACTGTTCTCACTGTAATGCATGCAATATCTTTAATGGACGTCGAGATAAATGCTGCCTGAAACGTTGTTGTGGTTGGCATTAACGGGAAAATAGTTTTTGTATTAGGTTCATGGTCAGTCCTACAGAGACAGCAATATGTCGACTGCTGCCTAGGCGCCTCGTATAGATTTTTTGCGTTCTGCACACACCAGTCAAATGGCAACATATTCGCTTGTGCAGCACCAAGTGACATTTACACCTCCTATTTTCATTGCATTCGCTTGAGTGTTGATAAAGAAAGAGTGCAGCATCAAATTATTTGCTCAGAATAGAAGTCCGCTTTCGTGTAAAGTGCTATGGCTGATGTTGCAATAATGTCAAGCACAAAGACATAAACATTATCGACTGCCTCAAGCTGCAGCCAGTTTAGGACATAGGATTGCATCGAAATAACATGTGTTTTTCAGTGCGTTTCGTAAGAGCCTGCTTTGGCTAACGTCCACAACGAAGGTGCCCAGAAAATGATAAAGGACTTTTGCAATCGAAAAGGTTTGTGGACTTTGCGGCCTACGGAAGCTGATCAATGCACTATGCGATGAGTATTCTTAGACACGCCACCGTGTTTGGGGCAAAAGCATTGCGGCGCGGCGCAGTACGCAAGGCCGGAATGTGTGTTATACGTTCGCCTAAGCTGGCTATACTATGCTGAAGGCGTTCGCGTGTGGCAAATAGTTCCTGTTGTTCGCCGCGAACATTATGTAAGTTTACGGGACATTCACGTTATCGTATTTTAATGCTTTTTTCCTAAATTTCACGATTAAGACGAAAGCTAGATGGCTCATGGGTCGAAGACTGGACTGTCCACCGTTTAGCACCAAAATTCAATGACATCAAAATTCATGGTGCCACCGACGATCACTGGTGGCAGTAAAACCTGTGACCTTTGGTGTTAATTAAGGCAAATTACGGCACAGTTAATTCGGGTAGAATTAAAGCACAGGAACCGCGACCTATCAAGGCGAAGTTAATTAAAGTAGAGTTAACAGAGGCGCTCAAGCCCACGACCTTTGGTGGGAAAAAAACAATAAGAGTGACAACGAATTCAAATGAGAACGTCAAGTAATTTAATGAATGTCTGGTGCCTGCGCGAGCTTTCATCTACACGCTTTTAGATGAGGCTAAAGGGACTGTGAACTTTTAATAACTTATTCTTGCAATGATTTCTAACTCTTACGGCAAACAGAAATGGAACCTTCTATATCATTTATTATATCACTGACCACTACACATGCATTTGATTTGGAAACCAGCTCTCCCTCTTCGAACAGGATCTCTCGACTCGGCCTATATATTTGTGAGTCTACCTTTGCGCTCGCTTCTAAGACTCTGCACAGTACATGTCTTTCAGTGATAAAAATCACGCACCAACCATTGAGACGGTTCGTAACACTGCCATGTTGCAGGAGGGGCTCTATAGACGGCTGTAAAGATATAACTTGATAGCCCTGTAGACACATTAGTGCGTGCATGCTTCAAGCACGCGCAGTAACATTAATGAAAATGGCGAAGTAATTAGCAAGCTATAATAAAAAGATAGCAGTACATCAAGCTTTTGATAATCTTGGCAACTTTAATGCGATTAGTAGTCTTTCTTGTGATGGATGTGTAATTGGCGATTCTTTTTTTTATGCGTTCGGCGAAATCGCCTTGCAGGCGACTTCGCCGAATAGCAATGAGCAGACGCGAAGCTATGAAGTCAAGGCCGATATGGTCTCTAGGGCATTTAAACGTGTATTGTGTTCGCTTTCGCTGCAAAAGGAAGTCCTCGTGAAGATGAACTTCTCTCCAGTTTGTGCTGATCGCCTTCTTGTGTATTCGGCCAAAGGTTCTGCATGCCTTTCATGACGATCCAACCTCTGGTGCAACTTTAAAAATTTATTCACAGCATTTCACGTGCCAAAACCACTTTCTGGTTATGAGGCACGCCATAGTGAAGGACTCCAGAAATTTCGACCACCTGGGGTTCTGTAACGTGCACATAAATCTAAGTACACGGCTGTTTTCGCTTTTCGCCCCCATCGAAATGCAGCCGCCGTGATCGGGATTCGATCCAGCGACCTCATGCTTAGCAGCGCAACACCATAGCCACTAAGCAACCACTGCGGGTCTCCGGTGCACCTTGCATCCTCCAGTACGCTTGTGAGAATTGAGGAGAAGTATTACTGGCCGCGTCTAACCACCACTTGAGTTAAAGCAAGCCGTAACTGTCAGCGACGCAAGACAGAACTAAGGCCGTAGAGATTGCTACAACTAGTAGCACCTCCTTGCTGACGATTCCAAAAGATAGGGATGGACTTGCAGTTTTTCCGAAGTCAGCATCTGGAAATACGTGGATTGTCGTGGCCACCGACTACCTTACCTGCTATGAAATATAATTCAATGATCCTAATGAATACTAAGCTTATATCCGCGGCATGTTTCACTCTTGTTCTAGCAATCATTGTGTACCGGATGATTGGAAAGTGGGAAATCTTGTTCCAGTATTCAAAGCAGGTAACAAAAACTCCTCCTTAAACCACCGCCCCATTTCATTAACTAGTGTTCCTTGCAAAATCATGGAACATGTCATATACTCGCATATCATGAACTTTTTAGACTCGGTAAGCATTTTTCATCCGTCTCAACATGGTTTTCGTGAAGGGCTTTCATATGAAAAAGCAAATATGGGGTTTTACGTGCCAAAACCACTTTCTGATTATGAGGCACGCCGCAGTGGAGGACTCCGGAAATTTCTACCACCTGGGGTTCTTAGCGTGCACCTAAATCTAAGTACACGGGTGTTTTCGCATTTCGCCCCCATCGAAATTTTTTATTTATTTATTTATTTATTTCACAATACTGCAGGCCAATGTGGCCCAAGCAGGAGTGGAATTACAATGAAATGGGAAAAAGAATAGCACAGAAATAATTTCCAACAACATTTGCACGACAACATAATGCATCGGTTTCGCTGGGACGGTATTTATCATACACACGTAAAAAGAACAGCACATCAGTAATTTACAACAGTACTTGCACCAGAAATAACAGTTTGGCTACGTTGATATTTAAGACAGGTGTAGTTCAAAGGCTTCGTCAAAATTTTCAGCCTGACAAACAAACTCAGGTAGACTGTTCCAGTCCGAAACAGTGCGTGGGAAAAAACTCTGCTTAAAAGCCTCGGTTTCGACAAAAATTGGTTGTAGGGAGTGTTTGTGAGTGTTACGTGTTGGTCTTCTTGCGGTGGACTTTAAATATGGGGGTACCGATATATTTATTTTTCCAGACAAAATATTATGCAAGAGTTTTAGTCGACTGATTTTTCTGCGCGCAGCTAGGGTGGGAATGTTATGCGCAATCATGAGCTTAGTTGGAGAATCCAGCCTTTTATATTTATTAAATATAAATGTGATTGCTTTCCTTTGCAGGCGTTCTAAGCAGTGTATATCCTTCTTTGTGTGGGGATCCCATACAACGAATGCATACTCCAATTTAGGTCTGACAAGGGCATTGTATGCTTAAAGTTTAACATTCACCGTTGTCTTTGTAAGCTTCCTTTTTAAAAAAGATAGTTTGCAAAAACCTGTTGCGCAAATTGCAGAGTTGTGCGCTCCCCATGTCATATCACTAGAAAGAGTAATCCCTAAATACTTATATTGAGTTACTGCTTGAATGGATAGTGTAAGTGAACACGCTAGGATTAGTTTTCCGCGTTAAATTTATTAACACTGTTTTGTTAACGTCTAGTTCCATGTCCCATTCTGCGCACCAGCATTCAATGTGGCTGAGAGTTCGCTGTAAAAGCTTATGATCTTCATGACAGGTTATTTCTTTAAACACAATACAATCGTCCGCAAAAAGTTTAATAGACACTGAGTCAGGGATTACTTGCACTAAATCATTTACATATATAAGAAATAATGATGGCCCCAAAACACTCCCCTCGGGAACACCGGATGTAACGCTGAGCATCCTAGATACACTAGATTTTATTTCAACAAACTGCTTTCTATTAGTTAAATATGCTTCAACCCAATTGATAAGACATAGCGGCAATCCTAGGTTATTTAGTTTTCGAAGTAATTTACAGTGTGGAACCTTATCAAATGCTTTAGAAAATTTCAACAGAAGTATATCAATTTGCCCAGAACGATCTAGAGCTGCTAAAAAGTCGTGAATAGTTGTTACCAGTTGTGTCGTCGTGGACATTCCCTCCCGAAAGCCGTGTTGGTAAGGAGATAAGACGTTATTATCTGCTAAAAAGCACTGGATATTGTGAGCCACAATATGCTCTAGTAACTTGCAACAGACAGAAGTTAAAGAAATCGGCCTATAATTAGAAATTATTGACCTAATAAAGCGGCTGCCATGCCCAGGATTCGATCCTGCGACCTCGTGCTCAGCAGCCCAACACCATAGCCACTGAGCAACCACGGCGGCTAAAAGGCTTTCATATGAAACACAGCTAGCTATCTTTATTAATGATCTCCACGTTAATCTGGATAACAACGTTCAAAGCGATGACATCTTTCTAGACTACTCTGAAGCTTTTGACAAAATGCCTCATAACCGCTTGCTAATAAAATTATCCATATTGAACATGAGTCCTCAAGCAGTACAATAGGTAAAAGAATTCCTCACTAATCGTTCCCAGTTCGTCCTTGTCAATAACTTCTCCCCGAACCCCTCCCTGTCACTTCAGGCGTTCCTCAAGGCTCAGTCTTAGGACCACTTCTTTTCCTAATATACATTATCGATCTTCTGTTGTATGTACCTTGCCCTATTCGCATGTTCGCTGACGACTGTGTGACTTATCATACTGTGACTAACATCTCTGACCAAGCATCTCTCCAGAAAGACCTCACTAACGTGTGAGACTGGTGCAACCATTCGCAAATGTCCTTGAACCCTAACAAGTGCCAATTTATTTCGATTTCCTGCCGTCGTAATCCTGCACGCCAGAGTTAGATGAATGCGCGATATTGTACAGGCATAAGAATGAAGATACGCGTCTCATGGTAGAGGCATGGCATATCTATAATGGTGGAAGTGCGTGCGTGAGTCAGCCTTCGATTACTTTACATAAGGAAGAGATCAAGTACCTTAACAGTTATCTCACACGTAGGCCGGCACGTGTACCCTATTGACACGTGGTGTTTCCATTCCTTAGCATGCGCAGATGAGTTTTGTGTCGTCTTTCTTTTTTCGCCTCAGTGCCCCCTTCAGTTGATAGTCGGCGTTCGTGTTGTCCACTTCTCTACTCTTGTGTCCTATCTGCACCCCTCACTTGTATTTTGCATAATGAAGGTCAGGTGATTCCACCGGCCGGACCGCGGTCCTATCTAGTTCAAGCCGATGACAGCGTTCTGCAGCGCAACCAGCAGCACTTGCTCGCGACCAGGGAGCGATTAGCTTCATGCTCATCGGATGACAGCAAATCCGCTGAGAACCAACTGAAACCCAGCATGTCCCATCATCGCCACAGGACCCTGCAGCCACTGGTGCGACGGCACAGACTTCACCGCCAAAGTGGTCCACGTGACCCACAAGGCCACCCATGTGGTTAGCCTTTCAATAAATTACCGATGGCCAATAACAAACATTAAAAGGGGGGGATGTATCATATCAGGTATCAATACTTGCCTGTTATCAACAGCCGGTTCAGTGCAACGTGCTCCATTTCCCTCTCCGTTGTTAACTACTACCTTCTCTCCCCACGGCCCTGTAAATGTACGGACCGCAATAAACATGCATTCATTATTTCCTGAGTGCGTGCCGTTCATCGTCACGATACACTCCATAGGAACCTTCTCCGGTTGTACGGCGCACTTGCACACGTAGCTAAGCATGGGGCGTACGGAATTTGAAATCCACGCATATAAAATGGAATGACGACATCTTTTTACAGAAAGAGAGTGTGTATAGGTTCGTCTATAGCCCCTGTCTTAAGCGACATCTTTTTAGCTTCAACAGACAACCTGTTAAAGCAGTGATTATCAAGGACAAATGTGATGCAGATCTTTAGATTTGTGGATGACTTTTTAGTGTTGTTAGATTGTGGCAGTCCGGAACTGGAGACCCAGTCATCATTAGTATTGTCAGACTTTCAAACAGCCTTGCACCCTCTAACCCTGACTCACGAGCTTCCGGCCGATAACTGTTTAAGATTTTTAGACTTGCCGGATACTTTCTCATCGCGTCTTGTATGGTGGCAGTTCAAGCCAAGGGCTTTCAAACTCATCCTCTCCTACCATTCAGCTCACTCACAAGTAATAAAAAGAGGCATCGTTCCATCATGTCTAACCAACGCTCTTAACAAGTCATGTGTACATCTAGGGTGGTTGCAAGCGCTAGTCGGTAATTCATGATCAAAAATAACGTACAGCGTGAAGGACAAGGACAGCGATAGACGACGAGTCAGCGCTGTGTATGTCGTCTATCGCTGTCCTTGTCCTTCACGCTGTACGTTATTTTTGATCATGTGTACATCGGCTGCAACGCAGTTTTATTGTCAGGTCAGCCTAACCAGGGTCGAGCAGGCTCTTCAGAAACCAGGTGTGCTATCATTCCATATATTCACGGCGTATCTGACAATCTGAAAAAAGTTGGCAAACGATCTCGCGTTCGGGTTTTATTTTCCGCTCCGAAACGTCTTGGTTTGATGTGTGCTATGGTGAACGCAGGTCATCGGGAAAATAAACAGGTGTGCGCCGAAAAACGTGCTGAAGCATGTCGGATGTGTAAAGAAAGTAGTTTTTTCGGTTCCCTTGTCGTGTGGTTCATCATATGTCGGCCAAATGGGCAGATGTCTGAATGATAGATTGCATGAGCATCGCTATAAGATGGAAAACCAGCTCTCCGGTCACACAAGTGCGCAGTGTAAGGCCCGCAAGTGCATTCCAGATTTGGATAGAACCTGTGTTTTGGACAGAGGTGATGATCAGCTGACAAGGGAGGTACTGGAAGCGCTTGAGATGCGAAAGCGTGGCGATGATTGCATCAGTGAATGCTGAGTTTCATTTCGACAAAGGAAGTGGCGTATCTTGGGAGCGGCACTTAGGTGTTGTTCTGTATTGTGGTTTCCTTGTGCGATGCAGATGACGGGCCTGTTTCTTCTTGCCGTTTTGATCCTTGACAGCAGGTACTAATTCGTGTGTCAAACAATTGGCTGAGGCTTAGCTTGGTTAAGCCTAGTCAGATGCGAAGCATATTGGTGGCTAAACTTGGTAAGTACCTTGTCGCCGAGCCGCATACTGAGCACGTTGCTTGGCCAGACGTTCTTCCCGCTCTTCATCAGTCTCTGTAGCACGCCGCAACCTTCGCTTCTAATTCCAACGAGCAGCTCTGTCTCCAGGAGGCATCTCACCTCGTGAGTGTCTAGCAGAGGCAAGCGCAGCTGCTTATATACCGCCGCGACGCCGCGAGCGACGGCGCGAGTTGGAGCCCCGTTTCTCCTCTGTCGTGACGTCACGGTGTCACGTGGTCAGCCTTGAAGGCGTCGCCGCGAGCGACGGCGCGAGTTGGAGCCCCGTTTCTCCTCTGTCGTGACGTCACGGTGTCACGTGGTATTGAAGGCGACACCGCCGCGCCTGAGGAGCTGGGTTGAGCTCTCGAGCGACGGCGCGAGTTGGAGCCCCGTTTCTCCTCTGTCGTGACGTCACGGTGTCACGTGGTATTGAAGGCGACACCGCCGCGCCTGAGGAGCTCGGTTGAGCTCTAGTAATATGCTTCGCATAAAAATAAAACGCTCAGTTGTTAGTGCGTTAGTGTTAGTGCCAGTCTGGCTGGCATCCCGCAGGGCTTACAGGCCCCTTTGTGTGTGTGCGACTTTAGAAAAACCCTTTACTCGAACTGTCAAGCTCTACGGGAGAGACCGCATCAGCCACCCTTCCGCAACTAGACGCCGTTTCCCTGAACCAACGTCGACCTGCGGGTTGCCCCTTCGGAGGCGGGCTCGTGAACGATCACCGGGTGCAGGGGGGCCGTCGCCAAACAGCGTGCAACTCCGTGCATATCACGTGACGTTGACGTGCGCAAGACCTCACCTACGACTTTCGTGGGCCTACTTAAAGGGCCCCACTATGTACTTTTTTTTAACTTAATTCTCTTCTCGTATTCTTTCACGATCCATTAAATAAACCGTGCAAGTTTCGCACTAGAAATCGTCTCGACCTTGCCTGGTTGCCTTGGTCTACCGGAGGGCTGCAGCCCGCCGACAACGCCACGCTACCCAATAGTAACGTCGGTCGAGCTTCGATAACCAGGCGTCGCAGTAACTCGGCAGCGGTGAGATACGCTACCCTGGATAACGCAACACTTGCTGGTTCACTACCGTCGGCGTCGACGAGCGGCAGAAGTGGTCCGAGTTCGTGCGCGCGGCTGGACGCTTAGAATGGACCCTGTTGAAGAGCAGCCAGATTTGCTCATTTCGAGCATGCCTGGTATAAACAAAACAGACCGTGCTTAGAGCAGTCTGATTATCTTCTGCCAAAACTGCGCAACCCCAGGCTTGATGCTGTGCTGACTTTTACCCCACCTTGTGTCCTGCTTCCGAATATGCTTCATTCTCAAAGCGCCCTCTACGAATCGTTCGTACTACTTGTAGTAGTGTGTATGCATATTGATAGCTGTTGCTGGCCGCACTTTCCGAGTCTTTGATTGGTAGTGGATCCAATCAAAAGTAGTTGGCCACGTCTACTACGGCGGCGACTCCCGCCTGCAGGAAATAGTCGCCGCTGGAGGACTAAAACGGAGGCGATGATGACGGCGAGAACATCGCAAAGAAGGTGCAGAGGTAGCAGGCGAACTCGCAACACGAAGCTCGCCCGTCGGCGAGCGCGCAGGCCTCCGTACGTCACAATATTGTGCGATCAGGGGCCCAGCAGTGTTTACATTTCTTTCATGGCCATCTCCTTGCTCTCTGAAACCTAAACTTGAGCTGGTCGCTACAAACAAGAGTCCAAGTAATTACCTGTCGTGCTCTGGAGCAAATGATGTTTCGTGCCGTGATTACTGGGTCATTAGCTACTTCTTGCAGTGGAAAAACCAAGATGGAAAATTTTTGTGTTAGTACTCTTTTAAAGGGTGACTTCGGCGATTTTTCGAGGTCCACTGAGCTTAATATGATTTGGAATATACGTTCTCATTTGCACTATAATTATCTGCGCCAAATAATATGGCTGCAAGTCATTTAGGTTTCCTTAAATGAATTTTCAAGATTGGTTGCGTTTTCTGCTCATGATTTTTTATTGGCCACCCTGTGCTTCTGACGTCAGAGACTACACCACCACTGTCGGGGAAATCGCCGCTGTCCAGTTTGCAAAATCTGGGAAAGATTCTCGTGTTGTCGGGAGACATCATCAGCTTTGCTTCTGTGGTGTTAGCGACACCTGTACGGCGTGTTTAGCACGCGTTAGACGTGTTTACATTATAGCAGTCTAGGTTCAGGTGTCATCGACTAATCGTGACGTCACGCAAAGCAGCTAGCTGTCTCAGTTTCAATATCTCGTTTTTTGAATAATTAAAAGTACTGTTGAATTTCTAAGCAAACTGAACCATCCTAGAGGGGACAGGACTGTGAGTGCCATTTGAGAATGACAATATCCTAATATGGTTAGAAAAACGCCAGAGTTGCCGTTTAAGAGGTTTTTTTCGTTGTTGTGAATCGGCACATTGCCGCTGGCACTTACCTAGTTACCCAAGTTGGCGTCAACGACGTTCATTGAAGAGCGGCACACGCATACTGGCACATACCTAAGTTGGCACCAAAGATGGCCATTGAAGACCAGCACAGACCGTGTAGCACATACGCAGTGTGCGTAAATAGTTTCCTCGTGAACTGGTACCTACTCAGTCGTGCGTCGTCTACAGTGGATCATGTCGGCGCGAAGGAGGTTCGTTGAAGAGCGGCACGAACGCACACAGTGGCACATACTCAGTGATCTAAGTAGTCGGATTGTTGGTTTCGAATATTCTTACCTAGTTAGTGTGGACTGCATGACACCTGCCAAACCTGTGTGCGTTTCGAGTTTGGCGTCCTTGAGCCTCAGCCGAGATGTGCATAAATCACTTTATTTTTTTCAGAAGCGCCAGGCAACTCTGCGCTTTTACTATGAACGATACCATGATGCACCACTTCCATTCTCCAAATGGATTATATCCTGGCATTCTTTTTTCTGTAGCCACAATCCAGCAGCGTTTACAAGATTAAAAGAAACTTAAGCACGCACAGCTACTAACATGCGTCAACGGAGGCACGCTGAGCATCACCAGGCGGCTCCACTATCGGCTGTGAAAAAGCGCCACCACAGCTTTATTTTGCGCTTGTTGAGAGAGGGCGACTTTCCTTCACTAAAAGGAAACTCTACGCCCAACAACACTGTACCCACCGGGGGCAAGCAACTACCTCTTTGCGGAAAAAGCGCGCCGTTTCGCACAACCCATTACACGCCGAAAGTCCAAACAGCTATCATATAGTCACAACCAAACAAATTAAGCGGCCCCGCAGTGTACTTCACCCTTTCTTGACATTTCGTTCTCACACATGTTCCAAATTAATCGTTCAAATTTTGCAACGCAATATCGTAGAGACGCGCATAGAATATAGGCGCAAAGCTACATCATCAAGGCGGTGATGGTTAGAGTCGCTTTTAAATACGTAAGCATTTCTATGCTTACCGAATGAGAAAACCGTCCGACCGTCCGTTACGTAAGCCGAACGCTTGTAAGATAGGGCCTGCCGAAGCAAGCGAATTCACATTCGCGCAACCACTCGCTTCAACGCAAACTAAGCGGCGAAAATAAGAAAGGGGCTGGCAGATGGAATGGCACATTGTGGTATAAACTTTTTTAAAACAGGGTTGAAGTACCTCAGACAGACTGGCCAACGTTTCGATAGGTGGACCTATCTTCGTCAAAGGCGGCCTCGTCATCCTCGGCGTGTTAGTTTTAAAGGGTTAGTGCAGTGACGTCACGTGCGGGTGTTGTCGCTGGCGGCTGGTTTTAAAGAGAGAGATTAGAAGAGGGAACCGGCGCTGCCGTCCGACGTCTGTGAGCCTCATTCTCAAGACGAAGGGACAAGAGCGTGAGAGTGGGCACGCGGGGAGGAAAGAAAAGAAATAGAAGCAGAAAAAAGGGGAAAAGAAGGGAAAAAAAAAGCAGGGGGGTGCCAGGGCCGTACCAAGACACAACAAAGGGGGGGGGGGGGGTGAAAGAAAAAGAAAGAGAAAAATTAAATCTTTAAGAAATACGGGGGCTGGGGAGCGTGTTGGGGATGCGAAGGGTTAGGAGGTAATCCGGGGGAGTCGTTGGCGGCATGTTTTTGAGGCATTAGAACGGCCGGTCAAGCAATAGGTCGAGTAATTTTGAAATAGTTAAGGTGGCGACGGGGAGTCTGCGGTGCAATGGTGGGTTGACTGAAAGGCAGCGGCATGGTCTTTCAAGGGGCACTGCCCCACGCGCTTAACGTAGGTGTCGTTACGGCGGCATCCAGAAGGCGATGGTTGAGGCGCCGAAGAAGGCATATTGACTTCGGAATGTGTTGTCGAGGGGGTTTCAAAAAAAAAAGAAAGGACTAAAAAAGGGGTAAGGGGGAAGGGGGGGGCGAAATCGGTATAGCAAACAGGAGGGCGACGCGTGCAGAAGCGGGCGCGGGCAAGTGTACATGGAAGAAGGGGATCGTAGTACACTTGGTATAGACGTAAAATCCTGAAAGAGTACATTGAATTGAGTAGTAGGCAGGAAATTTTTTTTTTCTTTTTCCCTTCCTCCTATCTCCCCCTCTCCCCCTTTTTCCTCCGAAATGAAAGAGTAGGTGAGGTTAAGAATTAAAGTTGGCTGGTGGCCTAATGTGTTTTGTGTATTGGTTGATGATATGAGAGTTTCAGATTTAAGTTACAGCTTTTAAAGATTCTAAGTTGCCGCGTGCCAAATTAATTCCTGTCGGGTGTAGGCAATTAAACTTGTGTATGAGGTATGATTCCGTGTACTTCCTTTACACGGAATCAGTACACGGAATCATACCTCATACACAAGTTTAATTGCCTACACCCGACAGGAATTAATTTGGCACGCGGCAACTTAGAATCTTTAAAAGCTGTAACTTAAATCTGAAACTCTCATATCATCAACCAATACACAAAACACATTAGGCCACCAGCCAACTTTAATTCTTAACCTCACCTACTCTTTCATTTCGGAGGAAAAAGGGGGAGAGGGGGAGATAGGAGGAAGGGAAAAAGAAAAAAAAAATTTCCTGCCTACTACTCAATTCAATGTACTCTTTCAGGATTTTACGTCTATACCAAGTGTACTACGATCCCCTTCTTCCATGTACACTTGCCCGCGCCCGCTTCTGCACGCGTCGCCCTCCTGTTTGCTATACCGATTTCGCCCCCCCCCTTCCCCCTTACCCCTTTTTTAGTCCTTTCTTTTTTTTTTTTGAAACCCCCTCGACAACACATTCCGAAGTCAATATGCCTTCTTCGGCGCCTCAACCATCGCCTTCTGGATGCCGCCGTAACGACACCTACGTTAAGCGCGTGGGGCAGTGCCCCTTGAAAGACCATGCCGCTGCCTTTCAGTCAACCCACCATTGCACCGCAGACTCCCCGTCGCCACCTTAACTATTTCAAAATTACTCGACCTATTGCTTGACCGGCCGTTCTAATGCCTCAAAAACATGCCGCCAACGACTCCCCCGGATTACCTCCTAACCCTTCGCATCCCCAACACGCTCCCCAGCCCCCGTATTTCTTAAAGATTTAATTTTTCTCTTTCTTTTTCTTTCACCCCCCCCCCCCCCTTTGTTGTGTCTTGGTACGGCCCTGGCACCCCCCTGCTTTTTTTTTCCCTTCTTTTCCCCTTTTTTCTGCTTCTATTTCTTTTCTTTCCTCCCCGCGTGCCCACTCTCACGCTCTTGTCCCTTCGTCTTGAGAATGAGGCTCACAGACGTCGGACGGTAGCGCCGGTTCCCTCTTGTAATCTCTCTCTTTAAAACCAGCCGCCAGCGACAACACCCGCACGTGACGTCACTGCACTAACCCTTTAAAACTAACACGCCGAGGATGACGAGGCCGCCTTTGACGAAGATAGGTCCACCTATCGAAACGTTGGCCAGCCTGTCTGAGGTACTTCAACCCTGTTTTAAAAAAGTTTATACCAAAGCGGCGAAAATGCAGCGTACAGGAAACTATCAGCAGTTGGCGCTCTCTGTGTCCATCGCCGATCGCTTTCCAGATGGGGCCTGCCGCAGCAAGCGAATTCACATTTGTGCTGCCTCTCGCTTCAACGCAAACTATTTATTTATTTATTTATTTATTTATTTATTTATTTATTTATTTATTTATTTATTTATTACAGAACCCACAGCGCCAGTGTGGCATTACAGTGGGGGGGGGGGGGGGGGTCATATAGTATATACAAGGAACAGTACAAGTCATTTCATAATAAATGCTAAATAATTTACAGCACAACATATACATCCCGAGAAACACAACTTCAGTCAATAACAGAATATATCTTAATGAAGAAAAAGAAAGATACATCTTCAGACAGCATTGGTCCTTAGAGCACAACTTCATTCATCAAAAGAACATGTTATGACAAGGAAGAAAAAAATGCATCGTTAGACAGAATTGTTACAGATTCCTGCGGTAACCTGTTCCAGTTCGAAATCGTCCTGGGGAAAAAAGACATTCTTAGCATTTCGGTTTTGCATTTTATTTCTCTTACCTTATTCACATGATCTAGACGTAAAGATACATAATCAGGCCTAAGTATGTACTTGTCGCGTTCAATACCAGTTCTAGAATGAAATATGTTATGAAAGAACTTTAACCTGAGTGATTTTTTTCGTTCCTCTAATAGTTCCCAGCCAAGATTCTCTTTCGCACGTGATACGCTGAAATGCCTAGAGTAATTACGGAACACAAAACGAGCCGCTAAATTTTGCACTCGTTCTAACTTTTGTATGTCACCCTTTAGCCAAGGGTCCCATACAGTGCAAGCATAATCGAGGACAGATCTAACATTCGTGTGATACAGGAGTTGCTTAGTTTCCGTAGGAAAATGTTTTGCATTTCGTCGCAAGAAACCTAGTACCCTACACGCCTTGGCTGAAGCGTATTCAATATGTCGGTGCCATGACAGATTGGAGGTAAAAAAAACACCAAGATATTTGAACTCGGATACAGATGACAGCTGTTGAGTGCTTATATTGTATTTATATTGATGAGGAATACGTTTTCTTGTAAAAGACAGGTGATCAGTTTTCTGCAAATTTATGCGCATGCCCCAATTTTTGCTCCAATCTGTAACCTTGTTCAGGTCCTCTTGTAAGGCAAGACAATCATTTTCATTATGAATAACTCTGTACAACACACAATCATCTGCGAATAAACGTATAGAAGATGAAATATCAACACATATGTCATTCATGTAGATTAAATATAGGAGAGGGCCCAGGACGGATCCCTGTGGCACTCCTGATGTTACCTCAATGTCATCCGAGTGTTCGCTGTTTAAAACTACTTTCTGGTGCCTTGAGCTTAAATATTCCTTAATCCAAGCAATAACTGATGTGTTTAAATTATACCATGATAACTTCTCTACTAATAAATCGTGGGGAACAACATCAAAAGCTTTCTCAAAATCGAGAAAAACTGAATCAACAGAGCAGCCGTTATCTAATGCACTTGCTATATCATGTGTTAGTTCTGTTAGCTGGGTAACGCAGGAAAAACCTGTACGAAATCCGTGTTGCTGAGGACTTAGAAGGGAGTGTCTGTTTAAGTGGTTTATAATGCTAGTAAAAAGGATATGTTCAAACACTTTGCAAACAATACATGTCAAAGATATGGGTCGATAATTGAATACACTGTTACGGGGTCCAGACTTGTGCACAGGGACAACATTTGCAGATTTCCAATCATCAGGTAAGGCACTTTCTCGTAATGATTTATCAAAAATAACGCGAAGATAATTTGACACAGAGTGAGCACACGAGGATAGTAAGGCAACAGGTAAGCCATCAGGTCCGCAAGCCTTACCAACGTCCAGCCGCTTTAGTACCAGTTCAATTCCCCTCTGGTCAATCAAAATGTCTTCCATTGGTTCACCACCCATTTTGCCAAAATTCGTATTCATTTTGCTGCTGTTTCCATGTGCAGAGAACACCGAAGCAAAGAATGAGTTGAAGCATTTTGCTTTAGCCAGATTTTCGTGAACAACGATGCCAGCATCGTCTAAGGGGGGAATTGATAAGTCGTCCTTTCTATTCATTTTGATAAGCTTCCAGAATACTTTAGGCTGGTGTTTAATTCGCGAGGGGAAAGAGCCGAAAAACTTTTCCTTGGCCTGTTTCACTGCAATTTTCATTTCTTTTGTAAGGTGATGCAATTTAACTTTTCTTGTGGCCGACTGGTTCATTTTGAAGCTAGCGTAAGCATTCTGCCTTCGCTTGGCGATTTTGCGTACTTCCTTCGTATACCATGGCTTACTTTTGCCACGCCGTGACGTCATCAACCACGATGGAACGTATCGTTCCCGCAATTCAAAGATTTTGCTTTTAAATATGCGCCACAGTTCATGCACGTCATTAGATTCTGATAAGGTTTCAAAGACATCGTAATATGCGTCTAGTGCTCGACATATGTCAAGTGTACGGGCTTTTTTGTAAGCATATATGCGTCGCTGGCCGCAGTTAACAATTTTGGCGTATGTGAGGTGCATGTTACAAACGACAGCGTTATGATCCCCTATTCCAGGTACTATTATTGTAGAGTGCACTACCGTGGGAAGGTTAGTGAATAGCAAATCTAATATATTATTTCCTCGAGTAGGCTCTAGCACCATTTGAGATAATGCGAAGGAGTGGCATATCCTTATCATTTCTTTACTCGACGCATTTCCTAAGTTACCTGTAATGCTTTGACGGGACCAATCAATTTCAGGTAAGTTAAAGTCACCACCTATGAATAAGATATCGGCGTCTATTGTCTCCAAGGTATCAGACAGGTCACTCAGTACTTTAACCGGGCTTCCAGGTGGGCGATAAAACGAACACAATGCAAGAGATTTCCCGTTCTGTAACCTAAGTTGAACCCATACTGACTCAATTTGGCCAACATCAACGTCCAGCTTCCGGGAGTCGACTGCCTCATGAATTAATATAAAAACGCCTCCTCCACGACGACCGCGATCCTTCCTATAACAGACGTAGCCTTCGGGAAATACTTCGGTATCACCTACATCGCCGTCCAGCCACGACTCGGTTCCAATTACTGCAGTTGGCTTCGCAATTTCCAGAAGACTGAAAAAGTCGTCGGTTTTGTTGCGAATACTTCTGCAGTTTACTACAAGTATTGTGAAAGCGGAGTACTGTGGCCGTGCCTGTCAAGCAGACCATACAACCTGTTTGAGCGATTCATCATATACATACTTCGTCTTGTTTAAGTATAGTGTGTCGTACTTTAGGTTTACCTTATCGCCTTCTGTTCGGTGCTCCTTCGCGTACTCCCACAGCTGTTTCCTTTTTTTCCGCACACCTTCCGAAAAATCTTCCGATATGCTAATTTTTGTTGCCTTCAACTTTTTTGCATTTGCCATTACAGCCTGCTTGTCTTTGAACGTGGTAAATTTGACGTTTATAGGTCGCTTTTTTCCGGACTGGTACCTTCCAAGGCGGTGGGCTCTTTCAATGTTTACAGCGTCACATTCCAATGTAGACCGACAGATTTCCAAAACGCGTTTTTCAGGAACTTGATACTTTTCATGTTCTTCGTTGTCTTGGACCCCATAGAAAAGCAAGTTGTTCCTTCTGCTCCGGTTCTCGAGATCGTCTACCTTGTTAACAAGGGATTCCAGCTTGGCTTCTTGCAGTTCACTAATTTCTTTGCACTCCCTGACAGTATTCTGCAGTTCCTCTAGCTTAGTTATTTGCGATTCGAGTTTAGTCATGCGCGCGGTAAGGTCACACATTGCCTTTTTATTATCAGCTTGATATTGTTCAATAGCGTTTAGCTTACTCTTTATCTCTTTCTGTCCATTCAAAAGCTGCTTTAGAATGTCGTCTCCGGGACCTGGGTTTCTTTGAACATCGCCGCATAAGAGCAATAACAAAAGATAAAAAGCGGCGAGAATGCAGCGTACACGAAACTATCAGCAGTTGGCGCTCTCTGTGTCCATCGCCGATCGCTTTCCAGATGGGGCCTGCCGCAGCAAGCAAATTCACATTTGTGCTGCCTCTCGCTTCAACGCAAACTAAGCGGCGAAAATGCAGCGTACACGAAACTATCAGCGGTTGGCGCTCTCTGTGTCCATCGCCGATCGCTTTCCAGATGGGGCCTGCCGCTGCAAGCGAATTCACATTTGTGCTGCCTCTCGCTTCAACGCAAACTAAGCGGCGAGAATGCAGCGTACACGAAACTATCAGCGGTTGGCGCTCTCTGTGTCCATCGCCGATCGCTTTCCAGATGGGGCCTGCCGCAGCAAGCAAATTCACATTTGTGCTGCCTCTCGCTTCAACGCAAACCAAGCGGCGAAAATGCAGCGTACACGAAACTATCAGCGGTTGGCGCTCTCTGTGTCCATCGCCGATCGCTTTCCAGATGGGGCCTGCCGCAGCAAGCAAATTCACATTTGTGCTGCCTCTCGCTTCAACGCAAACTAAGCGGCGAAAATGCAGCGTACACGAAACTATCAGCGGTTGGCGCTCTCTGTGTCCATCGCCGATCGCTTTCCAGATGGGGCCTGCCGCAGCAAGCAAATTCACATTTGTGCTGCCTCTCGCTTCAACGCAAACTAAGCGGCGAGAATGCAGCGTACACGAAACTATCAGCGGTTGGCGCTCTCTGTGTCCATCGCCGATCGCTTTCCAGATGGGGCCTGCCGCTGCAAGCGAATTCACATTTGTGCTGCCTCTCGCTTCAACGCAAACTAAGCGGCGAAAATGCAGCGTACACGAAACTATCAGCAGTTGGCGCTCTCTGTGTCCATCGCCGATCGCTTTCCAGATGGGGCCTGCCGCAGCAAGCAAATTCACATTTGTGCTGCCTCTCGCTTCAACGCAAACTAAGCGGCGAAAATGCAGCGTACACGAAACTATCAGCGGTTGGCGCTCTCTGTGTCCATCGCCGATCGCTTTCCAGATGGGGCCTGCCGCAGCAAGCAAATTCACATTTGTGCTGCCTCTCGCTTCAACGCAAACTAAGCGGCGAAAATGCAGCGTACACGAAACTATCAGCGGTTGGCGCTCTCTGTGTCCATCGCCGATCGCTTTCCAGATGGGGCCTGCCGCTGCAAGCGAATTCACATTTGTGCTGCCTCTCGCTTCAACGCAAACTAAGCGGCGAGAATGCAGCGTACACGAAACTATCAGCGGTTGGCGCTCTCTGTGTCCATCGCCGATCGCTTTCCAGATGGGGCCTGCCGCTGCAAGCGAATTCACATTTGTGCTGCCTCTCGCTTCAACGCAAACTAAGCGGCGAGAATGCAGCGTACACGAAACTATCAGCGGTTGGCGCTCTCTGTGTCCATCGCCGATCGCTTTCCAGATGGGGCCTGCCGCAGCAAGCAAATTCACATTTGTGCTGCCTCTCGCTTCAACGCAAACTAAGCGGCGAGAATGCAGCGTACACGAAACTATCAGCGGTTGGCGCTCTCTGTGTCCATCGCCGATCGCTTTCCAGATGGGGCCTGCCGCAGCAAGCAAATTCACATTTGTGCTGCCTCTCGCTTCAACGCAAACTAAGCGGCGAAAATGCAGCGTACACGAAACTATCAGCAGTTGGCGCTCTCTGTGTCCATCGCCGATCGCTTTCCAGATGGGGCCTGCCGCAGCAAGCAAATTCACATTTGTGCTGCCTCTCGCTTCAACGCAAACTAAGCGGCGAAAATGCAGCGTACACGAAACTATCAGCGGTTGGCGCTCTCTGTGTCCATCGCCGATCGCTTTCCAGATGGGGCCTGCCGCTGCAAGCGAATTCACATTTGTGCTGCCTCTCGCTTCAACGCAAACTAAGCGGCGAAAATGCAGCGTACACGAAACTATCAGCAGTTGGCGCTCTCTGTGTCCATCGCCGATCGCTTTCCAGATGGGGCCTGCCGCAGCAAGCAAATTCACATTTGTGCTGCCTCTCGCTTCAACGCAAACTAAGCGGCGAAAATGCAGCGTACACGAAACTATCAGCGGTTGGCGCTCTCTGTGTCCATCGCCGATCGCTTTCCAGATGGGGCCTGCCGTAGCAAGCGAATTCACATTTGTGCTGCCTCTCGCTTCAACGCAAACTAAGCGGCGAGAATGCAGCGTACACGAAACTATCAGCGGTTGGCGCTCTCTGTGTCCATCGCCGATCGCTTTCCAGATGGGGCCTGCCGCAGCAAGCAAATTCACATTTGTGCTGCCTCTCGCTTCAACGCAAACTAAGCGGCGAGAATGCAGCGTACACGAAACTATCAGCGGTTGGCGCTCTCTGTGTCCATCGCCGATCGCTTTCCAGATGGGGCCTGCCGCTGCAAGCGAATTCACATTTGTGCTGCCTCTCGCTTCAACGCAAACTAAGCGGCGAGAATGCAGCGTACACGAAACTATCAGCGGTTGGCGCTCTCTGTGTCCATCGCCGATCGCTTTCCAGATGGGGCCTGCCGCAGCAAGCAAATTCACATTTGTGCTGCCTCTCGCTTCAACGCAAACTAAGCGGCGAGAATGCAGCGTACACGAAACTATCAGCGGTTGGCGCTCTCTGTGTCCATCGCCGATCGCTTTCCAGATGGGGCCTGCCGCAGCAAGCAAATTCACATTTGTGCTGCCTCTCGCTTCAACGCAAACTAAGCGGCGAAAATGCAGCGTACACGAAACTATCAGCAGTTGGCGCTCTCTGTGTCCATCGCCGATCGCTTTCCAGATGGGGCCTGCCGCTGCAAGCAAATTCACATTTGTGCTGCCTCTCGCTTCAACGCAAACTAAGCGGCGAGAATGCAGCGTACACGAAACTATCAGCAGTTGGCGCTCTCTGTGTCCATCGCCGATCGCTTTCCAGATGGGGCCTGCCGCAGCAAGCAAATTCACATTTGTGCTGCCTCTCGCTTCAACGCAAACTAAGCGGCGAAAATGCAGCGTACACGAAACTATCAGCAGTTGGCGCTCTCTGTGTCCATCGCCGATCGCTTTCCAGATGGGGCCTGCCGCAGCAAGCAAATTCACATTTGTGCTGCCTCTCGCTTCAACGCAAACTAAGCGGCGAGAATGCAGCGTACACGAAACTATCAGCAGTTGGCGCTCTCTGTGTCCATCGCCGATCGCTTTCCAGATGGGGCCTGCCGCTGCAAGCAAATTCACATTTGTGCTGCCTCTCGCTTCAACGCAAACTAAGCGGCGAAAATGCAGCGTACACGAAACTATCAGCGGTTGGCGCTCTCTGTGTCCATCGCCGATCGCTTTCCAGATGGGGCCTGCCGCTGCAAGCGAATTCACATTTGTGCTGCCTCTCGCTTCAACGCAAACTAAGCGGCGAGAATGCAGCGTACACGAAACTATCAGCGGTTGGCGCTCTCTGTGTCCATCGCCGATCGCTTTCCAGATGGGGCCTGCCGCAGCAAGCAAATTCACATTTGTGCTGCCTCTCGCTTCAACGCAAACTAAGCGGCGAGAATGCAGCGTACACGAAACTATCAGCGGTTGGCGCTCTCTGTGTCCATCGCCGATCGCTTTCCAGATGGGGCCTGCCGCAGCAAGCAAATTCACATTTGTGCTGCCTCTCGCTTCAACGCAAACTAAGCGGCGAGAATGCAGCGTACACGAAACTATCAGCGGTTGGCGCTCTCTGTGTCCATCGCCGATCGCTTTCCAGATGGGGCCTGCCGCAGCAAGCAAATTCACATTTGTGCTGCCTCTCGCTTCAACGCAAACTAAGCGGCGAGAATGCAGCGTACACGAAACTATCAGCGGTTGGCGCTCTCTGTGTCCATCGCCGATCGCTTTCCAGATGGGGCCTGCCGCTGCAAGCAAATTCACATTTGTGCTGCCTCTCGCTTCAACGCAAACTAAGCGGCGAGAATGCAGCGTACACGAAACTATCAGCGGTTGGCGCTCTCTGTGTCCATCGCCGATCGCTTTCCAGATGGGGCCTGCCGCAGCAAGCAAATTCACATTTGTGCTGCCTCTCGCTTCAACGCAAACTAAGCGGCGAAAATGCAGCGTACACGAAACTATCAGCGGTTGGCGCTCTCTGTGTCCATCGCCGATCGCTTTCCAGATGGGGCCTGCCGCAGCAAGCAAATTCACATTTGTGCTGCCTCTCGCTTCAACGCAAACTAAGCGGCGAAAATGCAGCGTACACGAAACTATCAGCGGTTGGCGCTCTCTGTGTCCATCGCCGATCGCTTTCCAGATGGGGCCTGCCGCTGCAAGCGAATTCACATTTGTGCTGCCTCTCGCTTCAACGCAAACTAAGCGGCGAGAATGCAGCGTACACGAAACTATCAGCGGTTGGCGCTCTCTGTGTCCATCGCCGATCGCTTTCCAGATGGGGCCTGCCGCTGCAAGCGAATTCACATTTGTGCTGCCTCTCGCTTCAACGCAAACTAAGCGGCGAGAATGCAGCGTACACGAAACTATCAGCGGTTGGCGCTCTCTGTGTCCATCGCCGATCGCTTTCCAGATGGGGCCTGCCGCAGCAAGCAAATTCACATTTGTGCTGCCTCTCGCTTCAACGCAAACTAAGCGGCGAGAATGCAGCGTACACGAAACTATCAGCGGTTGGCGCTCTCTGTGTCCATCGCCGATCGCTTTCCAGATGGGGCCTGCCGCAGCAAGCAAATTCACATTTGTGCTGCCTCTCGCTTCAACGCAAACTAAGCGGCGAAAATGCAGCGTACACGAAACTATCAGCAGTTGGCGCTCTCTGTGTCCATCGCCGATCGCTTTCCAGATGGGGCCTGCCGCAGCAAGCAAATTCACATTTGTGCTGCCTCTCGCTTCAACGCAAACTAAGCGGCGAAAATGCAGCGTACACGAAACTATCAGCGGTTGGCGCTCTCTGTGTCCATCGCCGATCGCTTTCCAGATGGGGCCTGCCGCTGCAAGCGAATTCACATTTGTGCTGCCTCTCGCTTCAACGCAAACTAAGCGGCGAAAATGCAGCGTACACGAAACTATCAGCAGTTGGCGCTCTCTGTGTCCATCGCCGATCGCTTTCCAGATGGGGCCTGCTGCAGCAAGCAAATTCACATTTGTGCTGCCTCTCGCTTCAACGCAAACTAAGCGGCGAAAATGCAGCGTACACGAAACTATCAGCGGTTGGCGCTCTCTGTGTCCATCGCCGATCGCTTTCCAGATGGGGCCTGCCGTAGCAAGCGAATTCACATTTGTGCTGCCTCTCGCTTCAACGCAAACTAAGCGGCGAGAATGCAGCGTACACGAAACTATCAGCGGTTGGCGCTCTCTGTGTCCATCGCCGATCGCTTTCCAGATGGGGCCTGCCGCAGCAAGCAAATTCACATTTGTGCTGCCTCTCGCTTCAACGCAAACTAAGCGGCGAGAATGCAGCGTACACGAAACTATCAGCGGTTGGCGCTCTCTGTGTCCATCGCCGATCGCTTTCCAGATGGGGCCTGCCGCTGCAAGCGAATTCACATTTGTGCTGCCTCTCGCTTCAACGCAAACTAAGCGGCGAGAATGCAGCGTACACGAAACTATCAGCGGTTGGCGCTCTCTGTGTCCATCGCCGATCGCTTTCCAGATGGGGCCTGCCGCAGCAAGCAAATTCACATTTGTGCTGCCTCTCGCTTCAACGCAAACTAAGCGGCGAGAATGCAGCGTACACGAAACTATCAGCGGTTGGCGCTCTCTGTGTCCATCGCCGATCGCTTTCCAGATGGGGCCTGCCGCAGCAAGCAAATTCACATTTGTGCTGCCTCTCGCTTCAACGCAAACTAAGCGGCGAAAATGCAGCGTACACGAAACTATCAGCAGTTGGCGCTCTCTGTGTCCATCGCCGATCGCTTTCCAGATGGGGCCTGCCGCTGCAAGCAAATTCACATTTGTGCTGCCTCTCGCTTCAACGCAAACTAAGCGGCGAGAATGCAGCGTACACGAAACTATCAGCAGTTGGCGCTCTCTGTGTCCATCGCCGATCGCTTTCCAGATGGGGCCTGCCGCAGCAAGCAAATTCACATTTGTGCTGCCTCTCGCTTCAACGCAAACTAAGCGGCGAAAATGCAGCGTACACGAAACTATCAGCAGTTGGCGCTCTCTGTGTCCATCGCCGATCGCTTTCCAGATGGGGCCTGCCGCAGCAAGCAAATTCACATTTGTGCTGCCTCTCGCTTCAACGCAAACTAAGCGGCGAGAATGCAGCGTACACGAAACTATCAGCAGTTGGCGCTCTCTGTGTCCATCGCCGATCGCTTTCCAGATGGGGCCTGCCGCAGCAAGCAAATTCACATTTGTGCTGCCTCTCGCTTCAACGCAAACTAAGCGGCGAAAATGCAGCGTACACGAAACTATCAGCGGTTGGCGCTCTCTGTGTCCATCGCCGATCGCTTTCCAGATGGGGCCTGCCGCTGCAAGCGAATTCACATTTGTGCTGCCTCTCGCTTCAACGCAAACTAAGCGGCGAGAATGCAGCGTACACGAAACTATCAGCGGTTGGCGCTCTCTGTGTCCATCGCCGATCGCTTTCCAGATGGGGCCTGCCGCAGCAAGCAAATTCACATTTGTGCTGCCTCTCGCTTCAACGCAAACTAAGCGGCGAGAATGCAGCGTACACGAAACTATCAGCGGTTGGCGCTCTCTGTGTCCATCGCCGATCGCTTTCCAGATGGGGCCTGCCGCAGCAAGCAAATTCACATTTGTGCTGCCTCTCGCTTCAACGCAAACTAAGCGGCGAGAATGCAGCGTACACGAAACTATCAGCGGTTGGCGCTCTCTGTGTCCATCGCCGATCGCTTTCCAGATGGGGCCTGCCGCAGCAAGCAAATTCACATTTGTGCTGCCTCTCGCTTCAACGCAAACTAAGCGGCGAGAATGCAGCGTACACGAAACTATCAGCGGTTGGCGCTCTCTGTGTCCATCGCCGATCGCTTTCCAGATGGGGCCTGCCGCTGCAAGCAAATTCACATTTGTGCTGCCTCTCGCTTCAACGCAAACTAAGCGGCGAGAATGCAGCGTACACGAAACTATCAGCGGTTGGCGCTCTCTGTGTCCATCGCCGATCGCTTTCCAGATGGGGCCTGCCGCAGCAAGCAAATTCACATTTGTGCTGCCTCTCGCTTCAACGCAAACTAAGCGGCGAAAATGCAGCGTACACGAAACTATCAGCGGTTGGCGCTCTCTGTGTCCATCGCCGATCGCTTTCCAGATGGGGCCTGCCGCAGCAAGCAAATTCACATTTGTGCTGCCTCTCGCTTCAACGCAAACTAAGCGGCGAAAATGCAGCGTACACGAAACTATCAGCGGTTGGCGCTCTCTGTGTCCATCGCCGATCGCTTTCCAGATGGGGCCTGCCGCAGCAAGCAAATTCACATTTGTGCTGCCTCTCGCTTCAACGCAAACTAAGCGGCGAGAATGCAGCGTACACGAAACTATCAGCAGTTGGCGCTCTCTGTGTCCATCGCCGATCGCTTTCCAGATGGGGCCTGCCGCAGCAAGCAAATTCACATTTGTGCTGCCTCTCGCTTCAACGCAAACTAAGCGGCGAAAATGCAGCGTACACGAAACTATCAGCGGTTGGCGCTCTCTGTGTCCATCGCCGATCGCTTTCCAGATGGGGCCTGCCGCAGCAAGCAAATTCACATTTGTGCTGCCTCTCGCTTCAACGCAAACTAAGCGGCGAGAATGCAGCGTACACGAAACTATCAGCAGTTGGCGCTCTCTGTGTCCATCGCCGATCGCTTTCCAGATGGGGCCTGCCGCAGCAAGCAAATTCACATTTGTGCTGCCTCTCGCTTCAACGCAAACTAAGCGGCGAGAATGCAGCGTACACGAAACTATCAGCAGTTGGCGCTCTCTGTGTCCATCGCCGATCGCTTTCCAGATGGGGCCTGCCGCAGCAAGCAAATTCACATTTGTGCTGCCTCTCGCTTCAACGCAAACTAAGCGGCGAAAATGCAGCGTACACGAAACTATCAGCGGTTGGCGCTCTCTGTGTCCATCGCAGATCAGTTTCAAGATGGGGCCTGTAGCAGCAAGCGAATTCACGTTTGTGCTGCCTCTCTCTTCAACGCAAACTAAGCGGCGGTAATGCAGCGTACACGAAACTATCAGCGGTTGGCGCTCTCTGTGTCCATCGCCGATCGCTTTCCAGATGGGGCCTGCCGCAGCAAGCAAATTCACATTTGTGCTGCCTCTCGCTTCAACGCAAACTAAGCGGCGAAAATGCAGCGTACACGAAACTATCAGAAGTTGTCGCTCTCTGTGTCCATCGCCGATAGCTTTCCAGATGGGGGCTGCCGCAGCAAGCGAATTCACATTTGTGCTGCCTCTCGCTTGAACGCGAACTAAGAATCGAAAATCCAGCGTACACGAAACTATCAGCGGTTGGCGCTCTCTGTGTCCATCGCCGATCGCTTTCCAGATGGGGCCTGCCGCAGCAAGCAAATTCACATTTGTGCTGCCTCTCGCTTCAACGCAAACTAAGCGGCGAAAATGCAGCGTACACGAAACTATCAGAAGTTGTCGCTCTCTGTGTCCATCGCCGATAGCTTTCCAGATGGGGGCTGCCGCAGCAAGCGAATTCACATTTGTGCTGCCTCTCGCTTGAACGCGAACTAAGAATCGAAAATCCAGCGTACACGAAACTATCAGCAGTTGGCGCTCTCCGTGTCCATCGCAGATCAGTTTCAAGATGGGGCCTGTAGCAGCAAGCGAATTCACGTTTGTGCTGCCTCTCTCTTCAACGCAAACTAAGCGGCGGTAATGCAGCGTACACGAAACTATCAGCAGTTGGCGCTCTCTGTGTCCATCGCCGATCGCTTTCCAGATGGGGCCTGCCGCAGCAAGCAAATTCACATTTGTGCTGCCTCTCGCTTCAACGCAAACTAAGCGGCGAAAATGCAGCGTACGCGAAACTATCAGAAGTTGTCGCTCTCTGTGTCCATCGCCGATAGCTTTCCAGATGGGGCCTGCCGCAGCAAGCAAATTCACATTTGTGCTGCCTCTCGCTTCAACGCAAACTAAGCGGCGAGAATGCAGCGTAGACGAAACTATCAGCGGTTGGCGCTCTCTGTGTCCATCGCCGATCGCTTTCCAGATGGGGCCTGCCGCAGCAAGCAAATTCACATTTGTGCTGCCTGTCGCTTCAACGCAAACTAAGCGGCGGTAATGCAGCGTACACGAAACTATCAGCAGTTGGTGCTCTCTGTCGCCATCGCAGATCGCTTTCCAGATGGGGCCTGCCGCAGCAAGCAAATTCACATTTGTGCTGCCTCTCGCTTCAACGCAAACTAAGCGGCGAGAATGCAGCGTACACGAAACTATCAGCAGTTGGCGCTCTCTGTGTCCATCGCCGATAGCTTTCCAGATGGGGCCTGCCGCAGCAAGCAAATTCACATTTGTGCTGCCTCTCGCTTCAACGCAAACTAAGCGGCGAGAATGCAGCGTACACGAAACTATCAGCGGTTGGCGCTCTCTGTGTCTATCGCCGATCGCTTTCCAGATGGGGCCTGCCGCAGCAAGCAAATTCACATTTGTGCTGCCTCTCGCTTCAACGCAAACTAAGCGGCGGTAATGCAGCGTACACGAAACTATCAGCAGTTGGTGCTCTCTGTCGCCATCGCAGATCGCTTTCCAGATGGGGCCTGCCGCAGCAAGCAAATTCACATTTGTGCTGCCTCTCGCTTCAACGCAAACTAAGCGGCGAGAATGCAGCGTACACGAAACTATCAGCAGTTGGCGCTCTCTGTGTCCATCGCCGATAGCTTTCCAGATGGGGCCTGCCGCAGCAAGCAAATTCACATTTGTGCTGCCTCTCGCTTCAACGCAAACTAAGCGGCGAGAATGCAGCGTACACGAAACTATCAGCGGTTGGCGCTCTCTGTGTCCATCGCCGATCGCTTTCCAGATGGGGCCTGCCGCAGCAAGCAAATTCACATTTGTGCTGCCTCTCGCTTCAACGCAAACTAAGCGGCGAAAATGCAGCGTACACGAAACTATCAGAAGTTGTCGCTCTCTGTGTCCATCGCCGATAGCTTTCCAGATGGGGGCTGCCGCAGCAAGCGAATTCACATTTGTGCTGCCTCTCGCTTGAACGCGAACTAAGAATCGAAAATCCAGCGTACACGAAACTATCAGCAGTTGGCGCTCTCCGTGTCCATCGCAGATCAGTTTCAAGATGGGGCCTGTAGCAGCAAGCGAATTCACGTTTGTGCTGCCTCTCTCTTCAACGCAAACTAAGCGGCGGTAATGCAGCGTACACGAAACTATCAGCAGTTGGTGCTCTCTGTCGCCATCGCAGATCGCTTTCAAGATGGGGCCTGCCGTAGCAAGCGAATTCAGGCTCGGTGCTGCCTTGACTCATCGGATGCAGAACCACAATGATGGTGACGACTTCCTTTCTGTTATCGTGACGGTGGACGAGTCATTGTGCCGCTAATAGTTGCCTGAACCACGACGGCAAAGCTCACAGTGGAAAATTCGAATTCAGTGCCCCCAAAAATGCTAAGGCCGTCATTACCGCCGGAAAGGTGTTGAATTGTCTTTTTCGATCGTCAGGAGCCATTACTGAACGAATTTGCTACACCTGGATTGATTATCAATCGTTTTGGATATTGCGAAACGCCGGATCGGCTGCGTGTCAATCAAGAACACATGACATTAAAATTGAGGAGTGGGGTCATCTTGGTCCACGACAATCCCTGACGATCTCCACGACTTCCCCAAGTCACTGATGTGGCAAATACAAAACTGGCAAAGTTCAAGTTCAATCTGTCATACAGCCGAGACCCGTCGGCCTGCGACTTCAACATTATGGAGCATCAGAAAAGAGAGCTCAAGGCAACCAGATTAGTGTCCTACGATGACGTGAAACAGGCAGTTAGTCTTCTTGAAGGAGCAACCCAAGGAGTTTTACGGACGGGAATCACGCGACTCGTTAGTCAGTGAGACAAATGTGTAAATGCTCATGGAGACTTCCTTTAAATAAAGTAACCCGTTTGTCATATATTCACATCGGGCTTTCATTTGACTCGCCCTCGTATATTTTGCATTATTCCTGCTTTTTACACGTGCTCTCTTTTGTGACATTACTCTCGGTGCAATTATTCACAATGCACGACCGGTGACAGCTGCTCCGGCGCAATACATTGTAGCAAAGGACAGGGTCATTGAGATTTTCCTCTGGTCGTTTCATATGTACAAAAATGTAAGCAAGGTTCTTTAATGACAAAATTTAATTGAAATATTTGTCCTCCGCTTGTTCATTTCGTAACCTTTACATTTTTTATATCAGTGACATGCGCTACTTTGCTGGTTTCAAACTGATATAGTTCTTAAACTTGTGCGATATTTTCTTTAGGTACTAAATAGACAAAAACATAGAAGCATTGATATCAGTTATATCGGGCACAACTTTTGGGACATGCGAGTACAATATTTTATGAAAATATACAAGTTCTACTTGTCTGGACAGTGCGTAGCGTTCAAGAATTTGTTTGCAGCATTTTTGGCAATAGAATTGCAGTGACTACTCATTTATTTGATCCGTCGACAAATTCTATAAGTAGGAGGTCGAGCAGCATTGTAAGCTCCCCCACGAGCAAAATTTTTGGCTACGCCACTGGTAGCTAGTCAGAAATTTTTCGCTACTTTTGCAAAAACTGGATAGCATTTTTCGCCGGGCTGTAGAAAAGCCAGAGGCAGACCGGGAAGACGTGACGCGTGCAGAGACGTGTACTAATCTCGATTACAAACCGAGAGCATCTGTGTCGTCGCTGAGTGGCGGCCAGCAACGGCGCGACGCGTGCTGGTCAGGCGTTTCCTAGAAAGCGACTGATGTGCGCAGAGCGGGCTTCGACCGGCGCCACGAAGGTTGCGTACTACGGCCGCCCGTGATGTTCAGACCCTTTCACCGACACTTTCTGCGCGACCAGGCTGACTAGTCAGGTGAAGGCCGTGGGGTGGCGTCACGTGCACCCTTTCCCTCGCCGCCGGCTTGGAACCGGCCTTGCCACTTATTTAAACAGCCGCCAGCGCGGCGACTCCTTTCTTGCTGCTGTCGCTGCCGGTGCACGTGTGTTTCCTTGCTGCGGGCTCGGTTGTCTGCGGCGTTTTCCGGTCAAAAGCCGCCTCTTCTGCTTGCCGGGGGCTTCGGCGTCGCAAGTGTCTGCAGCAAGGTACGTCGCCTCTCGGGGGCGTGGCTTGCTCGGCGCCCGCTGCATATTTAGCTGGGCTCCAAACGAACCGTATATTTCCGCACGGAGTAGGAGGTCGAGCAGCAATGTTGGTTGGAGTTGTTGGTGTGGCACAACGTTCCGACACGGGACCCAAGAGGGACACACATGGCGCTAGCATTCGACGGGTTTATTATGAAAGCGTTCACGTACTCATCCCTCGTGCGTAATAGAACAAGTGCTCGGGGCATACTAACGTCTATCGCTGCATATGTGGGACAGATTTTGTAACAAAACACTTATGCAATGCGCCAAAATGATTTTCTCGATAACAATATAGAATATTTGTTAATGCAAGCGTGACCTTAGGTGGCTGCTACGTGTTGTGCTTCAATGATTAGCCTGGTCAACTCGTTGACACTTTTACCCAGAATCGCTGTTTGGGTAAAGAGGGCTCGGTAGGTGCATTTCTTGAAGTGAAGCGCAAGAAAACCATCAGAGTGCTTCTTGCTTACTTTGCCTAAATGTTCACGTAGCCTATCGTTGAGGCCAATCTGACCGATGTAGCCAGCTCCGTATGTCGTCGTAATGTGCTAAATGATGCCAGTTTTACACTCGACGAACCTTACGCTGTGTTTATTTCCACAGCTCGTTTACTTATTGCGACCTGGTCTTCCTGCAAAGATTGCTTAGCTTGTTTCTGGCTGAAAACGCAACACTTATGTTACTACGTTGTTCAATTTTCTTGAGGCGGTGCGACAGTCGATGAATGTATCACTGCTGACTTTCTCTCTATTGGGACATGTTGTTTCTTTGAACTGAATCTGCTTTAGCAGTACTTCCGCTACCGATACAGTCATACGATTTGAATGACCAGCCGCAAATGCGTTTCGATTGTTGCGTGAAACTAGCGTTGACCAGAAGTTGCCATGATTTTTTTTAAGGCATGACTTAAGCACGTCTTCCCAATTCCCCTGTTGACAAGTTTAGAGTGCGCTGGCCAGACTGCCAGACGCCTCAAAGATAGGCTGCGTGAGCACAAAAGCAAAGTAAGGAAGATTTTGCTCGATGGTTTTCTTGCACTTTACTGCAAGAAATGCACCTGCCGATCCGTCGTTAGTGACAGTGATTCTCGGTAAGAGCACGAACGAGTTGACCAGGTTAATTGCGACATATAGTCATCTATGGTGACTCTAGCATCAGCAAACTATCCGTTTTATTATATGGCATGAACCTGTATTACATGGTAGGTCCCGCTAATGTGGCAATAAAAATTGCTAAGATTATGAAGTTCATACCCTTGCGGCTTATCTTGTTCGACAGCAATAATTGTCATCTGCCTTGATTGCGTTTTCTTTCTTGAAAACTCGGCGTTCGCCAGTTTCCTGTCGAGAACGCTGTGTCGTGCTCTGTGACCGCGCAGGCCGTAACTTGAAGTACCGGGCTCGCAGAGTTAAGGAATGCGGGCAAAACAGATGACGGTAATTGTGAGAGAATACACGTCCTAAAGGGTGTATACCTTTTATTTATTAGTACTATGCTCCGAGAAAAACTTGTATTACGCTCCTGTATTTGATGGTATACAAAAGTACGCATTGATTCCGCAAATAGAATCGTTGTTTTAAAGATAGCACCTTGTACTATCGTGAGGAATGAGGGAGCATGCGAACGCGTGGCAAGGAGCCTCGAACCCGACATGGGTTGAGTCGCGGCGTCCGCTGTCGGAAACAAAGTGGAAAGGGCGCTTCCGCCAACTGTTTGCACTCCCACCTCGCTAGCGTTGCTACGAATCGGCAGATGATTGCGCGTCACCGCTAGCGATGCCACCAGTTCATATCATCGCGTGCATGCAGTCGCATCTAATGAGCCATCAAGCTGCGTAACTACTGAGGGATCGGCCGTGACGTAGCCTGACGTCATAGACAGGATTTGCTTATATCTAGGCGGTGTTGGCTGAGCACTTATACGCCTTTATTTGTTTTTCGTGATCTTTGCTTTTAAAGAGGACCACGGCTGTCTGTGCCTAGCAGTCACCGGCGTTTCTGCGCTAACAATGTGGGGAGCGCTTTCATAAGTTGGACGAAGTCGTCGAATTGTCAAAGAAAGGTTGCACGCAGTCCAACAATGCTGGCTTCACAGATGGCCAGTTGAATACCGTCGACAGGATAGTCCAAGCATACCGAGAGGAAGGACGCATTAATGATGCGCCGCACAGGAAGCGACCTGACGCCGCATCGATGGGCCAAGACCTACAAGTTATAACAGTCAATGAGAAGCAATTTCAAAGGTCGAAAGACCTGTGCAGTACCCTCCACCTGGCAAATGTGACAGCACGGTACAGCGAAGGTTAAGGTAAGCCGCGGTCCAAAGGCGCATCGGTGCCCAGAGACCCCTTCTCACAGCTGCCAACAAAACTGCTCGCCTGAAGTTCGCTGTGGATCACCGCAGCTGCAGGGTGGCGGATTGAAAATGTCTTCTCCGACAAACCTACTTTCTCGATCCACTGGGACCAGCAGAAAAAACTGTGGCACATAGAGAACAGACGCTACCGTCCGCAGTGCATCAAGGAGGTGGCCGCAAGCGGACGCCCGTCAGTAAACGTGCTGGCGGCCATTTCACGTGCCGGCCTACCTTAGGAATCGCACCAGCCAGCCGCACACAGATTGAGGTGATACCGATCGAGCACAGCCGTGGCTAGGATTATCAATCACCGAGTTCGTGCGTCTGCTACCGGTGGACCTGAGCAGCTGAGCCATTATGATCAAGAAACTGCTTTTGTGGATTTGACCTTACGGATTTGAAATAAACTATTCATTTGGTATAGTGCGAATAGAAAATGCGAGAAGCGAAGACGCGATGCATCGGTATGTTGCGGTTCCGAAGGCAGGCAGTCGCGCTCGCGGGCGCTTCCCTAAATAAGGTGACCATGCACATGGATGTATTTTTATGTATTATGCTGACTCCTTATTCAGCTTCCAAGGTTCACTGTTTGCGTTTAATCCCGAATTGTGAACAGGCGCAGTCCCTTAGATTCGATATACCTGCTTATACGACCGCCTCGTTTAGGTGCCAACGGTGCCATTGGCATGGGCGGTAACGCGAACAAACTACGTGTTC
Source organism: Dermacentor albipictus (assembly GCF_038994185.2). Lineage (NCBI taxonomy): Eukaryota > Metazoa > Arthropoda > Arachnida > Ixodida > Ixodidae > Dermacentor > Dermacentor albipictus. The sequence continues at coordinate 14,580,146 of NC_091828.1, read as the reverse complement.
TCTAAATGAACAGTAATACTTGGAAATTCTTAGTAGATCTCTACTTTATCTAACAGATGAATTGTGTGCAAGAAAATGTCGCAGTTTCACCCGTAAGGCGAAGCATCGATTGCGATAGCAAATTAGTAAATGGCTGTACGAAGTAGGGATGGTTTTAGGGCTGTGTGAACATGTAAACATTCCCTTAATAACTAAATAAGCATGTCACGCATGCACAAGCACAGGTGAACACATCTCACTCGATGACAACGCACACTCGCTGTCGAAACACGAGTGAGAAAGCGTGGCAGCAGCAGCTAGCGAATTTACCTCAATGTTGCCTCTTGCCATGTGAGCAGCGGGAGGTAGAGCTCGGGTGAGCCCTCGATGCACCAATATACTGTCTTCGCAGATTGCTTTCAAGGTACAGCCTGGGCGGCGTCGTCACAGCGCATCCGTCACAGGAGTAGAAAGCTTCCTCCCCCCTCCCTCGGGCCCGCGAGATTAAACAACCATCATCGGCTCAGCCTCGTACGTTTTCACTCGCCATACAGCCTACGGCGCGCGGCTGTATGCTGTACGTTATCGGCCTTAAAATTTATATGGAACATCACACCGACGGTGACAGCAGAGTTGCGCCTGGTGTGTCCTTATAATTCTTATCGCAATAAAATAGTACAATGAATGATGAGTAATCAGAATAACAACGCGTAATACAATCTCGCGCTCTGTTTTTGAAGCGTTGTCCGGTTGTTCATACCGGCGGTACTCAGTTAAGCGACAGTGCCCACGTGTTTCGCTATGTTCTAATTGTTTGCTGTCACCGATCCCGGGTTTGGACTATATTCCATGCGAAGGACTAGTGGTCACGACAGCATGCCGAAGTAATCAAATGCACCGATCAGTGTTGTGGACATTCAGCTGAGTTCTTGCGGGTAAATTACGCGCATTCAAAGGGGCTCTGAACCAGTTTTTATCGAAGTGGAAAAATACATGTATAAAGGGAAAATTAGACATCCACCCGTTCGTAGCAATTGCTACAAATGAAACTCGTACGGAAACCCATACGGGTTTCCGTATGGATATGGGTATATAATTACCTCTCTCCACCTTGTGGATTTCCGCAGGAATATTTCGTAAAAAATTCATTTAAAGTTAAAACAGCCTATTTCAGAAATACTTTGCCGCAGACAGTACTTCAATGTGTTCAACCGAAGCGGCAATGAAACCCGGCCATCGCGGTGGTCCTTCAATGCCTTGCACTGCGGCGGCAGAGCGGGGCGCACCCACAACGATCCGCCTACTGAACGTCACCGTGGCGCGCTGTTAAAATTTGATTTTGGATGTTCCCGTAGACGGCACTACTTCCGGGTTTGGCGCCCACGACGCGCCAAACGTAAGCCAAACGCAGTTGTCCTCAGCGAGCCGCAGTGGGCTCAGCCAGCGGACATGTCGCGGTGTCCCGCAGCGATCATGGTGTCTACGCTACGTAGCAGACTACAGCTACAATGCAGCTGTGTAGTGAGTATGCGCAGCATTTGCCTTGTGTGCCTCAGGGATTGAGTACGTGCTCGCGTTCATATGCTCCGGTCTGGCCATGCTGTGTGGTGCGGACCGGCTTTATCCTGCACCAGCTTGACCGATGGATAGTAGCCACATCGAACTTTCCAATTTTCAAGTGCTATCGATTGCTCAATACCAAGCAAAATCTGCCAAAGCGTCTCGCCAGGCCTGGCAAGCGTACGTGTAGTCTGCCTTTAAATTTCGCGGCTTCTGCAGCGCTGAAACCTATAGTCGACATTACCGAGACCCCATGCCTACGACACCGCAGGGTGGCCAAAAATTGCTACGCGGGCTGCCGCGGCCGAGCGGAAGCAGGCGATAGTCGGCTTTTCCGGAGTCTTAAGGCATATTTGAGCTTACTTCACCCAGCTTATAAACTTCAATAGATATACAAACTAAAGGTAGGAAAAACCGCACTGATCCGAGCACCCTTCCTCATTGATGTGAGCTTTCATTATATATAATACAATATATTACATTATAATTACACTATGACATAAAGCACCCAGAAAAGAGGGAGGAGCAGGCTTTTGTTGAAAAGTGCAGCTTTAAAGATAGCTGACTTCGCGCTGAACTTTCGAGCTCCACGTACGACTGCACAACTTGGCTGAGATGTTCACGGTATAGCGTTATGCTGTTCGCGCACTTTGTTCTTTCACCAAGTCCGAGGGGGGGCTCAGTACCCCTTGGAATTGCTCAGGTGACAAGCGGCGCTCCCCAACGTTTTATAGGGACCATGGGAAACGCTTCCCTGAAAAGGGGTAAAACACGTAAAGTAGCTAGAACATACTAAATCAGTGGTTACGCAAGGCCTTGATTTTGCAGCGCGATGTGCTGCACACAGCACTGGTTCTCGGCGTGGCGGTTCGCATGCGAACGGTGATTCGTGGCTATTCATAAGAATCATACCTGTCACTGACAGCTTCGAAGAGCGGGCGCAACTGACATTGTCACTTCAAAACATTGTGCTAATGATCCGGCGGCATAGTACGTACGATTGTATAACACGTAGTCGCAATGCGTCACAATGCATCACAGTTCGTGTGTTTCTTATGCTCACCAAGAACCTATGTAAAACCGAATTATTAGCATGTAACATCATTGCCATTGCCAAAGATGCTACAAACAAATGTAATGCAAAAGGATAGAAAGTTGGGCGAGTTCGTACGGTAACGTAATCTTGGATTGTAGCGCGAAGTGAACACGGACACAGAAAGGCGCAGGCAGAACGAGCGCTAACTCTCAACTAAAGTTTTATGAAAACGAAACACGCACACGCACGCGCACACGCACACGCGCACACGCGCACACGCACACGCGCACACGCGCACACGCACACGCACGCGCGCACACGCACAAACGCACACATATACGTACACACGCACGCGCGCGCACGCACGCACGTACACATATACGTACACACGCACGTACACATATACGTACGCACACGTACACATATGCGTACACATATACGTACACACGTACACATATACGTACACACGTACACATATATGTACACACGTACACATATACGTACACATATAAGTACACACGTACACATATAAGTACACACGTACACATATACGTACACATGTACACACGTACATACATACGTACACATGTACACACGTACATACATACGTACACATGTACGTACACACACATATATATATATATATATATATATATATATATATAGAATGCGTGGATGTATGTGTGCATGTATGTGTGTATGTATATATATGTATGTGTATAGGCGATTGCAAAAACCGCAGCATAAGAACATGACAAGGTAAAAAACATCATTTAAATGTCAGGAGGTATGGAAGTCAAAGAAGGAAACACAAAAAAGATTACTTCAGATTAGTACACGTATTGTGACGGTACTGAAATTTTCAATCTAGCAGAGACAACGATGCATGGCTAACGCAAGTGTCTCCTCATCTTTTGATGTGAAATACCTCGATAATTTCCCGTGTGCTTTGGCGTTTGTGTCTGGAAAGAATTCTTCTCTTCAAAGAAAGGTTTACAACCACAATTGAAACAATGTGACGCTAAATGTGATGCATTAGGGTTGTTTAGTAGATGTTTGTGTTATTTTAGTCTAATATTAATGCACCTGCCGCTCTGTCCGATCTAAGCTTTCCCGCGACCCGCCGTGGTTGCTCAGTGGCTATGGTGTTAGGCTGCTGAGCACGAGGTCGCGGGATCGAATCCCGGCCACGGCGGCCGCTTTTCGATGGGGGCTAAATGCGACAACACCCGTGTACTTAGATTTAGGTGCACGTTAAAGAACCCCAGGTGGTCGAAATTTCCGGAGTCCTCCACTACGGCGTGACTCATAATCAGAAAGTGGTTTTGGCACGTAAAACCCCATTATTTAATTTTTTTTAAGCTTTCCCGCACTTAAGTGGAATCTGATAAACTATACCGGTGTTACAAGGCACTAAAGGGGACACATGTTTAACGCCGCAGTCATCTTTTTTTTTTTGTCACCCTGTTCAAGTTTCATATTTATCATAGGACGCATGTTAGACAACTTGCGAAGGGCCGAGAAAACTGTATTGACGTCATACCTATTGGCCACGTTACGTAAACCATAGGATAATCTATTTACATAGGGTACCACATCAAAATTTGTTTCTTTTTTCTGTTTTTCTTGTTTCTTACCGTGGCTTTTATGATGTTATCGCCCTTGGACTTTATACTAAACATGAGGGTGATGGCAGTAATGCACCTGGACTGTAATGCACCTGGAATATATTAAGGGTATCCGGCAACTGAAGCGTCTCGTGACCCATTACGTTCTGCAAAGGGAAAAGTAGTGACAAAATCGCACTTTCACCATGCGGCAATTTGCTGCCCCGAGACAATGTTTTCTTTTATTCCGTGGCGGGGTCACGAAATGAGAAAACGCGAAGGAAAGCAAGTTGGCCGCAATCGAATGCCTACTTTCGGCACCTAATGTGGCTACCGAAGAAATACCGAAGAAAACGTGGGACGCTTGTTCCACAAAGAACCATACGCATACTGCTCGGTATCGTACACCGGCGAGACGAAATTTTCCGGTGAGATTGCACTCAGGCGAGACGAAATTTTCCGGTGAGATTGTACACCGGCGAGACGAAATTTTCCGGTGAGATTGCACTCAGGCGAGACGAAATTTTCCGGTGAGATTGTACACCGGCGAGACGAAATTTGCCGGTGAGATTGCACTCAGGCGAACACGTTGCAATCCGTCGATTGCCTGCAGCAGGGTTGCCAGGTCTTCGGAAGCAAAGGTAGCCGACAAATTCCGAAAAGTAACCAAAGATGTTGCCAACTGCGGCAAAAGCTTTTGTTGGTAGCGGAAAAGCTAGCTATACGATGCGACAAACTAACGTTAGCCCATTTTTAACGCGAAAATAAAGAAAACAGACGAGAAAGGCCTGTAGTTTCGTGCTGCGCTGATGACAAACAAAAGTAACAGAACGAAATACAGTGCAAGCTCGTTAATTCGAACTTCAATAATTCGAATTTATGGATCATTCGAATTGTACGATTTGGTCCGGCCAAGCTCCTCAGAAGTCTATGTATAAAAAAGTCCGTTAATTCGAACGCGAGAAGGTTCCCTCACGGATAATTCGAACTACGCTCGCCTGGCACACGGCCAGAGAAACGCGCCTACCGCCTACACACAAGGCTACATCGCCTCGGGAATGGAGAAAACGGCGAGAGAAGGCAAAATCGGAAAAAATCTAACCGGCGCGGGGTCAGCCAGAAGGCAGCGGCGGCTGCCACCTCTCCGTTCTACGTAACCTCCGAGACTTCTTGTCCGTTGCGAATCTCGGAGACTTTGCAAATCTTGTGCAGCTGCTATTGTGCGGAGATGGCGCGGCAAGCACCAAAACACAGCGAATCAAGTGCGTTGCAGCTGCACTTTCAATCAAGAACTAACGAATCGGGGCATTGCTCGTAATCGGGGCCTTCGCCACCTTCGAATGTTCAGTGTCTTTGTCTCGGCAGTCTTCATCGGTTGTGCACGTCTGTTTTCAGCTTAGGAGGTATCGGCCGTCGCGATTCATTGTGATAGTGTTAAGCCTCGGCTAACGTTCGTTTCGGTGGACATCGGTGGTGTGGCACAGTCGGACCCAGAGCTTCAACTTTAAGATGGCGTGTGCCCGCGGCACACGCCGTTACTTTTTGACACGCCAAATTTCTGACATGCCCTACTGCTACCAAATCGCAGTGCTCTCCTTCACTTTCGTTAGTTCGAACTTTCGTTAATTCGAACTGAAGCGGCTTCCCCTTGCGGTTTGAATTAACGAACTTTTACTGCAGTAGTTATCACATAATATTGCATCGTAATTTACCATTATATAAGACCAACTGATGTCCTTTGATAATTTCTACCACACACTTGTGTGCTTTCTCATAGCCGAATTGGTAACGCCAGTTTCAGTAGAATAAGCTTCCTGAACGCGGTCCTTGCACAGATGGTTGTATTCACTCCATGCCACTATGAGTTCAGTTTAAACGTTCCCGTGCGAACTTTATGACGTCACACCCGTTCTCCGCTCCCTGGCACGCAGACGCATATAGTGAAGTAGACATTCGCACCTGTAATGTCATGGCTCCCATGACGTGTTTTTGGCTTTGCAGTCGTTTCTGACACGGAAGAACCATGGTTTTCGAGATTCTCTACAGAGGTAACCGTCGCTGGGGTGATATTAGGACACCACCTATTGCTTCCGTCCTTCGAAGGACGCAAAAGCATTGCTTATAATATTAGTTTCCTGTTACTCGGAGGGAGCTGCTTGGGCCTGTTCAATTATCCGTCAATGACGGTCCCGAAGTGCCCGAGGCGTTGATTTCAGCCAATGATCGTTGCATATGAAGCATCTCGGGCAGCCGTGGACAGCCCAGGGTGATAAGGCGAGGAGGCCCACTGAGCATGTGGTGGCCATCATATATTTTCAGCTCCTCACTTTGCTTCCGGAGCTTGCAAGTCACAAAAGCATGACCTTGAAATTCTGACGTTTGGGTTTGCTGCTTCGAGAGGGCCGTCGGGGGGAGTGGGATTGGGCCACTATCTATACCAATTATTACCTACAAAACTAGCCATAAAGTAGCCAAGTCGCCAAACACGATTTTCGGCTGACAGAAGCTTCTAAAGGTAGCCAGAAGAACTTGTTGTTGGGTGAGTTGTTGCATATCAGCGAATTAACATTGTTTAACTGCGCTAACAAACGGACCACAGAGACAGCCTGGGACAAGGACGGGCGCAGTCCTTGTCCCATGCTGTCTCCGTGGTCCGTTTGTTAGCGCAGTTAAACAATGTTCGCTAAAGGTAGCCAATTTGGCGGGAAATCGCCAAATCTGTCAACTCTGCCCCGCAGTGAAGGCGGCGAATGACCATGCATAGTTTTTTTTTCGTCTGCTAGCCAGAAAGCGTCCAACACTTTGCCAGGCAAAAGTCTGGTCGGTCAGAGAACCAAACGCGCATCGAAACGGGCCGCGCGATGGTCGGGGCAACACGAAGAAAACGCATGCGCTCTGGTGGCCTCTGGCAGCCCGCCAGAGGCTCAATGTGTCGTCGCGAATAAGTCAAAGCAGAAAAATAAATAATACGGTTACCTTTGCTGACCTTAGTGTCTCGATGTGGTTGCTTTGGCGGAGGGGAAAAAAAGACATTTTCTGTGACATGACGGCAAAAACGAACCACCACAACGCTTTGTCTCATCTGACCTCGCTGCATGCTTTGTCAACTTGCCTGATGGTGTGTTGATTTTACTTGTCTCGTTGTATGGTCCGATGTACGACTTTAGAAAAGTCAATGCACCTTTGACATCAAACGTTTATAACATTAAACCCACAAAGTTTCGGCATTGAAAATCTAAAGCACGACTTTGAAAATGTCAGTGCACCTTTCGCATGAAAAGTTCGAGAACTTTATACCGATAAAGTTTCAGAATTGAAATTCATGTGCTCCATAGATTCCGCTGCCTCCGCGAGATACCGCGATGAGCCCGCTCGCCATCAAAACTCCCTTGAAACTTTGTGCTCGGATGGGCATGCTTGCGTTATGTGACGTCCGTTCCATGGGTGTTGCCACAAAATCCAGCCCGATTTCGCAATGTTCGCGCTGAAATGTTTTTCGAGCGTGAAAACATTCTAGACAAAATCCAGAATGGTTTCCAGCTCCGGGGGTTGTCTTGGTCAGCGGTTCATGACAGCACGAGAAAATTTCGGGGGTGGGCTGCAGCCCCATAAGCCCTCCTCTCCCCCCCCCCCACCCTCCTGGCTACGCCCCTGAATGAGGGCGATCAAGTACGAGGCCGGGGCTCGACACTGGCCTTTGGAATGTGGTGCTCAGGGAGAGCGTGACGTGACGCGGATGTGTATGGTCAATCGAAAAGGAATTTCCATCGTATTATTAGGTAATGGTAATAGACATGTGGACCCAGATCCTAAAAGGCTAGTGAGCGGTCGAATAGCAAAATAATTAGAAATTTTGTACAAGCTGTTAGTGGTAATAAATACAGGTAATTGCTACACATAAGCACTAATTGGTAATCAGTTATTTTTACAGCGGGAACAGCTACATAACCTACATCGACAACACCCCCCCTCCCCCAAAAAATGAATAAAACACAGATGAACTATGGCCAGTACACAAAGTAAAAAGTACATTAGGAAAAGGTCACGCAATGTTTCCTTAGAGAGGAAGTGCATGTCGGAACTTGTTATAAGTTCTATTTGAAGGGGTGAGTCGGCCAACTTTTCCCCGTGCACATCGAAGCACACAGGGGAATTAGGATGGCTGTTGCGTGCGGGTCGTGCGTTTAGCGATGGCCAAATGATGTTACGAGGCAGATATGTGTTAGTGTTTATTATTAGCTTATTTGACAGATCTCGTCGGTCCGTATAACAGAAAGCGAGGCATATAGTCACTCAAAGAGAGTACTAGCAGGGAAGGTGCACCGGTAAAGAAGTCCGCTTTTCTAAACGCAGTAACAGCGTTAGGTAAGTAGCATATGCTTGGCCCCACGGTTCTCAAGCGTAGCTAATGTGACATTGAAATAAGAGAAAGTAGAAAGATCGTGTCAGTCAATTCGAGGTTTTGTTGCCCACGTATGTGAGTATAGCAGCTTAAGGGCAGCGTTGCATTTACGGCGTTGATTTGGTCTTACCGATGAAGGTTACTCTCAAAAATAATTTCCACATATTTAATGCTGTGAACACGTGCATTTGTTCGGTTCTGTAGGGATAAATTAATTGAAGCGTAATTAAAGTTCTTGACTCGGTAAAGGTTCTTAAAGACAGTGTTTATGGTTTGAGATAGAGCAAGGACGTTAGATGTGGACACTCCTGAGATGAAACCATGCTGTTCCAGGCAAATCACGTCATGAAAGTCTTTGAATTGCTGCGCGATAACTTTTTCGAAAATGTTTATAATGCTTACTATGGATATCGACCTTTGGGTGCCGGAAAGGCTAAGGTTGCCGCCAATAAAGTGGGCGTTAAATCTAGGATTAGAGTATCTCAAATGTAGCGTACCCGCACCTTTCAGCTTACTGACGCCGGCCGTAATGCGCAATATTGTCGCGATTGCCAAGAAAGATGGGAGTATGGTAGCGCGATTAAAAGACGGAACAAAAGACGCATAGGGACACACACAGCGCTACAGTCACCGGGCAGTCGCCGCATACAGTTGCAGGACAGTTAGCGCTGTGTGTGTCCCTATGTGTCCTCTTTTGTCCCGTCTTTTAATAGTGCTACCGCACTGCCCTTAGAATAAAAGGACGTCTTGTTGGGCGAGTTGGTCACAATTCATCTTGGCTACTAGGCGCGAAAACACACGCGACACAAGGAAGGGGACGGGACAGAGCGCCACTTACAACTGTTTTTATTCGGAGGTACACCACACACTTATATACCCGTCTTATGCGCAAGGACACAATCACATCAAGATTGATATGGAAGCGCACTAGTTAAATATTTCTTTTCAGCCATATATAAAGATATTGACGGGTCGCTGACGCACATGCTTCCTTTCTTTTCGATAAAGAAAGCTTCAATCACTTCCCGAGCTTTTTGATCTTTACTTTTTGCCAGAATTCGCGCCCCTGCAAAACATGGCTCACAAGAGCGTGATGGGCAGGACTTAATGTGGACTTAATGTGGACTTAATGTGGACTTAATGTGGACTTAATGTGGACTTAATGTGGACTTAATGTGGACTTAATGTGGACTTAATGGGGACTTAATGTGGACTTAATGTGGACTTGATGTGGACTTGATGTGGACTTGATGTGGACTTGATGTGGACTTGATGTGGACTTGGTGTGGACTTGGTGTGGACTTGGTGTGGACTTGGTGTGGACTTGGTGTGGACTTGGTGTGGACTTGGTGTGGACTTGGTGTGGACTTGGTGTGGACTTGGTGTGGACTTGGTGTGGACTTAATGTGGACTTGGTGTGGACCTAATGTGGACTTGGTGTGGACCTAATGTGGACTTGGTGTGGACCTAATGTGGATTGGTGTGGACCTAATGTGGACTTGGTGTGGACCTAATGTGGACTTGGTGTGGACTTGGTGTGGACCTAATGTGGACTTAATGTGGACTTAATGTGGACTTAATGTGGACTTAATGTGGACTTAATGTGGACTTAATGTGGACTTAGAAGATGCATTACCAACAAGCCCACATTGCAATCCCCACGAAAGAGGGCGCGTAGAGCGCCATGGAGGTGGTGGCGCCCTCGCTGCCATCGGCGCCGTGAAAAGCATGCCCATGGGAACTGCAAGAAGTGGCATGGGGCTCGGTGATCGACACCAGTTCGTATTTCGCGAGAACCCGTTTCTCGTGGCCCTGCGCGTTGGTGCTCGCTACCAGGAAGGCGTCGCCAGAGGCGCGTGAAAGCCGAAGGGAGGGCTAGCGTGTCTTGTTCCGACAGTTAATGCCGGCTGTCTTAGGGCCACGAATAGCGGGTGCCTCGAAGGCGATCAAATTGTGGCGAACACGATCGGCCTCCATCATGTCACTTACTGAGCGGCGGCAGAGAGCCCGGACGTCCAAAATATATGTGTAGGATTCGTCCGGCTCTTAGACACGCGTCGCCAGCTTTCGTTTTGCTGCTTCTGAGCGGCAAGTTCATCTGTTGAATTTTGGCGCAATTGCTGACTGAACAACGACCAGGGAAGTCACGTTCATGGTTTAGGGACCATGTATTCGGTAAAGCAGAAAGTGACGTTCGGTAGTTTATGCATAGTTATTTCTAACGTTCGTGGTTTCTGTTCCTCGTTATTATTTGCATTTGCGCTACTGGCCTGTTTGGCAAATCATCCTGCCAGTCCTTCTAAGTCTTTGAAAGCGTCTGCCACGACATTAATTAAATCGTATTAGATCCTTAAATTTCGTTGTCACTCTCCTTCGCGTGGTGCGAAGATACAAAGGAAACGTTTTCGGCGCTGCTGACTGGTGCAGAAGCTGGGGTCATGCACTGCTGGAAATTCCAAAATGCATGTGCGAGTTCAACATCTATTCCTCCAGCACGGCATTAAGGGAATCTCACCAACCGAAATTTGCTTTCAGGTGCCTTAGGCCCGCACATCTGCTGGCACCGTTGCTACACGCATTGGTTTCTACCAGTATCGCTTTTTTTTTTGCCGCTCACTTGGTATGTGGCCTTCAGTAATTCTTCAACCAGCCTTTTAGTTTACATTAGGTGAGGGGCGTTTTGCATTACCCAGCCGTGCTCCTGCACGAGGAAGTGTTTGGGCTCTGGCTCTAGAGCCCTCTCTGATGAGCACTTTTGCACGTTAGCGAGATTCCATTAGCGCATTCACGCGCATTGCATCGGGCTCCTGTCAACTAGCTGTTGGCCCCAGAGAAGCTTTGCGCGGAAAGAAGTCGCAGGTGGCGTCGCTGGTGGCGGCAGCGCCCGTTTGCGCAGTTGCTCCACAGCGAGCAACGCCATGCCACACTCGATCGTCCTTCTTTATATTTTACTCGTTAGACGAGGTCGTTGTCTATGTTATGCTTACTAATAGTGCTCCACTTCTGTGGCACCAATTTTCATCGGTTCATATTCAGTAAAGTGGAAAGTTGGGCTAGTTGGTGAGTGATCATCATACCTTGCTGGTGAAGCAGCGCACTGACACGGACACAGTGAAGACAAACAGGAAAAGACTGCAGTCGCTGCACTCGCAAATATTTTCAAATTTTCAACATAGTTGCGAGTGCAGTGAGTCTCGTCTTTTCCTGTTTGTCTTCAGTGTGTCCGTGTCAGTGCGCTGCTTCACCAGCAAGGTATGATGAGGTTCATATTCAGTAGGGCGGCAGAACACGCTAGCAGTAGAAGGCAAGTCCCTGCGCTAAGTCATCCTTGCCAACTCGTAAAGGTGGAGAATTTGGGCTCGTTCTACGATTTCATCAATGTTGAGTCATGTTTCGCGAGTTCTATTTTCGGAAAAGTACTAGAGGCGCTGAAGATTGGCGCGACGCAAGATTGCAAGAAATACATGCAGAACGAAAATAACAACAGGAAATAACAAATAACAGGAACAGCCATAATTATGTTGCAGTGCAAGGCCCCATATATGCCACAGGGCGGCTTGCTTCGAACAAGTTTATTGAGGCAAGTTTGTAAAGCAGTCCAAATAAGCAAGGGCACAGTCGCCGAAAAAGTCACTGATATAAAAACAATGGTCACTTTGCACTGTCTGCGGCTAGAACTTTGCTCCATGCTACATTTATGCTGCATCTAAGCTTATATATTTAACAAACTACGTATGTAATCGCAATAGGCTTGCGCTCATGGTGTATTTTTAAAATGTGCGCTATTTCCCATTTAACCCCCCCCCCCCTCCTCCCCACATACTCTTTTGTAGAGTCCACAGGGTATTTACCAATATTTTGCCAGCTATGGATGTATACTAAGAAATGAAAGTTCATTCGCAGAGGAATTCCTATACATATATAAAAACGGTCGCGAAGGCATGCTGTGACATTGCGTCGTATTCTTCTGCGTGACCAGCATGGCTTAAATTCATCTTGCGCTCTCGGCCAGCAATTGCACTCTCCATAGACAGGGCGGGCCTATTCACGCACACACTGTCGTGTTTCATAAAATGGACTCCTGCTGCGCGCGACCTGTTCGAAATGCGGAACGATGACGCGCTGCGGTCGCTCCCTCGAATGTGCTCACGGAGCACATCATCAGAGACACTAGCGATTTGCGCTCTATTGGATCGCGGTGGCCAGGAAAGACTCAACAGCACCGATGGGTGGTGGCTTTCACGGCATCTCCTCGCATACAGTGAACGTCCGAGCGCTAAATGCGGACTGCGTGGCGGCAAAGACCGAACAAGTTTCCAAAGCATTTCCCTAGCTCTAATGGCCTTAACACAAATTATTATTTGAAATGCGCGATGTATGGCGCTAAAGTATCGGTGCGAAGTTCAATAAATGGAACTTATACCTTATATTTTAGTAATCAACGTTGCGGCGCAAAAGTCGTGAAAACCGTTTTAAAAGAAGGCTTCATTAGTCTAACAACATCCAGTGTTTCTCTTCATGTTTTGCTTTTAACGTGGCGGCATCGGGCTAACGGACAACTCACGAATACCTTGTATAGACTACACCCGTTTTGCGCGAGGTTAACGGGCTGGTCTGTCGTGTATACTCTGCGATGGAAGCGCGGACGCAGTAACTAGTCACACGCTATTGTGAAGGTGTCGCGCACCTGTGGTCCTGTAGGATTGATGTAGCGTAAAGTGTTCGCCGTAATTATTTTGCTTAGTTGGCACCGTAACGCCTTTGAAGGCAAAACCAAGGGTCAGGCGAGCCTCATTTTCGTGGCACCTCGCCACAAAATCCGGAGGTCCGCTGCACGTACTCGAAAGCTGTACGCAGTCTGCTGTGACTGTGCGCAGGGACGCATCTTGCATCATGTGGCTCTTGCTGGCGACACTTGGGGCGGCCCAGTGCTTGGTGGCCCTGGCGCAGCTGGGCGACGGCGTGGCCGGTAAGTACGCCTTCCGGCGGCTTCCCCCGCCGCGGCCTCTGCCCCCGCAGAAGGACGTGGCCTACCTAGGCGAGCTGCCTTCACCTCCTCTTGGTGGGCACTCACACACAGGCCCCGAGGGAGGTGTCCCGCCGCTGGGTGACTGCGTGTGCGTGCCCTACTACCAGTGCAAGGACGGCAAGGTGTCCGAGGATGGCGGCGGTCTGCTGGATGCGCGCCGAAAGCTGCCGCCCAAGGAGGAGATCCCGCTGGACGGGCTCGGCGACCAGAACCAGCAGTGCCCGGGCGTCGACCAGGTGTGCTGTGCCGAGCCGTCGGCCGTCACCGAGACTCCGTACGTGGCGTCGTGCGGCATCCGCAACGACAACGGCATCAACAGCCGCATTCTCACCAAGGACGGCAAGGGCGAGGCAGAGTTCGGCGAGTGGCCGTGGCAGGTACGCTTCTTGCACGCATTGGTCGACATCGGTGCGAGCGCACGTCATAACTGCGGTCACCAAAGCGAGGCGACACTTGCCGGCTGCACTGTTGCCATAGAAAGCGCGTAACTATTTGAAGACCGCATTTTTGTACAGATGGTTTTCATATCGGAGTGGCCGCATCCTGATGTAGGCGGAATGCACCAATGGTTCGCCGTTTTCTGGCCCAGCGCGCAGAAGCAGTGCTGTGGCCGTCCTGTCGCGCAGTTTATTCCCGTGCCAGCTGATCCTCACAGCCCGAGTAGTGGCAATTACAGCAGCCATATCCGCTCAGCGAGGCGGCACATGTCCGCGAACTAGTTCGTTCTCGGCGCAACCGCGCGCTCCTGCTCACGCGTGCTTCCACATAGCTGGCTCCGTTGCCGCTCGTCATTCCAGCGCGGAACGACGAGCGGCAACGAGTCGCAACGAGTCGAGCGGTATGAGTCTTCTCATAATGGGGAGGCCGCGTTCAATGTTTTCATTTACCAGGTATGTACCATTGCGTAAGGGGTATGAGCCATTCCTTGTCTTACATGACGGACGCGTTTAATAACAGGGATGATACGCGAATGTGTGTGCGTACCTGTCGTCATGATGACGACAATAACTGTATGTGACCTGTGTCGTGGGCTAAACAGCATCGCTGGTTATCCACCTTCAGAGTGCAACTGCTCATAAATCTTTTGCTTTGCGACGTCCAATGCCATGAATGGTTCGCGAAGGCACAATCGATTTCACTTAACTTTTAAGCGGGCTAGTCGCTTTTACGTGCTATGGTAGCTTTCCCCAAAAGTTATGAACGGGCTGAAATTAACAAAAAAATGACGGGCGTTTTGTGTGCATTCATTAATTTGCTTTAAGCTACCAGAGTTGGAATGCAAGAGTGACCACCCCAACAGTCCGGCAGTTGGTTTTCGTTTTTGCGTTACTCGATGGCCGCGAGCTGATCACGCACCTACGGTCGCCGTGGGTCTTTTAGTCCGTACTTTATTAAAAATCTGCGCGACTGTACGAGTACTGAAGCCCGAGAACAGATTGCACGCACCTTATTCTTGCGCCCGGCGTGCGTGAATCTGGGTCAACAGCGTTTCTATTCCTGCTTCAACACGAGCAGCCAGGATGTGGCGCGTGCATCTTGCTTTTTCTTCGGAGATGCCTGCCTGCTGTCGGCGAGTGTTCGCTTTCGCAATGGGCGCCCTCCGTCGAGGACGAACGTGGTGCAACCTGTGGGCCCGCCGCGTGGCTGACTCACCTGCAGCGAATTCTCCGCCGCGCAGTCGACATGCTGCGTACACTTGCGAAATTGTTCGGGCCGCCTAGTTCGTCTCGTGTGCACACTTCCCCCTTTTAATTCTTTCACGAGAAAGTTTCGGGTTGGCTGCTTCAGGGTGTCCGCAGGCCAAGACATATATAGGTGGAATCAGCTACATTGATTGGATATGAATGCATGCATGGGCGCATGCCTATCACGCTGGGAAGAGAGCAGTATTAATAAAGTAGCAATGATTTTTTTACAATATTCAGACCAACTCATAAAGGTCCTCAAAAAAAGGAGTGATAACTTTGAACATCGCGTGTTATGGGAAAGTTGAAGTTGAAATGCTACATTCAAATGCGGAAACATAAACGCAATATCGAATCAGTATTCTTTGTCTTTTTGTATTTGTTTCTTTCTACGTCTTCGTTCAGTTGCGCTTACACACTATCATGGATTCAAACCAACTAGCCTGCGAACGTCTCTTAATCGCTAATAAAGCTAAACTTAAGTGAATGCACAAAATATGACTACAAAGAAAATGATAAAATAAATTACATTGACACTATACATCAAGGTTTCATTTATCAATCAATTTTATTTTGTTGGATAAAAGCTCTCGACTACAAATAAAAAGCTTGAATTCGTTCTCAGAGGCAAAAACAGATGACTTTACTTCAACGGAATTACTTCTTGTGCTTGTTCCTACGAGTGGGCAACGCAACATGGACGAAAGACACGATACGAACGCAGACTAAACCGGTTTTTTTTTTTCAAACGAGGGACTAAAATATACCGGAAACGTAAACACGTGTGAAGTACATTTTTTGTATATTTTATTACCTCGTTTGAAAAAAAGAATAAACCAGTCGTTAGTCTGCACTCGTATCGTGTACTTCCTCTTGTCTTTCGTCCGGGTTGCGCTGCCCACCCATAGGAACATGGTCAATCACCAGCTCGCCCAGCTTGCCTAGTTAATTCTTGTGCTTCTTGGTCGGCAGAAAGAGCGCTGTATTCTGAAGAAAGTAGCCGGAAACGTTGGCCAAATAAGTCATCCTGTCCTGTCGGCCACTTTTATTATTCCAAAATTACGCGCTACTTTCGTCGTCTTGGACATCAACGCCAATATAAGGTGGCAAGAGATTCTATTCAGTAATTTTGTATGCAAGCATAAAGTATTCCTTCACACCTTACGCGCATACCCCTAACAACAATGGCTTACACAGGCTGAATTCACTAGTCACGACACTAACAAAGACGTGCTGTTAGAGGTGATAATGGTCGTGTGAGACAAGTGACGCGTTGTTGGACAATGTTTACTCCATCTTATGCTACGGTTCCCATGGTAGTTCTGGCTCGAAGGTTGCCTTCATTGCCTAAGCTGTTGGACAGAATGTATATGGCGGACTTGCACAATTGTGCGCCGATTGCTCTAATGACAAATAGAATGGAGCTAATGCAGCGACGTACGTGATATCAGATCTAAATGTGTTATCGGCTTGACCGCGTCGTGTCTTCTACAGCACGTGAAAGTGTCGACATCCAAGGAGCCTTGTGGAACATGAGTTCCTATCAGCGTCAGCCTGTTCTCATTGCGCACAGCAAGGCTGCACTGTAAATATTACTGCGCGTGTTCCCCATAGACAACTGTGCCTACGAGGCATAACATGCGTTTAAAGAATTAGAGTAAGTAAAATTTACCGTTGTGTTCCACTGGGTTGCTTCCCATATCGGCGAACCAGGCCAACAGGTCGCTCACAGTCTGGCGCGCAAAGCGCTGCAGTTCAAGGAAATAAAAGACGCAAAAGGAGGCCATCTTCAACCAGTTCCGTTCCTTGTGGTCTCCACCACACGACAGAAGTCGTGTGTGATTACGGGACTTATCCGTACCGGGTTCGTCCGAACTCCAGCTTGGCGATGCAAGACAGGACTTGACCCATCATCGTCGTCGTGTGTGCATTGTGAAGGCCTTGATGTCATTGCAAATTATATACTAAAGTGTACCGAACTTGAAGCTGGACGTAAAATATTAGGACTGAAGTCACGCAAAATGGCAACCACACTCAAATGACACACCACACCACACTCAAAGGACTTCATCTGGGGGAAAAGAAGTTTGGTTCGACACAGTCGCACTGCTGCCTCACTCCCTAGTGTTTTTGATATTTTTGGACATCTTGTCAAATAGATTTGTCGAAGACGTCGGACGACTCGCCAAGGTACCTTCCCTACCGGAGGCCGGGGGGCCTTCGCCTCCCGTCGCTTCGATAGGAGCCTGCAGAAGAGCCCGATCTGGTAGTGGCGAGAGCTCCGTCATGACCACGCCTGACCTGACACCGGGCCAGAGGCCACCCACTGACCCTGAGAGCAACCGTGACTGTAAGCGATACAAGGCTACAGAAACAGACGACGAGTCTACGCTTATTGGCGATTGTGACATAGCTGACATCACAGATCTGGACGATGAAGGCTTCAGGCTTGTGCGCGACCGCAAGAAGAGGACCGTCGGAATCCCAGTGATTGTTACGCCTGCCACAGAAGGAGCCGACCCGAAAAAAGTAAATCCCATTGTTTTGTCTACGGAAATTGAAAAATTCTTGGCGCATCGCCTGTTAGGAGCCGATTTACTGCTCAAGGAGCCCTGCTTCTAGATGTTCAGACAGAAGAGCATGTGAATTCCCTTCTCAGCTGCAAGTCAATCTCAGGGACTGCAATCTCAGCCCGAGTGCCCAATTCGTACCTGAAAAACACGTGCATTATTAGAGGGGTACCGAAGTGCTACACTGACGAGGAACTGTTGCTATACCTAACGCCACAAGGTGTTTAACATGCAAGGAGAGTCATGCGACGCGTCCAAGTTTCCGAAACCGACTGGGAGTTCAGGTGAACCAGCTCCGTGGTTCTTACGTTCGCTCCAAATACAGAGCATCCAGAGAAGATCAACTTGGGCTTCACAAGACACGAGACCATTGACTACGTTGAGACACCACCTCGGTGCTTCAAGTGTCAGCGCTATGGACATGTGGCCAAGTACTGCCGTGGTGAGCAGCGGTGTGAGAGATGTGGAGGACCGCATGATTTGAAAACATGCACGCGCAGCGCGAACTTTCTATGTGCAAACTGTAGTGGTGGTCATCCAGCTAGTTATAGCAAGTGTCCTACGCGGGCAGCGGCAATAAAGCGTAAGGAAACGTTTATCATGGGGCCAACAGGAAACGATGAGAAAAATATGACGAAGAAAAAGACAGAGTCAGACGAAATAAAATGGAGCTTAAAGAGTGAAACTGACTTTCGAAGCCTGAAGCCTTCTCCCGAAATCCAGCACACAGTGGTGCCGTCGCGCAGCGGACCGACTAAAGCAGTCAAATCAATGTACAGAAGCCCCGTAGAAGAGAAGACTGCTGAACAACCGGAACAGCGAAGTTATGTGTCTGTACTGCAGCGACCCCAATCGCATTGCGATGAAAACCACCACAGAAGGACTGTCAGCAGGTGCTACGTGCTCCATTCAAGGCCTTGCGATCACACATAGAGAAGATGCCGGCGAGCTCGATGAAGGAAATGCTCGAAGTAGTCCTGGCTCTCGGATCAGTGATTCTAAGCTCTACCTCTTTTTAAAGCACCTAGCAATATGGATGCGGTCAGGGTACAATGTTCACCATCTCGTCCACAGGTGCCACTTATGCAATGGAACTGTGCGGGTCTTGCGTGCCATTTACGTGGACTGTCGCTTTTCTTACGCAACATGCCTGTGCCAATATTGGCCCTGCCCGAGGCAGGTGTTCCAAGTTCCAGATCAATTGCTGGTTATGGTGCACATGGAAACCAAAGTATTCCAACATTTCCGAACGGAAGCGCTATGCTATATGTGAGACGTCAAATACCACATTACGCTCTACCAGCTCAAGACCTTTTCAGCAGTGCTTTGGAAGTCACTGCTGTACAATTGCGGCTGGGAAGCCGAAGCCTCAGCGTGGCCTCCGTGTATGTGAGCTCGCGCCTGAAGGTCTCGATGGGAGAAATTACAAGAGACCTCTGCAGCCGCTGCCCAGCTCCGAGGATTATATGTGGGGACTTCAACGCGCACCATACTCTCTGGGACGACAAGGCGACTGATGCACGTGGAAAACAAGTTGTTACTGCTTTAAACACCGAGGGACTCTGCGTGGCAAATGACAAACAGGCAACGCTTTTTCGACCACCGGCCTTTTACAGTGTCATTGACTTGACGTTACACTCAACGGACATCCTCGCATCGTCAACGACTAGTAAAGATGAAATAGGCAGTGATCATTTTCCTGTCTTCGTTAACACTTCCCCGCTCTGGATCTATAGCTCAAAAATCTATGCGCTGCCCGTAGAAGAGCGGAACGGAGGCTGATGACGAAGGGCGACCCACCGATGAAGACCATGCATAACCGGATTAACGCAGTGATTCGACGTTATACAAAGAAACTAAGAGATCAATGGGCAACATTTTGTGCAAGCCTATCGGTCTTCACGCCAGTTCCAAGGATATGGTGGGTCGTTAATAACCTTGCTGGAACCTTTCGACCAAACAAGCCATTTGAAGCCCTAGCATTCAAGTTAGGCAAGGCACTCGCTTGTCTTGCGAATGCCTTCTCTGAAACATACTCTTCTGGTAGGTCAGCCGGCACAACCAACCCGCCTCCGCCGCTATCGTCGTCTCTAATGGATGCTCCTTTCACTCAGGGAGCTGGAACTAGCTATGAGCAGCCTCCGACGTCGCTGTGCGGCGGGACCTGACCTTATCAGTAATGAGATACTGGCTAAGCTGCCGGTTGAGAGACGGCGTGATTTGCTGGAATTTTTTAACCAAGTCTGGGCCAGTGGCGCTATCCCACATTTATGGACGGTAGCATGGGTGGTACCGGTTCTGAAGCGTGGAAAGAATCCCGCAGCTCTGGACTCTTACAGACCGGTATCACTGACCTCGTGTACAGCGAAGCTAATGGAGAAGATGGCGTGCACAAGACTCACTTAGTATGTTGAGCAGGGTCGGAAACTGCCATCGTGCATGACTGGGTTTCGGCAGCGTCTATGCGCTCAAGACAATGTGCTGGACCTGCTAAGCCACATAGAACATTACAGTGCGGATGGCCGGTCGACACTTGCTGTTTTCGTGGATGTTTCTAAGGCTTAAGACTACGTGTCTCAAAGAGCCATTATCAGCCAGCTACAAGGTATAGGCGTCACGCTGCACTTCATACATACGTTCCTCAATGATCGTCGCATCAGAGTTCGCCTTGGCGACACTTTGAGCGATGAAATACGTATACTTCGCGGTGTGCCACAGGGGAGTGTTTTATCTCCTTTATTATTTAACATTGCCATGAGCAGCCTCCCAAGAGTACTAAACCATCGAACACCAGTGAAGATATCTATATTTGCCGATGATATCTGCATATGGGTCTCCGGCTACCAGCATCGCCGCCTCGCACGAATAGCCCAGCGAGCAGTAAAAGCCAGTCAGGGCCACTTGGCAATGATTGGATTATCACTATCACCAGAGAAATCATCATTCGTACTATTTCCTGGGGTGAAAAGAATCTCCACGCTTCCCGCTGAATTTGGACGGATACCAGATTCGACATTTCACCAACGTCAGATTTCTGGGCGTTACCTTAGACCACAGGCTGCTCTGGCGCTGCGGGGTCGACCACGTTGTGGCGTCATCGTCACCCAGGCTACATGTGCTCAAGCGAGTCGCTGGCATACGCTGGGGCAACCACCCGACGTCGATGCTACGGCTACATATAGCGTTGGTTACCAGTCGAATCCTGTATCAGCTACGTCTGATGTCACCCTCAGATAGCTAATACGAGCTCTTAGAAGCCATCCACAGAAAAGGTATCCGACTTTGCCTTGGAGTCCCTCAGCAAGCGTCAAACAAGTGCTCTACGAAGCTGAGTCACGCCCTCTACGACTTCAGGCTTCCCAGGCTCTGATGATCCAGCTACTACGATTGAGTCTACGCCCGGTAGAGCCCTGTTATGACGTATAGGTAACAGGCCGCGCTCACATTTTTATACAGCATTGAACACGCTTCGCGTATTAGGATTGCGCTGCTCGAGACAGAGGGAAAGGATAGAACCACCCTGGAAATTCGAGGACATCACATGCAACTTAAGTGTACCACGATTGCAATCAGAGCTGCATTCCATCTGCAGAAGCCAAGTCATTAGTCCTGGAACACCTGAACATGACTTACCCGAATCACCTACAAGTATACACAGATGGCTCTGTCGAGGCAGACGAAGACCGCTGCGCAGCTGCATTCTGTATTCGCTCTCTAAGATATACGTGGTCTGGCCGTCTGGACTGTATAGCCTCGTCGACAGTTTCGGAAGGCGTAGCAATAGCTTCTGCTCTGCGCAAATTAAAGACTTTGCCTCCGCAGAATGTAGTTGTCCTTATGGACTCAAAGGCTGCATTACAAGTACACCGTGGTTTGCCATCCCTCAAGTTCCCACGCAAATCGCTAGCCATCGTGAAATAACTCAACAAAGGCTTCACAGTAAAGTTTCAGTGGATTCCCTCCGACATTGGTATCTCAGGAAACGAAAAACCTGATGCGCTTGCATACGCAGCGCTCTATCATCATCCCAAAATCAAGGCTCCGAAGAGTAATCAAGTGCAAAAATGTGACATTCGAAATCACTAAGTCGCTTTGGTTTCCACCGCGTCTGCCCTGCGTAACCAAGAGATTGCATCGAGAGGATGCTTCACTTCTATATCGAATAAGGACAGGATCTGCTAATACACCGGCCTGGTTATTTAAAACGGGGTGAATCAATTCTCCGAACTGTACGGCATGCAGTGAGACAGGAGACATTGAGTGCTTTTTGTGGTCCTGCCAGCTATTCCAAGATGCGACACTCTCCTGAAGAATCTGCAAAATATGGACCTTCCGCATCCGCGCCTGCAACACCTTATATTTCCCGAGGGATCAGTTATATCCCGCAAAGTAACTTCACGTCTCCTCATCAAATTCTTAAGAGAGACTTGTTTGATAGACATATGGTGAAACCCTTCAGCGGTATTGTGCGAGACGCTCGGGCGGAGCGATTGCCGGCTTTGTTCGCCAGGCTTAACCCGCCTGCTGCTACATTTGACCACCACCACCACCACAATGGGTATGTTCCCCCGGTGGCATTGGGTATTTAGAAGAGAGGAGCTCCGGCTCCTCCTAAAGTTCCTCCGAGATGCAGAATTGCAAAATGAGCCGTGTGGGTCGTCGTGGTTTCGAAAAGGTGCAGCCCATTGGGCTTAGTCTTGCATTACTGTAGCAACTATGTGGACACTCCAGGCGCGTTTATGTCATCGAATTTCTGACGTTGCCGTGATGTTCCGTGATAAGTCCAAGGGCGATAACGTCGTCGCCACCCGCCGTATGCGCGATTGAAAGTGCGCGAGCCGGCGATAGCGGCTCAATCTGGCTCGCACAAGGGAGGAAAGCAGGGACGAAGTCTTCCACCGCGCGCAGGGTGGCTGCGTGTGCAGGGCAGCACGTGGCTATTTTGAAAGCAGTCTGCGACGGGTACAGTCTAGGTGCGGCGGGGCTTTGTGTGCGCTGTGTTCTCGCCGCTTAGTTCGCCTTGAAGCGAGAGGCAGCAAGCTGGTCAATTCACTCGCTGCTGCTTGCGCTCTTCCTCAAGGCAGCATTCTGACAGCGAGTGCCCACGCTCATCGAGTGAAATGTTTGTTTGCCTGCGCCCGCGTGGCACCATGCTTCTTAATTTAGTTAGTAAGCGGATGTTTACAAGTTTACACGGCCGATAAAACTATCCTTACTTCGTGTAGCTGTCTACTAATTTGCTATCGCAATCGATGCTTCGCTTTTCGGGCTAAACGGTGACTTTTTGAGCGCAGCTCTTAGGCGCAAGTTACTGCAGCGGGCGTCGGCGTAACCGAGTGAACGAGAAAACCAAAGATGAACGCAAATGGAACGAAATACGCGAGGAGCAAAGTGGAGAAAGGTGCAGCGGTACCGTGAGACGTAAAGCGGAGGAGGTGGTTGTGGTAAGAGCGCGAGAAAAGGCGGCGACAATCACTACGAGATGGCCCCCGAGTAGCGCGCGTCGTGTTGTCTGCAGCGGCTGCTGTGAATCACGCGTCACCCATGCTGTCTCTTGCAATCTAAGATTAGCGAGACAGTCGCCCAAAGCTTCGCTCCGTTTGCAACGTTCTGCACGTGAAAAATTCCCGCGCCAGCCAATATATTGCGAAATCACAACACTTGTAGAGCTGCGCTCAAATTTTATAGCAATAGCTCTGCTGCTCAATGTACAAACCCAGAAAACGCCTGGTTCCGAGACCTGACCTTCAAGCTCAGCCAAGGTCAAACTGGGACTTGGCCTGCGACTACCGGCGACTGCTTCGTACGCTGCGTGGGCGTCCATATCTTCAAAGCGATTTCCGATGTTGACGAAGTGCGTGGTAGGAGGCCTCATCTTGAAAGCGATGTGCAATTTGTACAAAGTGCGCCGACTACTGCTTGCTTTGTATGCGCCGGGCGTTCGACGTGTTGAAGCGAGACGCAGCATGAAGGCCAACTCCCTCGCTGCTGCTGCCGCGCAGATTAGCGTCTGTGTGTTTTGTGTTGTGTTGTAATTGCAGATGCGGTAGTTGCTGACGGCGCTGAGCATCGTTTTTGTCCTTTTCAAAAGCAAGAAAAACCTTGCAGTGGCGCCAGAAATTTGGTTTACCCCGCGTTCAACCAGGGCAATTGCTTTTTAGTGCGAAGCTCTTCGGGGGCCCGTTCCTGCGTCGGCGATTCCGGCGTAACCGAACGAACGCGGAACGCAGCGAGGGATGAAAAAAGTGGAGAGCGCAGTGAGGGAAGCGAAGCAGGAGAGTACAGCGGAAGCATGAGGCGGAAAGTGAGTGAGGAGGGCATCGCGAAAGCATAAGGAAAGCGTAATGCCGCGCAAGCGTGTCTGCTGCGACGGCCGCCAGGATTTGGCGCCAGAGTCAAGATCGTGACATTTCCATAGGGCCATAGGGCCGCCTTTTTCACGGTGCGACGGCGCAGGTGCCCTGCCGTAGCGGATTAGTCGCGAAACGTTTTGGAAGGGACGCGCACGTGGCCGCGCGGCCAGATATCGGGGGAAAGTATCCCGAAAAAAAAAAGCGCTTGGAGGCACGCTGTTGCAAATGCTCGTGCCATGTACCGCGTTGAAACTACTGGTAGCTCGATGTCGGTGCGGTGCCGAAAAGGTGCGTAAGACCGCAACTCCACTTTGAAAGAGAAAAGGGCCAGGGCTTGGTCCGAACTGCACTGTGGACAACATAGTTGCTGCCTTGCATTGACGGCTGTCAAATTTATCGGTAAACCACTGCGTTACACTTGGGCGACACTTCAAAAACACCTTGCTGACGCAGCCTTCTTGCAGCGTCGGCCCACTGTTGCAGGTGGTGGCAGCGCGTGCCTGACTTCATGTACTGTTTTAAGGCGTGGTAACATTGGGTCGATACGAGATCGACAAGACGCTGACGCCCACGATTGGCCGACTATTCAGCACTGTGTCACTGAGACTATTTCATCATAATAGGCCGACAACGGTGCAACCGATGGTTGCGAGTTGTCATATAGTGCGACGGGCTTTCGTGTCGAAAACACCGACAAAATCAGCGTGCCGACCGTGATAGCGGTTGATTGAACCCTACGTGATCAGCCGTCGAACCGACAACGCGATAGCTGCAGCTCATTCACTTGTACATATAATTATTCGCGCTCGAAATTCGTCGACATGCCTTCGAAGTTGAAATGCACGATCTTCAGTCCTCTCAAGCCGTGCGCGTGAAGTTTGAGTCAATGTTGATCCTGTTTAGCGAGGTTTGGGTTAGGCCTGACCCCGTCGAGTTCGTGCACCCACTACCGATGGAGCTGAACTTCAAAATAAGCAGTTCCTTTCGTAAGGAAACCGCCCTTATAGTTAGGTGGCGGCCCTATAGCGATTTGATATCTACTCTTCATTTCGCATGGCACGTACACAGCAAGCGGCGACACAGCGCTGTGCCAACATATTGTACTTTGGTCACCGTTCCAGAACGCTGGCGGTCGCATTCGCGTAGATGGTGGGTGTGTGTGTTGTTGTGCTGACATTTCTTAATTCCAAAAAAGCATTGTTTACCTCTGCGTCAAACAGGAAAGAAGAAACAGTGCATTTGATACAGCAGCATAAACTCGCTCAGTTTCCAATGGCGTCAGCGATGGGTTTTCGCAAGAGAACTG
Organism: Dermacentor albipictus; assembly: GCF_038994185.2. Lineage (NCBI taxonomy): Eukaryota > Metazoa > Arthropoda > Arachnida > Ixodida > Ixodidae > Dermacentor > Dermacentor albipictus. The sequence goes on along the minus strand of NC_091828.1, from coordinate 14,554,619 downwards.
CACGGCATATAAGTGGGGACCTATGCCGAGCACAATTGTCTTTAATAATATTTTATAGCACGCGCAAACTAAGTATGGTGAAGTTAAACAAAACCGAGAATCAGTAGTAACAGGCCGTAATATATATGCGTATTGATCAAAGTTGCAGTTGTTTAAGGGACTCGGCCGCTCATACTGACTCGTCTGTATGTTTTGCTACGTTTTGAGCTTATTTCACATCAGCGATGCGCCGTTTCTACAATAAGCAAAGCTATCAGCGATATGAAGCTCTATATGTAAACAAATTCACCGTTTTGGCAAACCCAATGTGTAACGCTGCGCTCGAAGGCTTCTTGAATATGCGAAATGTTTAGTGAATGGGTGAAAGGGAATACAAAAAGCGCTGTGCAATCGCAGACGTCAGCGAAAACGAACGAAAGGCAGCCGTGTCGGCAGACGGAACTCAGCGTGCCTTTATCGGCCGCGCTGTTACAACAGCGCACTTGGGCATGTTCACCCACTATACTCGATGGGTGGCGCTGCCCGCTTGCTTAGGCTAGGTATATATATATATATATGTGTGTGTGTGTGTGTGTGTGTGTGTGTGTGTGTGTGTGTGTGTGTGTGTGTGTGTGTGTATATATATGTATGTCTATGTGTGTGTATATATGTATGTCTATATGTATGTATTAAATTAAAATAATTTAATACACACACATATATATATATATATATATATATATATATATATATATATATATATATATACTCACATACATACATACATACATACAGCCCGTATATATGGAGCTGGATGAATATGCGAAATAAAATAAAGGCCAAATAAAATTCAAATTGCCGTAAACGCAGCAACGGTTGTTACGAAACAATGGTCACATAGGTTTTAATTAATTTGATCGTATTTGAGAGAAGAAAGCTATACACTATTGCCCGCAGTAAGCATAATTTTTATTTAGTTTCTCAATGTTAATTTTCTCGAAAATTTCCGGTACCTGTTTTCTAAAACATAAACAGAAGCTCACCTACCTGTTATTGTGCACTTCCTTAAACTGCACCCATTAGACCATCGTATAAAGCGGACAAATTTGCTACATGAATTTACACCTTACGTGGACTTGTTGCACGATTTGTTTTGCAAGATTCGTACTCGCAAATTACTGGTGTAATTTGAAAGCGACGTACAATACATTAGATTCGCCAGCTTTAGGTGTATTGTTAGATGCAGTTTACAGAATTGTGATGTTTTTTTCGTAGCTAGGGTAGTTCTAAACTTCCTGGTTTCAGTTACAGAACTTTTGCAATTTTGTACAATATTGCAGCAGATCCTCATCCCGCCCAACCTTTTTCCGCTGTTGGCCTATTTGGTCCATTTAATCTCTCCGCCTTAAGAAATAAGTAGGTTGCCGTCGCTACCGATTATGCTTGACGGTATGCAATCACACGAGCACTTCCCAAAAGTTGCGCTGCTGACGTAGCGGATTTCATCCACACCGACGTGAACAGTGGGCTAGGCCAATTACTTACTGACCACGCCCGTAACTTCCCCTCTACGCTCTCCACGGTTCTATAAAAAGAAAATACTTCCTAAATGAACACATTCCTTGGCACTGCCACCTAATTTTAACTGGTTATTTTAAATACCAGGCGCCTCGTCACATTTCGTGCAGCGCACAGTAGCCGAGGAAAATGATTCTTAAACTTCCCTAGCAAAATATTCCCCTTAGGTTACGCTGCTAAGGGACGCCGAAGTATAGGTTGCCGCTTATATGCTGAGATAGGAATTTTAGTTCGATCGCTGTAACAGAAGATATCCTTAAGAAGGTCTAGAGGTATTGCGCGCTCGTATTAGTTGCGTCTAAGTGCATTCGAGTTATCACAATAGTGAAGACATGTTAAGTGGAATGTGTTAACCCTCGCCGGTGAAACTGCTCTGTAAGACCACTAATTTAATGGTAAGCACTACTCGAAATCAGCATGCCAAATAAATTACAATTTTTTCAAGACGCTTCCGGAATCTGGCAGCAATAAGTCGCGAACTTGAAAGAGTCTTCACTGTGACGTCGAGAGGTGCTGTGTTCGGTAGCCTACACAACTGCCACGGATGCCATTTGCACTGCCGCAGTGGCTGCCTACAGCAGTGCCTTCAGCAGTCGTATGCCTATTTAACACTGCTGGAGCGTGTTGCACAATGCACGCATATTGCAGTAAAAGACAGTGTACGAAATGCACAGCAGTAAACAACAACGGATGTATAAATAGCGCAAACGACGTAGTAACGCGAAATAGCGATACATATTTTTTTTGCAGTGCGTCCTTCTTGGGGTGGCCGATGATGGCTTGCCGGTTGTTCTTGAAATGAGCGAGTTGTAGCGGGGACATGAGAAGGCACCTTCTCCTGTGTATGCTCGCTGGTTTCAAGAGACGGCCGTTCACAAGAACGTGTGCAACATACGTTGTTCCGTCCTATATGTGGAAAGTTGGGCTAGTTGGTGATTGATCATCATAACTTGCTAGTGAGGCAGCGCACTGACACGGACACAGAAGACACACAAGATGACCCTCGCTGAAGCAGCGAGTACCGTCTTGTGTGTGTTCTCTGTGTCCGTGTCAGTGCGCTGCTTCACCAGCAAGGTATGATGATCAATCCTATATGTTCAAACTAATTGCCAGCTTCGTCTCAGCTGTGAAATATCAGTTTGAGAGATCAGTTTGTGATCAGATATTGTGATGCTTGCACCCAATAACTAACCTGTGAATGTTATTCTAGCGGGTGATTCAATATTCCTAATGAATAAACGTAGCATGACTGACTGTACAAGAAATGACTATTTGATATGTAATTATGATGGGCCACTAGACAAAATGGAGTCATTCTTCCACCTTGACTTGCTTCTATAGAGTCTCCAGCACCTTGGCGTAAAATAATTTCAATTTCACCCATTTATCCACAGTCGATCGTAATCCGTGACTCCCTCGGTCGTTTCCCAGCAGCCCCATTTGGCGTCGTCGCCACTCGGGTGTTCACAATCACTTGCTGCCTGGTTGTACCACGGCCGCGCTCGACCCTTGATGCAGGCTGCGCTAACCTTGTAAAGAATGAACAAGTGCAATTAATAAAAAGAATGTGCCACTCCACGCTAGCCGCAGCGACAAAGGAAAGCCAGTGCGGGTTTCTCATGTAAGGCTGCACATATGAAGTCGTATTTCTCCGGGGCAACTTTCCTTTTGCTTCATTTTCTGCGAGGCTTCTATTGCGTTTTGTTTGTAGCTTTTGCTACTGTGGTGCTGAATAACATGATTAATCCTCTACCTTGCGGGCTTCCGCAGAGTTCTACGGAACTCAGTTGACTTCCAATTGGGCTGTCTAAGACTGCTACAGGTATTAACAAACCACAGAACAGTCGACAAATAGAAGAGCGTTGTCCTATTTTCTCGAGCGTCTTCATACTTGGGCTACTTGGTCTTTTCGGTAAGGCGGTGTGTTCCTTGCAAACTTCGCGACCTCATCCTGTGTTGTGATAAAAAAAGAGAATATATTGTAGTTGGCGTTTTTTGTTTTTTGTTTTTGTTATCGACCGAAGAATCAGTCCTACACCTTATGCTCAGTTCTACATGTCCTCAATTCTTCCAATCTTCATTAAAGCTTCTTTGTGTTGCATGTTAGCTTGAATATTAACTTTGTATGTAAAACATGGTTGAACACTTTTTAAAAGCAAAAAGAAAATACGTCACTTCGACCAGACTTGTCGATAACGCTTGCAAAATTGTGGATTACCGTGGTTAGTTGTGTAACCATATAAAAGCACTTTCTAAAACCATGTTGAAAAGAACAAATAAATTTGTGTTAAAAACTTGAGCATATTGTCACTAATCATATAATCAAGCATCTTACAGCTCGACGAAGTGTGACCGATATAGGACGGTAATTTGAAATCAGCCAAGTCTCGCCTGTCTTGTGTAGCACACGTGCCGTTCGAATGTGCATCCACGAATATAGATGCAAGAAAAAGGCGTGCAAGGAATGGGGCAAGCATTTCAGCGTAGCAACGAAAGAACGCATGTGGAAGGCCATCAGAATTAGGTTAGGAATTAGTTAGGAATTAGGGAAAAAGCATAGCCGGAAAACCTTCTAGTGATACGATATCTTAGAGACCAGAGCACGATAAAGGAATGAGACTGACTGCTTGAGAAGGGACACAGCTCGCTGTGAAAATGTAAGCTTTAATGGGCTCTTTTTCAAGAAAGTGTTGAGGAGATACAACTCGATGATGTTCGAATTGTCTGGCGCCATCGAGTTGTATCTGGTCAACACTCTTTATTCTGACTTAAGAAGTCCCAGAACTTCTGACGGGATTCTTCAAAAAGATTTTGTAGGGTATGTTGAAAGTAACTCCATTTATAACGTTTCAACACCTCATTAAATGCTGTTCGAGCGGCTTTGACAATGTTTGCAGCTGCATCGCTTTTTTTAATGCTCTTTTTAGATGCGAGACCTCTCTTGTTATCCAGAAATTCAATTTGTTTTTTGCAGTGCATTGTTTCTGTGGGGGGAGTCGGATGCGGAAAATTCGTTAGATACAAACCGCGCAGCCTTTCTTTGCATTCTTTATAATGTGCTAGTGTACGCGCCATTCTGTGCTCTGTCGTAGAGAACGGCGCGTACACAACACGGTGAAGTAGGAACCGAGTTCATTCTGTCTGCTGGTCTTTCTGTGCTTTATGTAATTCGCGCTGTTTTTTACCGTGCGCAAATGACAACACTCGTGTGCAGGCGCCTTTGTCTCTCTCGGCACCGCGCCGCCCTTCGACGCCGCTCCAGAATTGCCGTGCATTGTCAATGGTCTTTGGAGTGACGTGTTGCGCAAGGTTCCCGAATTCTTGTCTCGCGGTGCGAATGTGCTGCTCGTCTTTTTTTTTTTTGCTAAAGGCTGCCGTGCTGAAGTACGAGAGTGAGATCCTCAAGTTCGAGTGCGGGGGCACGCTGATCGCCAGTCGCTACATCCTCACGGTCGCTCACTGCGTCGCCCGGTTCACGTAAGTGCAACGCGACAACGTCCTCCATATTGCCCACATATGCAGAGCGTGAGCAGAAATCGCTAGTCTATGTATGTCGTGCAGGAGACAACACGTGCGCAGCGCCCGGGTACTTGAAGTCATCTTCACTAAAAGATATTACCATTCAGGCAGTGTCACCTTTGGTCGACGTAAAATCTACCACATGGCGACAGAATGCACTTTCGTTTGTCAGTGACCCTTGGATAGTTTATTTTTCATTGTTTTTCGAGCTTACTTGTGCAATAAAGGCAACCTGGACTCCTGAGCATTTGACACCTGCTCACTGGACAATCTTTTTTCACTTGTGTGTTAGCTTGAGTGCGTCGCAGCCATTTCTCGTCATTTGCTTTTGACCATGATGGTGGTCCCACTTTTGGATCGCGACAATTAAGAATTCCTTCTGTTACGGAAACCAAACAATCCTCATGCAGGCGTCCGCATTGCTGGCTGCGGCGTTTTGGAGCACAACACTGACATTGCCATGTTGTTCATTGCAAGATTTGCTCTCGCATGCCTGTTTAAAAATTAGATGGTGTGATGAAAGGAGGAAAAGTGCAGGCACATCTTGTAATGAGTCAGCGGCAGGCCAGTAGTTGTAGATGGCTGTGAGGCCCTCGCCCTGAAGTGGAGCTAACACAACCGGGTGATGATCGCAAAGCACACGTTTCGCCAGTGCTGCGTCATGGGCAGATCCACAGAGCAGGTAGTGTGAAAATTGCACTGACAAATAACATTTTTCGGCAAATTTTTGTGCATCACTACATCCCTGTTGCTGGTGGCATTAAAAAAAACTAATTTTATACGGTGTTTCGCACACGCAGTAATATGAACGTTCTCGAAGTGAACAGCAGGAAGTCAGCAGTATGTATTGTCATATTTGCTTTCTGTCATTGTCTGTCGGGCACTACTTATTGTACTTCCTACTCGTATATATACCAGCACTGCTGGCGACAGTTTAAATAAGTTTGTTAATGTGAACATATCTCTCACTGCGTTGAAAAAACAAATCTCGCAAATATTGACCAGGGATCAAAACGTTCTCTTCGAGCCCCTCAACTTGCACACACCGCCTTTACGTATTCCCTTTCGTAAAACTAACCAGTATTTTATTAATTTTTCCCTCAAGCAAGTGAAGCACCGTTGCATTTTTGCCACATTTATGACATTGGTAAACTAACTTGCTTTACTTAGTGACAAATATGTTGCAATACAACAGGTGTCTCAGACCGGTAGGCGCCTGCAATTGATCTTAACTCTCTCGTTATTGCGACATTTTTGCTTAGATGTGTGTCCGTATAATTGCTCCGCTCCCTGTCGCAACGCCCTGTGCGCCCTGAAAATATTTCAATAAAGGAAAATAGTTTGACAAAGCGGTATTTTCGAAAGTGCACAAGCGCATGTTTAATACTGAAACCTGCAATTCTAATTTTTTCAACAAATGAAGTAAACAATTGTTTGCGCTTACCACATCTGTTTTCTTGCACATTTCTCAACAAGATTGCATTTATTAGCCCGCATCATTCATAGAAGCAGTTCGTGTTTTTGTTGGTGTTACTACTTCCGAACAGGTGACTAAAAGACGATATGACAGGTGACATAACTGAAGCCTCCCTTCATCTACATTTCTAGTTTGTATTCATCTATTACATTCACGCTCAAATGAGTGCCAGAGTGAGGCAAGAAGGCTTGGAGCAGGAAAGCATGCGTGCCAAAAGTACTTTAATGTCAGAATAGTAAAATAACTATAGTACGATGCGACTTCAGCAAAACGAAGAAGTGTGCGCAGATTATCACTTTAATTTATTGTCATCAAAGAACAGCCATAGTACTGGCGTATACGCGTACACATTTTAACGCGATAGCGTTAAGGAGCTCGTGTCGCAGAAAAGCCGGTGGCGTCGGCGTCGGTGTCGTCGTCGGTGTCGGCGTTGACCGTGAGCGATAAATCACGTCAGGCGCTTCATAAATAAAAAGCAACTTCCAAGATTGGCCCGGTGGGAATCGAACCAGGGTCTCCGGAGTGTGAAACGGAGACGCTACCACTCAGCCACGAGTTCGATGCTTCCAAGCGGTGCAAACGCGCCTCTAGTGAATGCGGTGTTGCCTTCGAAACGAGCCGTGGAAAGTTATACTGCGGTGTATATCGGTAATTATGAACATGTAACGTACAGAAGTCACAATTACACGACTTGCGAAGTGCGTTTCCGCTGCATTTCTTCTGCGCTTTCCGCACACGCAGAGCCATCTTGCGGCAAACACAGAAGACCCCCTCCTCTCAATGTACGGCGCTGCCCCGACAGGAGGCGCGCCGCGCGCGCATTGGGACCGCTGCCAGGCGCGTCGCGGGACTCCCTCTCCCCTGACGACGCTTCTCCGTGCTCCCGGTCCTTTCTTTAGATTACTATCTATCTCTCTGCCCGTGCCGATCGCGTCGTTTGGCTGGCGTAGATCGTTTCCCCTCCGAGACACCGAGTTCTTTGGTTCGTTCCGTTCGCTCAGGCGCACGTTTCGTTGCCGCGCCGAACGCTGCGTTGCTCGACGCTCACCGCGTGATAGGTGGGCGCTAAGTCCGATGCGGGGCGCATCGTAAGTGATCGCTGTGCCGTAGCGCATTGTCTTATACCCCTTGGCGGGTCGACGGGAACGCTGTCGCGTCCCACTCTTGAAGGCGAAGCTTAAGCGTCCTCCAATTTTTAGCAATGTGAACCAAAGCTTCAGTTCGGCCAGGCTCGAGCCGGCCAATGCAGCATCAACCCGCACGCAATGGCTTGAAGCGTGGCTTCCGACATGTTTTGCACATGGCGGTGGCATCGTCTCGGATACCGTAGGTACAATTGGTATTCCTTGGTTCGGATCGCACGTGGTGTCGCACATTGTGCGCATTTATTTCGACAAAGAGCGGTTGGTTTGCGTTGTCATGGTTTTAAAAGTAAGTTGCACTGCAAAGATCTCCTATAGCAATGTAATTGGCGCTAGTTCTGCTCCGTCTACGTTTGCGAAAAAACTGGAAAGTAGTTTAGTTGTAGCGTTTTTTCGAGTGTTGCCTATCTAAATGTACCGTTTGTTGTCATGCTAAATATCTACTCCGACTCGATCGTCCTGACCAGAGTGGTGTTGTGTCTAAGCAGTTGTCTCAGGTGTTGTCTCGGCAGCTCGTTGAACACAAATACAGGACTATGCATCGTGAATCATTTACGCATCGAATTATTGTACAGTAAACAGACATCTACAAATATCGCTTACAAGCACGGCGATGACCGACCAAGTACCAAACTTGGGCGCAACGCCAACAAACGCAGACGAGGCACACATGATGAGCTCTGGCTCGCAAATAAAAATTTAAATAAAATCGGACATACATAAGTGATTGCAAAACAGCACACTCAGATCCATCGCAATGCCAGAATCTGATTGGCGTGAGCCTTGTTTGAGTTACCGAGGTCTTGTGTGTGCGTCGCGAGGGCAGTGATGCCGGTCGACCGAGACGCGTGAATGAGGTGTAGGGCACAGTTAATGATTCATGCACAGTTCTGGGGAATTGGTCAAGATGGACACAGTGCCGAAGTCCCCTGTTCCACCATTTACTAGGCCAGACAAGTCTTGGCACCTGCTACTTTGCCTCGGCAAGGTAGCTACTGTCTCATTGGTCCAAGCTGTGTGCGAATAAACGACGGATTGCACCAGACCCCAGAAAAGAACCAACGAAAGCTTCGTTATATATATATGTATATACATAACGATATAGATAGATGGAGGTAGAGATAGACAGACAGACAGATATATATATATATATATATATATATATATATATATATATATATGTATGTATATATGTATATATATATGTATATATATATGTATATATGTATGTATATATGTATATATATATGTATATATATATGTATATATGTATGTATATATGTATATATATATGTATATATATATGTATATATGTATATATGTATATATATATGTATATATGTATATATATATGTATATATATATGTATATATGTATATATGTATATATATATGTATATATGTATATATATATGTATATATATATGTATATATGTATATATATATGTATATATGTATATATATATGTATATATGTATATATATATGTATATATGTATATATATATGTATATATGTATATATATATGTATATATATATGTATATATATATGTATATATATATGTATATATATATGTATATATATATGTATGTATATATGTATATATGTATATATGTATATATGTATATATGTATATATATATGTATATACACATATACATATATATATATGTATAATGTATATGTGTATGTGTGTATATATGTGTATGTGTATATATGTGTATATGTATATATATATATGTGTATATGTGTATATGTATATGTATATATAAACTCAATCAATTGAGCTATAAACTCAATCAGCAACGCGAACACATAAAGCAAGAGAAATGCGCCTGACGTGTAGGGCAAGCGCACGTCCTGAGCAAATGATCCTATTCTTTGTCCGATAACGAAATATACGAGTGGCTGCCACATTCGTCCCATGTTCTATTACGTCGCTGATGGTCCTCTGATTGGTTACTGTTTTGCAATCGCTTATGTTAATGGAGTCCTCAGTTGAGTCAGCGCTCGTCCTATGTATCTCGGCTACTACAATTTCTATAGAAATAAGTTTGGGTTCGATAGAATTTCTATATTTAACCATGCCCTTTGCTTTGTACCTAGTCGCACTGATGACTGCCTACTTCTTTGATGTGTTAGTGGTATCTGTGCGTCTTGGGCATGCCAGCAAAAGGACGTGCTGGCAGCACTTGGTCTAACTCTCTGTTCTCAGGGGTGCCGACCGCGTGCCCTTGAAGGTCCGCTTGGGCGAGTGGGACACGCAGTCGATGAAGGAGTTCTACCCGCACGAGGACTACGATGTCGGCAACATCTACATCCACCAGTACTTCCGCAACAGCTCTCTCTGGAACGACATCGCGCTGCTCGAGCTCACGCGACCTGTGTCGTTCGCACCGCACATCTCTCCCATTTGCCTGCCGAAGCTCGAGGATGTCTTCGAGGGCAGCTCCTGCGTCGTTACCGGATGGGGAAAGGATGCCTACCGTGAGCTTATATTTCCTGTTACAGAGCGCGCAAACAAATCGAATTTTTATTTCCAGTGCGCACATTAGATGGAGGACAACGGACCTGCCAAGGCAGCTTGACGAAAAACAGTCAAAAACAAATGTAAATGCGAGATCAGTGCAGAACAAAATGAAGAAGAAAGTCTGAAAAAATGCCATGATAAGTACAATCAGTTTTCTTTTTCTGAAGAAAAATCAGTTTTATTTTTCTTTAAACATAGAGCTAAGTTTAGCAGTGGAACTAATAAAGATTAGCAGATTGATATTTTAGCAGTGATGGTAACAAAGGCACTCCATGCCACAGTTGAAACAGGGTGCAAAAGCGTTCTCATTTTCTCCATGTCTGTGGCGCCCGACATGCAGAACACGGGAAGGCGGAAGGTGAAAAACCAAGACGGTGAGCAAAATGAGAACACGGTAAAAGCAGGAGCCTACGTTTCGACAAGTGCACTTGTACTTTAGAAGGCGACGTGCATTCCTCGGCCCAGCATGTATAGGTAGGCTACTTCTGAAGGGGAGAAGGGGTATGGCGGGTGGGAGACACAACGATCGAGGGTGTGTTAGCGGCGAGCGTGTAGAAATGAAAAGGGGTGCTATTCAACGTCGGTGAGGAAATGTAATGTAGCGCCGTGTAAGCCGGTTGACGTATCATGTGGGTTTCTTTTTTGTTATAAAAGGTGCCTGAATGTCCACTGAAGGCATGATCGGGGTTAGTTGCCTGTGCTGATCAGCCAAGTTATCATTTTCTGGTGAAGGCGAATATCAGGATCGAAATAACAAAAGCTTAGGCCAACAGAGATGTATTGGCGCCGGCCAAGACCTTAGGTTGGGATTAACCAGTCAAATTATCGGAAGTCTATTGCACTTACATTTCGGCTGCTGGGGGCCAATGTAAGCTGAAAATTGTCCCCATGTTCTGTTTCTTCTGGATGTCCTGGTATTTTTCTACAGGTACAATGTGAAAAAAGATTGTATTGGAAAACAGGCAGCTGTTGTCAGATGTTTTCTTTTTGTTTCTATTAAGGAATTTTTACTGTGAATGCCACGGAAAACCAGGAAAGGTATACCAGGCAATATTGAGAAATGAATTCTCTACATCCTGATTGTAAAAATATTTCCATCAATAAGTTGCATAAAAAAGCACCCAAAACAATTTATATCGCAGGTTATTTCAGTTATTGTTCTACAATAAAACATTGTATCAGGCCAGCTGGAACAGAACAGCTTCAGGAGAAAAACTGCGCGATGAGACGTGCTGAGAATAAAGGCACAGAAACTAGACACGACCGCTTACAAAGGAAAAAGCACAAAGAGCGTATTTATTGTACGCAGCTATCTGCGTTTTTTCTAATTCAAACCACCACAGCATGCTCTATTAAAAGGAACACGCCAAGACGAAATACATTATCTATCTCGCAACAAAATGCAACCCTTGCCTTGCATATCGAAGGCAAAGCAATACGCACACCTTGTTATAACGTCAGGCGCTCTCTTGGAAAAGTAGGATATTGTTGAAAAACCCTCGCCTGAAGAAAATCAAGAGAATACTTAAACAAATAAGCCAGTGGCCTATAGTCAAAAACCACCTACAAGAACACGCACCCGATGTGATTAAAACATGTCTTCCTCGCTTTGGATCCGGAAGGCCCATGTTTAGGGCGTGCTATTGCCCAATCATTATACAGAGGTCAAACATCCTGCAAAAGAAAAAAAAACGCGGGTAGTTTTGATTTGCGAGCTTGCAAATGCACTGGTGGACGCTATATCTACAACCTGGCATTTCCTTGCGTCTCTGGCGGCTACGCTTAAGAACATCAGTGTCTCCTAGTTGTTTACTGGTTATCATATTGACCGCAAATAAAGACGCGGAAATGCGGAAGAGACACGTAAACAACACGGGCGGTACCGCCCGTTTTGTTTATGCGTTCTCTTCCTCTGTCCTCGTCTTTATTTGCGGTTAATATGATATGCGGCTACGCTTAAGCTCTTCGTAACAATTCCGCTTAAATTTCCTTGCGGTCATTTACAAAATGCGGGGTGCTCCTATAGGGCGGGTGTGTACGGAAAAAGACCGCAGCCCGAGTCGGGAGGCCCGCTCTGCCAGCCGAATCGAGGAGATCGTCCTTGTCCAAAAGAGTAACATTTTTTTTTCCTGATTTCCTTCTCGGGGGACTTAGGCCGAGTTGGGGAACCAACGTCCCGGCAAACTACTGTATAAGCAAACTTACCCACGAATTGCCAGTTCGTGGTCGTCCTTGTCTTGATTTGTTCACCCGTCTTGCTGTTCGATCACGCGCGCAGTCTAGCCAGCGCGGGAACTGAGCGAAGTACCCTGTGATCGCAGGCACAGGCAAGTTCGCGAACATCATGAAGGAGGTGACGGTGCCAGTGATTGACAACCCGACGTGCCAGAACCTTCTGCGCCAGACGCGACTAGGCCGCTACTTCCGCCTGCACGAAGGCTTTATCTGCGCCGGCACAGAGGACGGCGTAGACTCCTGCAAGGTACGTAGTAAACATTTTGCGGAATCCAATTAAATAAATTCTCGGTTAGCATACTAGTGGACAAACTGAGCTAGTTCTGTGTGCCAACTAAATTGTCTCAAGAAAAAAATACTGCACCTGAATCAAGTCCAAAAGTGATGCTTTGAAAGTAGGTGTTTCTTGATGCTGCCCCATACAATTCAAGTTTCGTTCATTTAGTATGGCGAGAGCTTCAAAGGAGACTTGCCCGTTTCAGTTGAAACTCGGCTCGTTTTTGTGCAAAAGCTAGCGCTAAGGTGTTGTCGGAAGAAGTCGAGAAGATGAACAGAAAGGACGCTTATCGGATTTGTTGCGTTTCATTTTTTTATTTTGAAGCATACCAAAAAGAATTGTGGAATCCTGTATAAAATTTGAGCATTAAAGGCGCTGTGTAAACAATTGCGCACGCCAAGAGAGTGCGTTAAAAACAAAAATATTGATAAAATTGTAGATATTTAAAATGTGTCGTATGTATCTTAAAACTGGTCTGATTGGAATCCCGCTGCAAGTTTCGATAACGGACTGAAAATGTTTTAGTAAAACGAATGGGAAGGTAGGCAGCTGCGTGTACTCGCTCGGTGCGAGTATGTCATGTGTAGTGGATTCACCCCTTTCGTGGTTTTTCAGTGTGTGGCATCGGACACAATTTTCAAGTGCTGGGATAGGTGCTTTCGAAGCCTGCTATATATTATAGTTTATGTTCTCAGACGTACTGTTGCTTTAGTGAGTTTTCGCATGAAGTCCGTATTCTGTAAACTTGTGAACTCACTGAAAAATTGAAACTTGTGAATATATTGTGCAGCTGTATGCTTTCTATGCTTCTGAAAATCCAGGACATGCGCTGAAAATTTTGAATCAACAGAATTTATTGGCGCCTGAAAGGGATAAATGAGTTTACTCTATCTGGGTTATAATGTGTCACATTGCACTATTGCCTGGAGCACCGTCGGGTAAGTCCACTGTTTCTGAAGGTTCGTCCTCCTCCTCGCTGCCGGTTCATGCCGGCATGAGGCACACGGTCGCTGTTCTTTCGTTGCTCCCTTACGTGGTATACCGCACAGTCGTAGGCAGAAAATGCTGCCACAGGATGCTCTGTTTAAATTGTCCCCAAATTGTGCGAGCTACGAAAGCTGTTTCGCTTCCTCACTGGCATGCAGCACTCCTTCTAGTTCCGCATGCTGCTGATTTGCCGATTATTCAACTGGGGTTTCGGGTGCTCTATTGCATGACTCCATCATACCAGTGACCAGCACCTGTGCAAGGCGTCGGACGCGGCTAATGTGCGCAAGCACAGACGTGACCTCATTCTCAGGCACTTTCGTCGTCGCAGTCATTCCTTCGTCCTCCGCGCGTAGTGCATACCAGATGCCAGTCAGTCTTTCATTTTGTCGTCTCTTCTTGACGTGCAGTTTTTGTCCGTTCGTCGTCGTCACGCCATCATGATTCTTCACGTGATTGTCAAGTCGCCACCCCGTGTTAATCGCGCCGGCAATGTCATGCTGCTTTCGTGCTTCCTTCGTGGTCATGCTGAGGTCCTCAAAATTTGTAGATACATCGTCCAGGTTTCGGCGTCCTCACTTTCTCATTATTACTCACCCAGCCGTCGTCATTCCGTTGTGGTCATACCGTAGTCCACAAGCTCTCGTGGCTACATCGTCATCGCTAAGCCGTGGTCACTGGCGTGGTCACTCGTCAACCACGTCACGGTTCTATCGTCATCGTTCTGCCGTTCTAAATATGTAGTGGTTACTTACTCAGTCGTTTTCACTCAATTGTCAATTTATTGTCTAGTCACTTCTTCGCCGTCATGCCTTCACTTCATACGCAGTGATGACGCTTTCGTAATCACGCAGTCGTCTGGAAGTCGTCAGTCATGCAGCTGTGGCCGTTCCGTAGTTGTCATGCCGCAATTTTGAGGTTGCCATGGTTCCATCGTGGTCATTAGTAATTATAGCGCTACCGTCTAATTGTCTTTAATGCGGTTAGCAAAGAGAAAAAGTGAGCAAGTCTGCTACAAACAGGTGCACATGAAGATGGAAACGTACGTCATCTCTGTAGTGGGTGCGTGCACTCAGTGTGCGCTTCTGCCGCCCTTAAGCAGACGCGGAACCTGCGTCTATACATTTGCGTCATTATGCTGCACTTGCCTGACGACCTTACGTTGGGATCACAATAGGATTGACCTTGCGTTACTGCATAGGTTTGCGTAAAATAATTTTTTTAGATGATTGTCTGCAATCATTTCGGTCATTTCGGTCGCAACAGTTACTGTACAGTTTGTGTAAACATCATCGAAAGCTTCGCTCAATACCGATTCCCATATCTCAGTGGAAGACGAAGTGATTCTTTGATAGAATGCTTGTGCTTTTGTCTCCATGTTTTGGCTTTGTTTCCCTGCATTTCTGGGAGCTGCCGCTCCCTTCATGCGGCAATGGATAAAGAGATCTCTGAAGACTTTCCTGATGCGCAGTTGTAAGGTAGGATAGCGTCCAGGAAACGGGGAAGTGCGTCAAGCCATACATACAGCGAGGCCACTAGGTTATGTTCGGAGAGCTACGATTCGTCAGACAATCACTTCCAGGTCGTGATGAGTATATCAGCAAAAAGAAGTCTACTGCGGGCATCTTTGTCGCCAAGTGCTTCTACCGTGACGAGTGTGCTGCTGCGCTGGCCGCACACTGTGCTCTTTATGCCCCTGGACCCGGCGACCAATTTGCGCCTCAACAGGCAAGTCCTCTCTTCATTACTCGAGAAAAATCGCACCAAATGAGATTAAAGGCGTGCGAATAAACTCGCCGTGCAAGACCTACGTAATATAACTGAGATCGACAACGTAAAGGTGCGATCAATGATCTATACAGGCGGTGATGGTACTGCGGACGTCATTTATGACGCCGACGTTGACATCCTGAGTGACGACGTGCCAAGACTGATCAAGTCAACGACAGAAGGCACCTTCATTACGAGGATTTTCAGACTGAGAAACACACGCTGCGCGAGGATTGTTTGAAGGAGACAGCCTTCCTTCCTTCCCACGCCAAAGTAGGACATGTCCGCTATCCACTAGGACCATTCGTACCGAAGCCCCTCCAGTGTTTCAAGTGTTGCAAGATTGGCTACTTAAGTGGTGTTTGCGCGAACAATGTCGTGTGCCCGCGGTGCTCCGAGTCCCATTCAGACGACGCCTGCAGCACAGATGTTCTAAAGTGCCCCAACTGCTGTGGTCCTCGCAAGGCCTCATCAAAGGTTTGCCCCGAGGGCGCGGAAGGAATTCGCGATCCTAAAACGAATGATGCGGGACAATTCAGCGCATCGAGAGGCTGCTGCCGCTGTTCTGTGACGTCGGCATCTACCCCGAAGATGTTCGCGACATTCCGCAATTGCAGATAGGAACACGCCATCTTCCGTCAGGATTGCCGAGTCAACGCACAGTGCCACCAAGACATATACAAGGAAAGCAAACAAAACCGAGAGGCTCGCCCATCCGGAAGAATAGCCTGAGCTACCCAGGGCACAACTCCCTGCTAAGTTGCCTCAAAACGCACCAATTTCGACGGCTTCGGCACCTGTTGAAGCGACGCTGGCTGATCTCCAGGTCAACATTCTGCGGTCGCTCATGAATTCCATTCGCATTATACTTACCAACATGAAATCTTCGTCTGCACAAAGCGCACTACAGGTGCTGGACACTGAGTCCAGTACTTGCAGCTCTTGGTTGAAATCATGGCTCTCCAAAAGCCGTCGTCTCGTGACGAAGTCCGGAACGCATCGATATTTCACTGGAACGCCAGATGACTTAAGTCAGGCATGTCGGACTTTCAACAGTTTGTGTTCACGAATAAGCAGTGGCGTAGGAACAGGGGGGGTGGGGCGGAGGGCCGTGGGCCCCGGGTGCAAGGGGCCGGTGAGGGGGAGTGTCATTTACGCCTGAATGCACCCCTCTTTCCGCCGGCTTGACTAGGCGCAAATTGCAAAGAATGCTGCGGTATCCAGTAGCTCAAGCTCAGGCACCCGATGGGTTTCGCCGCAGAATTTTCGACTGCAGCTCGATCAACACCCCACGAAATAATTGCACGACTGTGCAGGCTAACAAATTTAATTCGCGAAATGGTCGCTAAACTACTCGCCTTAGCGGAACGTTTCATGTGGGGTGCGCTCGTGCTGTGCGTTCATGCGGGGAGCAGGAGTCGCGAAACATACAGTGAGGCGTTGTAAGGCGTTGGGGCTCTTAGGTCTCTCTTCCGTTGGACAGCAGCAAAGACAGCAGCAGCAGCAGCAAAGTAGCAAAGCAGCAGCAAAGACAGCAGCAAGAGGGCGTTCAACCAGCGCGCCCGGCGCTCGCGTTTACGGCGAAACGTTTGTTGAGAGCGACGTTGCATAAGTGGGGCCATCAAAAGTCGCGAATGGGATTCTCTGGATCGTCTTCAGACTCGGTTCGGCCGAAGAGTTTGGCGGTGTATGACTCGATAGGCTGTAGTCGCGGGCCCGCCGCGATGTCCGGCTCGCTTTTACTTCCCCTCTCCCGCTCGCTCCGAGAAGCCGCAGTGAGACCTGCCGTTATGTTTCACACTTTCCTTCTTACCCTCGAAACTTTCAGAAAACTGTTGTGTGACTTCATGTCACAAGTACAGTGTCTGTATCAGCTGCACAGAATTTTATAAAAAAAGAAAGGTGAATTTTGTAAGGATATTTCCCGATCGAGATTCTATGAACTTATGTCTTTTTGTGATTACTAGGAACTCGGTAGCGCGAAAAATATGGCAGATAAGTAATGACCATATTCTTAATAATCCCGTAATTAGTACTTATAGAGGAAGCAATTTAATTCAAGAATTGAGGATTCAAAGTCATATTATTACCTCAACAAACACTTCTTAAACAAAATCGTTTTGGGTGCTGTGTTGAAAATGGATCGCAAGCCCCAAGGGTAGCGTTGGCCTGGTGGCCTGGGGCACAGCTGGAAGCATCCGAAGGTCCTGGCAAAGGATGAGTCGACTGCTAACAGAACAACTTGTTTATTTTAGCATCGCAAAAGAGCGGCCGGTCATGTCCACCGAAGTCGAGAAACGGGAGACCACGTTACTCAATTGAATAAATCGAGGCTTCTTTCTTGGCGTCCGGGGGCAGCTGCTTTTATACTCTCTGAGTCGACGGCAAGAAGGAACGGCTCGGATGAGGCGCACGTGACGGCGGCGCACGGACACGTTGTGACAAGTGACGTTTCCGGCGGGCCGGCGCTGGT
The DNA here is from genome assembly GCF_038994185.2 of Dermacentor albipictus. Taxonomy (NCBI): domain Eukaryota; kingdom Metazoa; phylum Arthropoda; class Arachnida; order Ixodida; family Ixodidae; genus Dermacentor; species Dermacentor albipictus. The sequence continues at coordinate 14,536,654 of NC_091828.1, read as the reverse complement.
CAGACCTCCTCGCTTCACCGCTGGGGAGCTCCTCTCCCCCGGCTGCCGCGCTTTGACAAGCGTGGGCACCAACATGCGCACACACACACACACACACGCACACGAAGACACGTGGCATTGAAACATGCCTGGACGTGCTTGGCACGAGGCGTTGCGGCAGCGCTGAACTGGCCAAAATGTCCGCCGCTTTGAACGAAGCCCCGGCGTGCGTTGCATCCGCGCCGGCTATAACGCACGTCGGAGGCGAAACGTAACAGCTGCAACCTACAGTACTTTGGCACTGCGGGCGGCGCCCAGTACCAAACCCGGAAATTGTCGATATCTTCGCCTTCCTCAACTACATCAGGGGGTGGGGGGGTGACAGAAGACCTATGGGCCCCGGGTGCCAGACAACCTTGCTACGCCACTGCGAATAAGTTCCCAATCATCGTCATCTGCGAGCCCCCCTATCAGATAACATGAGTCTGTCCGGGTTTGAGAGTTTCATGTCCGCCACCCACGGAGGTTGCAGCAAGATCATCGTATTCATACGATGTGATTCTACGTATGTCCACCTGAACCTGATTCCACCTGAACACGAAAACCAGTACGTATGTCTCAAAGTGAATAAAGGCAAGCTCACTTTCACAGTAGTTGGAGCCTACATATCGCCCTCAAGTCGGCTGGACTGCGAGTGGTTACGGTGAATCACGACAGCGACTCCGCAGTCTCTGGTGATGACTGGAGATTTTATAGCCCCCCACCATCTCTAGGGAAGTTCTAAGATAAACTCGACAGGCAGAAGATTAGTGTCATTTGCCTCCGAACAAGAACTGTGCTTGGTAAATGATGGAAGCCCCAGCTTTCTACGTGGAACTGCCTACTGTAGCTGTCTGGACCTCGCCATTGTTTAACGCTCCTTCACTGGAAAGCTCAGGTGGTTTTCGTATATCGAAACGCGGGAAAGTGACCACCTACCCACTCATCTTAGGACTGAAGGGCTGATGGGCTCCAAGTTAGCCGGCGTCACACAATGCATCGACTGGCCAATGTTCAAATCCATTGTCGGAGACAGCTGTAGTGGTGACTTGTCTCTAGCCTAGAGGACTTCATGAAGTGTGCCGCCACGCAGGGGCGTCTGCGTCAGCAGGCGTTTGGTGTGTTGCGACACCACGTACCCGAGCACACGAGGGTTGGACCCTCCCGCGTGTAGCCGTGCGTGGTTTAGCCGTGTCCGGGGAAAGGGGAGTCCTGAAGGTTGAGCCGATGCCGGGTGTTCGGACCTTTAAGGCCCCCCGGCGGAGGCAACACGCCTCTTTGGCCTCTGCTTCACGTAGACGGCACCTCCAGGCTGACCCACCTGGGGGAAATCGGCAGTCGCCTTTTCCTGTCCTCTTCTCCAATCTTCGTCTTTCTCTCCCACTTTTACATCTTTGCTGTCTTCTCTTCACTTCTTATCACTTCCGCATTTCCTGGCGGCAAGGGTTAACCGTGTGTAATGTATCCTGCCTTGGCTATATTCATTAGGTTATAGTGGCGGTGTAAAGCTGGCGCCTGCAGATTTTCGGAACCTGCAGCGTCCCCTTCGTGGGCTCGGTGGTGGGTGGCTACCACCGCCGCCGAAATTTGAAACCATGTTATGGCAGAACCTTTCCCCCGCCTTCCAGATCGGCCTTCGAAACGAGGTCCCACCGAAGTACCTTTCGATTTCACATTCAATGTAAATCCAGAGACATTTCTGCGTTACCATGTCATGCACAGCGAAGGAACCACCCCAATGCGACAACTCTCCCCCTTCTTAGTGGCAAAATGCCTCAAAGAAAAAATTGGAGAAGACTACAAAGCCTCTAAAATGACAAGTGGAGACATTCTCCTGGAACATAAAAAGAAACAACAATTGGAAAAGATGTCCGATCTCACCAGTATTGGCGACATCAAAGTAACGATCTCACCACATCGATCACTAAATACATGCAGGGGCGTGATCTCCGAAGAAGATTTCCTTAACTTAAGCGACGAAGAACTGCTCGAGGGTTTCCAAGAGCAAAACGTAATCAAAGTGCAGAGAATAACAACCAGGAGAAACGACGAACAAATCCCAACCAAACATGTGATACTTACTTTTGGCACAAGCATTCTTCCCAGTTCACTCGAAGCAGGGTATGTAAAAATCAACGTGAGGCCATACATGCCTAACCCAAGATGGTGCTTCAAGTGCCAAAAGTTCGGGCATGCATCACAATCATGTAGAGGAAAGGCAACATACGCAAATTGTAGTGCCAATGATCACCCTTCGGACAACTGCAATGCTCCTCCGCGTTGCGCAAACTGCAAAGGAGATCATGCTGCTTATTCACGATCTTGTCCCCTTTGGCGGAAAGAGAAAGAAATAATTGCACTCCCAGTAAAAGAGAAAATCTCCTTCTATGAAGCCAGAAAGAAACTATCTCACCTACCTCAAATGAGCTATGCCAGTGTGGCGCGACAGGGGGCACCACCACATCGGTTCGAGGGGTCTACAGGGGTCACAGCTAGTGGACCCGTAGTACCTCCATGCGCCCCCTTGGTGGCAGCGGCCAGTGCTGCGCCATCGTCAGCTAAGGCGGGCCCCCAGACTGCTGTGACGCAGGGCCCAAGACTTAATCGAACTCCGAGGCCCTTGACGAGCGTCTCACGGTCTCAGACCCTCGTTCGATCCTCCAGCGCCTCGGAGAAGGCTATGGAGATCGACCCAAAAACCACGGCGTCGTCGACGCCAAAGGACCAGCGCTCCCTGGAGCGCACTAAAAAAGACAAACATCTCGTAACTGCTTCATCAAAGGGTCAGGTAACCTGAACAGTTACCGCCCTTTAGACTAGCTATCTTATCATTACATGTCACCTATAAACTTCTAAAACACACACATATAAGTGAATAGTTCTAATTGTTTGACAATGGCTTTCATCATCCATTGGAACTGTAGAGGTCTGCTACATAATTTAGGTGGCATAAAAGACACAATAAATAGGTTTTCACCAGTGGCATTCTGCCTTCGAGAAACAAACCTAGACCCCAAGAACAGTCAAATCCTTAAAGGTTTTACCGTTGTCCGAAAGGACCGCGAACACTCTAGTCGTCTGTCAGGAGCAGTCGCCATAGTCGTCCAGGGCGGCACCCCTACACGAAATGTTCAGCTGAATACCTCTTTCGAGGCTGTTGCCGTCACCGTTCTATCCCATAAAACCATCACCATCTGTTCACTTTACATACCACCCCACACACATTTTACTACTAGACAATTGGAAAATCTAATACACCAGTTACCGGAGCCTTTTGTTTTAGGAGATTTTAATGCCCATTGTACCCTCTGGGGCAGCGATAGAACCAACCAAAGAGGGCAAGTAATCGAAGATTTTATTTTGTCTAACAGCATATGTCTTTTAAACTCGGGTTCACCAACGTATTTTTCACCAAGCTCACGCAAATTTAGTTGTCTCGATTTAGCCTTCTGCTCACCACCTGTCTTTAGTGATTTTAAGTGGGAAGTCCTCGACAATTCATATGGAAGTGATCATGTGCCGGCTTTTATCAAGCTAACATCCCCATTACCTACACTAAACTCCAAGCCACGTCGCTGGAAAATACATCTTGCCGACTGGCCGCTTTTTTTTAAACACGTAAATCTCGAAGAAGTCTTTTCAAACGAACTCAGTGTAAATGAAATCAATGAAAAGGTCACTGCGGTTTTAATTTCAGCGGCAGAAAAGTCAATACCACAAACATCCAACCATCTGCACAAAAACAATCTACCCCTGGTGGACTCCCGAGTGCACAGAAGCAAAAAAGCTTCAAAATAGGGCCTGGGGTATGTTACAAAGACACCCCATCTACACCAACCTCTTACGCTTTAAGCAGGCCAAAGCCAAAGCACGATTTATCAGAAGGCAGGCAGAAAAATCATCGTGGAAAAAATACGTATCGTCCATAAGCAGTTCAGTCAGGTTTAAGCGCATGTGGGAACAGGTAGGAAAGTTTCGGGGAGATTACTCATCTTACACAATACCGTTACTTACAAGTCCAGACACACAGACAACAATAAAAGAACAGGCAGATATACTTGGCGAACATTTCCGTGGTGTATCCAGTTCACCAAATTATACAAAGGAATTCTTGCAGTACAAACAGTCTGCTGAAAACAAAGGCTGCCCAGTACTGCGGCATCAAACGAACCGTACAATTCCCCCCTCACACAACAAGAAGTAAACAGTCCTTTCTGCAGGAAAAAACACAGCGCCAGGACATGACCGTATTCACTACGCCATGCTGGCTCATCTATCCCAGGCATCTGTAGAAGCTCTCCTTAAATTTTTCAACATAATCTGGGAATCACGTATAATGCCCGAAGAGTGGAAAAAAGCTATAGTAGTTCCATTTCTAAAAGCCGGTAAATCACCAACATCCGCAAGCAGCTACAGACCCATTGCCCTCACGAGCTGTTCGGCAAAATCATATGAAAGCATTATCAATATCAGACTCTCATTTATTTTGGAATCAAGAAACCTCATAGACCCTCACCAGTGTGGATATAGAAAGGGTTGTTCAGCTACTGACCATCTTGTCCGTCTTGAACATGAAATCCGACAAGCATTTTTACACAAACACTGTCTTGCAGTTTTCTTCGATTTAGAAAAAGCCTATGATACCACATGGAGATATGGAATTTTAAGAGACTTGGCTGACCTCGGCATCCGTGGTAAAATGCTTCAATGCCTAACTTATTTCATGTCTAATAGAACATTTCAGGTACGTCTGGGTACAGTTCATTCTAATACATTTACGCAGGAAAATGGCGTTCCGCAAGGCTGTGTTCTCAGCACGACGCTGTTTATAGTAAAGATGAATTCAGTTAATAAGAATATACCGTCGTCTCTTATGCACTCCGTTTACGTAGACGATATCCAAGTGGCTTGCCGTGCTTCAAATTTGACAACCTGTGAAAGGCAGCTTCAAATGACAATAAACAAACTTACACAATGGGCTAACAAAAATGGTTTCCGCTTCTCCACGCAAAAAACAGTTACTGTTGTGTTCTCTCAGAAACGAGGGCTACACAGCGATCCAGTCTTAAAATTGAACGACACCATACTGCCGGTGAAACAAGACCATAAGTTTTTAGGAGTAACCTTTGACACCAAACTTAACTTCCTAACTCACATAAAAGCACTAAAGGTTAAAGCAAATAAAGCTCTAAATATCCTTAAAATTTTGTCTCAAAAGCACTGGGGTTCTGACCGAACGTGCCTTATACGTGTTTACCGGTCTCTTGTGCGTAGCCTTTTAGACTACGGCTCCGTTGTTTACGGCTCAGCCAGACAGTCCTACATCCAACGACTGCATCCGGTACATAACCTAGGACTGCGACTGGCAAGTGGTGCCTACCGAACATCACCTATTCCAAGTTTACACGTCGAGTGTAATGAACCCTCCTTACAGCAGCGCAGAGCATTCCTCACTTTTTCGTACGTACTCAGAATTCAGTCATCACCCCAACACATCTGCTACAACATCCTCACACATTGCAACACACGCTTACACTACACAAATAAACCGAACACGATTAAGCCACTTGTCCTGCGGTATGAGCAATACTGTCGGGATTATGACATTCCCCACGAAGTCCTCCAGGTTGCCAAGAAACCACAGCGGTTGGCCCCGTGGTACGATTTCACACTTATGTGATTGGACGTTAACACATCTAAAGAAAAGAGACATCCCACACGAACACATTACACAAGAATTCCGTGCACTTCAGGACAAATATCAAAATAACATGCAATATTACACTGATGGCTCTAAAACAAAAGCTCACGTGGGTGTGGGGGCTGTAGCGGAAAATTGGGAAACAAGTATTCGATTACCACAACACGCTTCTGTTTTCATGGCTGAAGTTTACGCTATCTGGGGTGTTGTTAAAAAGATTATAACTGATAAACACAAACATGCAGTCATATACACTGACTCTTTAGGCTCACTGAAGGCTCTACAGTTGAAATCTGAGTGTGAACCCCTGATAGGAGACATCTTAAACATGTTGGTGCTTAACGAATATGGGAGGTCAATTCGTTTCTGCTGGGTCCCAAGCCATGTTGGGATACCAGGTAATGAAGCAGCTGATAGATGTGCATTGATGGCAGCGCACAAAGATATTACAAACACGAAACTCCCATATAATGATAGCATCCGTGCAATTAGAAAAGCCTTCACGGTAAAATGGCAACGCGAATGGGACCGTTGTGCCGACAACAAGCTACATCTCACGAAACCCATAGTTCGCGAGTGGAAGTCATGCTATCATCAGAAGCGGTTCATCGAAGTAGTTTTATGCCGACTACGCATTGGGCACACACACCTCACGCACAATTACTTACGAAAGAAGACACACCAACATGCGAGAAATGTCAACAGCCACTAACAGTTATGCACATATTACTCACATGTACGCAGACTGAAACACACAGACGAACACTTTTGCACAAATTATATCAACTACACATACCTTTACGCCGTGCTCTGATTTTAGGTGATGATCCGCTAGTCCCATTATGTGACGTCCGTAAATATCTACACGACACTGGATTTTTACATAAAATATAGATTACTAACACAGCCTTTTCCTTCACAAAGTGGATTTTAAAACACCTCATGTTTGGCGCAGCATAGCCTTAGCTGCTTTTGCGCCATTAAACCCCATTTAACTAACTGAAGTGTGCCCTAGATGCTGCCACACATTCGTTTCCGAGAATATATACATGGGCCGAGCGTGTCATTGAGCTGGAGAAGCTTCGTGCAATTCGGCGCCGTGCAGAGCCAAGATACAGGCGCACAATGTCTGTGCATGAATTGAGGTTGGCCTGAAGAACTCAAAAGAAAATTCAGCGTCGCATGGACCAACTTGCATGGCAAAGATGGAAGCCATTCTGCGAGTCTTTGGATCCACGAAAACCTCTGCCTCACATATGGACAACTCTTCATGGTGTCCGTGAAACCCCTCAGCAGTGCCACCATTTTATGTCTTTGGCCGTTGACCAACAATGTAGCGAGATTGACGTCGCTAATGCTTTCTGCAGAAGGATCGCTGGCAAAACTAGTTCCGCTGGAACATCAACGCTCCACCACTCGCCGATTTCACGCGACCCCCGCATGGACAGTCCTTTCTCCATGGATGAACTCGAAGCTGCACTGGCCTTGTGCAAGCGTGCATCTTCATCAGGACCTGATGGTATAACCTACCATGCCCGGTGTGATCTTGGCGAAGAGGTTCGGAAAGTGCTGCTGCTCTTGTTCAACCACTCCTGGCAGACAGGTATGGTTTCCCAGGAATGGAAGACCAGTCACCTAATTCCACTGCTCAAGCCTGGCAAGTCGCCTGTAGACATTGCATCATACCGACCAATTTCTCATGCCATTTGCACCGCAAAACTAATAGAGAGGATGGCTCTAGCACGGCTAGAATGGTACCTCGAACATTACCACGTATATCCAAATGCTGTGGACCCCCGCAGGGACGTCTGCATCAGGAGGCGTTTGGTGTGTTGCGACATGTACCCGAGCACGTGAGGGTTGGACCCTCCCGCGTGTAGCCGTGCGCGGCATAACCGCGTCCGGGGAAGGGGGGATGCTGGGGGTGGAGCCGATGCCTGGTTTTCGGACCTTTAAGGCCCCCCGGCAGAGACAACACACCTCTTTGTCTTCTGCTTCACGTAGACGGTACCCCCGGACTGATCCACCCGAGGGAAATCGGCAATCGCCTTTTCCTGTCCCCCTCTCCAATCTTCGTCTTTCTCTCTCACCTTTTTCATCTTTCCCGTCTTCTTTTCACTTCTCCTCACTTCCTAGTTTCCTGGTGGCAAGGGTTAACCTTGTGTGGCTAGCCAGCGTCGGTTATGCTGTATTTGGTTACAGCAGCGTTGTACGGCTGGCGTTGGCAGGGTTTCTCTAGCAGTAACTTCTGTCACGTCCCCATGTTGGGCTCGATGGTGGGTGGTTGGCATGGCGGCCGATAACCCAACTGTATCTATGGAAAATGCTTTTCCTAAGCTCCCTGATCGCCCTCAGAAACGAGGGTGCACCGGAGAGGTCTTTCAGTTTTCTGGACGCCAAGTGCGAAACATGTCACCGTTCCTTGTTTCCAAGTCTTTGACTGAAGTTTTTGGAACAGACTTTAAGGCGTCGAGAATGGCAAGTGGTGATCTCCTTTTGGAGCTCCACGATCAGAAGCAATATAAGAAATTGCCGAAACTTGTCATTTTGGGCGACCCAAGTAACAGTAACCCCGCACCGTACTATCGACACCACCCGCGGCGTTGTTTCGGACGATGACTTGCTGGAGCTCACTGAAGCTGAACTCTTGGAGGGCTTCAGTGAACAGAATGTCATAAATGTTAAACGAATTAAGATGAGGCGAGATAATAAAGAGATCAAGACGAAACACCTGATACTCACCTTCGGCTCAAGTGTCCTTCCCAGTTCATCGAGGCCGGCTATATCAAACTTGGTGTTAAGCCTTGTTGCTGGGCGAGTTGGTTGGGATCTAGTGAATACATTGTTGCGCCAAAAAAAAGGAAAATAAAGACTTGGGAAGGAAGAGTACGTCGTTTCGTACTCTTCCTTCCCAAGTCTTTATTTTCCTTTGTTGGCGCAACAATGTATTCATTGATGTTATGCCATACGTGCCCAATCTTCTTAGATGCTTTAGGTGCCAAAGGTTCGGCCACAGTTCACAGAACTGTCGAGGCCGGATGACATGTGCCAATTGCAGTGACAATGAACATTCCTCCGAAACGTGCCAGAACACTCCACATTGTGTCAACTGTGAGGGCGAGCATGCCGCATACTCGCGGTCCTGCCCGTCTTGGAAAAGAGAAAAAGAAATTGTGACACTCAAAGAAAACATATCTTTCAAGGAGGCACGTAGGCGGGTGTCATACCTGCCTAAGAGCAGCTTTGCCGATGTGACGCGTCAGGGGGCAGTGACAAAACGGCTTCCGGTGGCTGTCCGACCCACAAGCAGTGAGTCGGCAGTTAGGGCACCTGCCCCCGTGGTGGTTGCAGGTAGCGCTGCTCCGTCACCCCAGAAGGGGCCATCCACCTCCGGGCAGGTCGCCTCGAAGGTCTCGTCCAACGTGCCGAAGCCTTCACGTCAAACAAAGTGCTCGGAAGAGCGCGTGTCCAGCGCCTCGCATGAGGCGATGGACACAACCACCAGCAGGACGGCGCCACCAGCGCCTAAGGAGTGGCGAGGCTCTCTCGATCGCTCCAAAAGAGACAAAACTCTCGTCACGGCTCCTGCAATGGGCCCGTGAACTAACCTTTCCAGAACAGTGTCCAACTCTATCAAAGTCGATACACAAATTATGCAATGGAATGTGAGAGGACTCATCCACAATCTCGATGACGTAACCGAACTTCTACACAAACTTAATCCAAAAGTACTGTGTGTTCAGGAAACGCACTTAAAAGCTACACAAATTTTCTCCGGTCGCACACTATCTTTCGTAAAGATCGTGACGAGGTGAACACCTCATCCGGCGGTGTAGCCATAATAGTCAACAAAACTATTGCTTGCCAACACTTGCCACTTCGGACGTCCCTCGAGATGGATGCAGTTCCAGCAATTCTTTTTAATAAATTAGTAGCCGTCTGCTCAATTTACATACCTCCAAGCTATCACATCAGCAAAATAGAATTCTGCGAACTTATTAATCAACTTCCTGACCTTTTCTTATTGTCGGGGACTTTACTCATAAGTCTCCGGGGAGATTCCAGGAATGATTCGAGGGGTCGACTGATCGAATCCTTTCTTGTTACGTCCGTTATGTGCCTATTTAATATGCGAAATATTATAGTAGGTGCGTTTCGCCTAATTCATACTCCTCGAGAGATTTAGCGCTTGGATTTTTTTCTTACTTAGACTGGAATGTTATAGAAAATCCATTCGGGAGCGACCACTTTTCAATAACTTTAAGCTTACTTACACTACACGAGATTCGCCCACAGGTACCTCATTGGAAACTTGACTCCGCTGATTGGAAGAGTTTTAAGGAATCTACTTACTTATCACAAGATTTTATACGCGATTTTAGCATACATAATGCTGTAGCATATTTACCGCCTTTATTATTGATGCAGCTGAAAAGCTCGTTCAACAAGCAAATGGTCAGTCGTCTAAAAAAACGAGTTCCTTGGTGGAATGAAGGCTGCAGGGATGCACAAAAAAGACAAAATAAGGCATGGGGCAGATTGCGCCAGTATCCTAGAGCGGAAAATCGCATCGCATTTAAACACATCAAGTCACAATGACGGCGCACGAGACGGCAGGCTAGAAGAGCAAGCTGGGAGAGGTTTCTCTCAGGCATAAATTGCTATACCCAGGAGGCTAAAGTATGGGATGGGCTGAGAAGGCTAAAAGCGCAGCAGATCAACCCATTACCTTTGATTGATGAGTGAGGAAATACCTTGGAAAACCAGGCCGATGCCCTTGGATTACATTTTGTGCGTGTATCAAGGTCCATAAACTATTCACAAACATTCCTTAATTATAAGCAAATAGCAGAACTTAAGTCAATAAACCGTAACTGCAGACCGAATCTACCATACAACTGTCCTTCTAATATTGCCGAGCTTAGAGCTGCGTTGAGCTCGTGTATGAGCTCTGCACCTGGACTTGACAATCATGTATGACATGATTACACTTACACACTGACACACAGATGACACTTCTGGCACTTAACTCTGTTTGGGCTGGTGGATACCTCCCATCCTCATGGAAAGAAGCTATCGCAGTACCGGTCTTGAAACAAGGCAAGGACCCATCCGACGTTTCAAGTTACCGTCCAATAGCACTGACAAGTTGCTTATGCAAACTCTTAGAGAAAATAAGTCGTCGTCTTTTACATTTCCGTGAATCGAATAAAATGCTCGACCCTTATCAGTGCGGCTTCAGAGAGGGAGGGTCGACTACTGACCAGCTCGTGCGCATTGAGACAGTCATTCGCGACGCCTTTATCCATAAGCAGTTCTTTCTTTCTGTTTTTCTAGACCTGGAAAAGGCATGACACGACTTGGAGATATGGGATTTTGCGAGACCTCTCAGAAATGGGTATTCGAGGGAATGGGCTTAGTGTAATTGCAAGTTACCTATCAAACCGTACATTTCGCGTTAGGTTGGGCAATGCTCTATCCAGGCCATTTACACACGAAACTGGGGTGCCGCAAGGAGGCGTACCTTTTTTATAATCAAAATGAATTGCTTGCTCTTATCTACACCGCAGAGCATGTTCTATTCGGTATACGTAGATGACGTACAATTAGGTTTCAAGTCATGCAACCTTTCTATTTGTGAGCGACATGTCCAGCTTGGCTTGAACAAAGTGTGTGAATGGGCAGAAGAAAACGGCTTTAAACTGAATCCTGTTAAAAGCTCATGTGCCCTTTTCACACGAAAAAGAGGCCTACTTGCAGAGCCCAATATAGAACTACATGGACAGCACATACAAGTTGTCACACAACACAAATTTTTAGGAGTCATATTAGATGCAAAACTGACCTTCATTCTCCACTTAAAGCATCTAAAAGAGAAATGTCGAAAAACGATGAACATTCTTAAACTTTTATCACATACAACATAAGGCGGGGACAGGAAGTGTCTGTTGAACGTCTACAAAAGTCTTACACGCGCACGCTTAGACTATGGGACCATAGTATATCAATCTGCAAGTCCAAGCGCCTTGAAGATGCTTGACCTTGTTCACCACTTAGGTATCCGCTTGGCGTCGGGTGCCTTCAGGACAAGTCCTGTAGAGAGTCTCTACGCTGAAGCTAATGAGTGGTCGCTTCATCTTCAGAAGTTATAGTCCAGTTTCATGTACTTTCTAAAGGTGAACGCAAACTGCGACCATCACTCTTATGCAAGCATTACCGACGTGGCATTGCAATGCTCTTTAATAATCGACCTGCAGCAAGAGAACATTAGTAAGCTTGCTGAGGAAATGCAAGTTACAATTCTTCAGCAAAACCTGATGGTCCAAGCTAAGCCATGGTCGCCATGGCAGTGGAAGCCCATGGAATGCGATACATCATTCGTAGGGGTGACGAAACACGCCCCAGAGGCACATATTCGAATTCACTTCTTCGAACTTCAATCGAACTACTCGTGCATAGTTTTACACTGACGCTTCTAAATCGCATGCCGGCGTGTTTTATGCTGCAATCAGACCATCCTTCTCCGAGTCCGATGGACTGCATCCGGAAACAAGCATATTCACCACGGAAGCTTATGCAATTCTATCTGCTGTAAAACAAATCAAGAAAGCAAAGTTGCACAAACCCATTATATACACCGACTCTCTAAGCGTCGTAAAAGCCCCAATGTTCCTCCGTAATCATCGAAACCCTGTACTTACCGAGCTTTATTCCGTTATTTGCACATCGTACATGTCTCAGCAGCAAGTCATAATATGCTGGGTGCCTGGACATAGGGGCATTGAGGGTATTATGCTGGCTGACCAAATTGCCACATCGATTGCTTCACAATATATCCATTCTGCTACTGCACTACCTGCCTTAGACTTAAAGCCTTTCATCTGAAAGACTCAGAAGCCACTGGCAGCGCTTATGGGATGACGAAACATATAAGCTTCACTTGATTAAACCAAAACTGGGTAATTGGCCCTCCGCAACGAAAACACGATGAACAGAATTCTGTTCTATGAGAATAGGACACACATATGCCACACATAGTTTCTTGCTAACTGGAAATGAACCACCATGCTGCGGTAGATGCGGTGAAATTCTCACCGTCCTCCACGCCCTCCTGGAGTGTCGGCAAGCCGAAACAGAGAAAGAAACTTTCCGCTAGCATACCGGCAGCACATCCCCCTTCATTCTGTGATGTTTCTTGGTACAGAACCGTTGTTTGACACCAGAGCAGTCCTAATTTTCTTAAACGATGTTGCCTTGCCTGTTGTTGGCCTATGAATTTGTAGCACATCCTCTCTCAAGAGGATGCCGCTGCGATATTTTTGTACAGCGCATGCCTTCAGGCCTTTCCGTTTTAAGGGCTCTGTTAGGCAGTAATGCGTCTTGCAAACGTTTGCTTTCAAGTATTTTAAAATATGATCATTGTATCACTGTGTATCTTTTGTGTTCCTATTAGTACTCATTAGTCACTGCCATAATTTTATTACGTATAGCTTTTATGCATTTTACAGAGATCGCTTTTTGGCTCCTTTACAGCTACGTCACAATAACTTACGGAATTCAACCACCCACCGTAAACCCATCATCACAGACCTGGCGCTCTTTGGTCATAATTGGCCCTTGCGCCATAAAACAACAAATTCATTCATTCAGATGCAGTGGCCGGTTTCACGCGTGGCCGCTGTTCAGTTGACAACGTTATCAACTTGGTTACTTACGTCGAGCACCAGAAGTCCTGCAAAAGACTATCTGTTGCCCTGTTTCTGGATCTCAAGGGAGCGTACGATAACGTAACGCACGAAGCAATTGTTAACGCGTTAGAGGGAGTAGGACTTGGCGGCGAGGTCTATTTCTGGATAAGTAACTATCTACATAAGAGATCCTTTTACGTAGTTACCGAGGATGGCCCGACCTCTCAGCATCACAATAACCGTCGGGTGCCTCAGGGCGGAGTACCGAGCCCAGCGCAATTCAGCCTAACACTCATTGTGCTCTCCGACATCCTGCCATGCACTGTTAGGCTCTCCATCTATGCCGACGACATTTGCATTTGGACATCGCCTGTGACGCGACTGCAGCTTCGCGCGCGGCTACAGAAGGCAGCCACTTTAACATCATCCTACTTTCGAGAACAAGGAGTTGATATATCATGAAAAGTCTGCAGGGGTGGCATTTACCAGGAAATCAATGTCTCCACACGTGATATCTGTCAACGGACAATTGATCTCGTACAGCATGAGTCGCATATTTTTGGGGGTGGCCATTGACAGAAATCTCTCCTGGACCCCTCATGTAAATTATGTGAGAAAACGCCTGACAGGAATTTGTCATATGTTTAAGTTCCTAGCAGGAAAGGCTTGGGGAGTGCCAATACAATCTATGCTGCAACTGTGCAGGGTCCTCTTTACTGGATTCCTGCGGTACAGCCTACCGGTCATGTCCAACACCTGCAGAACAAACCTGAATATAATCCAAAGCATCCAAGGCGAATCGCTCAAGATATGCCTTGGTCTACAGCGGAGTGCGTCAACGACTGAAGTTATTGCAGTCGCTCAAGATTCCACTCTTAGAACGCGCATTAGCATTGAAACAATGCGTAGCACATAACACTTCGCCCGGACCTCTACCCACCACCTCGCAAGTCTCCCAGTAGATAGGCCCCACACGACATTCAGTGCGACTGTCTTCGCGCACCGTGCTTCTCTCAGGTCAAGGTCAAGTTACACACCTGCGGCAAGACCTTCCATTCCTCCTTGGTGTGTGCGCCGTACTCAAGTAACTCTTGCAATCCCAGGACTTCAGAAAAAGTCGGACTTGCCGTCATCAGCACTAAAGCAACTGACGTTTTTTTTTCTTTTGAAGAAGTAAAACGAAGGACACCGACCAACATACAAGTGCTAAAAATGAAAAAATCTAAAAGACGTTTCGGCTTCGCTACGGAAGCCTTGTTCACAATGGGATGACGTAAGGTTCATGGAAGCTTATGTATGCTTTAGAACGTGACGTAAGCAGCGCGTGTATGACGGGGGGAGGGTTCCCTCATTTCGATTAAGCGTGTGACGTGTTTTTTGTATCTCCAGTGATTCCAGATACAGACGCGATTTTTGGTTTCTTTCGTGGCCGATAATTCTCGAGCGATCCCAGTCGATATTGTGGCCCGTTGCATCCGCGTGCTCGGCAAGGGCATTCGACACTGTACGCTTCTTTTCGACATCTTTCTGATGCTGTCTCAGTCTCTGTTTGAAGTTGCCCGATTCACCGATGTATGCGTAGTCGCAATCTGCGCAGGGTATCAAATATACCACGCCGGGAAACGATTCTCTCGGAAGCCTGTCCTTACCACCGACGAGCGCTTGCCTCAGCTTACATACGGGCACGTGCGCCACCTCAACGTCATAACTGCGTAGAATAAAATCAGTTGAAGTTCAGCGCTCAATCTGTCGTCTCGTGCTCTTCGTTCCTTCCCACGTTTCTATTTTCCTTTTTTGGCGCGACAATGTATTCTTTAGTTCCATGACGGAAAATGCGAAAACACATTAGATTTGTACACATTGTAAACACATTGTATTTAGATTTAGGTGCACATTAAAGAACCCCAGGTGGTCAAAATTTCCGGAGTCCTCCAGTACGGCGTGCCTCATAATCAGAAAGTGGTTTTGGCACGTAAAACCCCATATTTTAATTTTTTTAGTTCCGTGAAGGAGTCGTTTATCCAGGTCTCACTGACACAGATCAAGGTGGTTGGTGGCAGTCAATTAGCCAATTGAAGTGAGCTAGCTTGTTCAATAGGGTGCGTGCATTTATATTCAAAAGGTTGTCTATCACGAAGACACTCTGTGCTGCTAGTGGGTACGTAGCTGGAAGTTTTGATAAGCGACTTGCTAGTGTCATCCCACGAGTAGCGGACGCTGTCTACTATCAGCGTGTCGAAGCTCAGTTGAACCTTGTTCGCCTTCTTCCTAAGCTCGACTGAATTATCCCACAACGTTTTGCGAGTCTGGCGCACAGAAGGAAAAATCCTGATATGAGCCCTATGATAAAACCCTCTGACCCTTTTTATGTAACAGCATTCCTTAGTATCGAGGTCTTCACTCTGAAATTAAGCACCTTAAGTATTATAGGTCTTCCCCAATTTTTGTGCGCCGAGCCTGTGACAGCCCTCAACACAGTTGCATTATATATTCAATTTCGTGGAAAAGAGCTTCAGCACAGTGGCAAGTAGTTGCTCAGAGGATTTAGCCGATGGCTCAGGCAGGCCATAGATTAAGTTCTGACGTGATCGGTTTTCTAAATCGTCATTTTTTTTCTGTCCAGTAGTTTGACGGCTTTTCTAAGGTCGTCGACTGTTTCTTCTAAAGTATGCACACGGTGATCGACGTTAGCAGTGGCCGACGCCCACGCTTCTATCTTCAAGATCCTATATTCAAGTGCATCAATTTTAGCGGTCAGAATTACTAAATCTTTGCTTATTCGTGTTTGCCCCTCTGGCAGTTCCGTGAGCATACGTTCCGTTTTTGTCAGGGCCAGGGTTTGCCTCTACATCACCCGACATAATAAGCTAGATTCTCAAGGAATGCAACAAACAAAAAATGTACACAAAAGGCACTCTGGATCTGGCAGCAGCAGCAAACAATGATCGTCACTTCTGAAGCAATGTACACGGTGTCTATTGCTTACCTGCAAGATGAAGCAAGCAAAGTTCAGACAGCCATTCGCGATGCCGCTACCGGGCCCATTGAAGAGCAGAAGCAGCGAGTCTGGCTTTATATCGTCCTGTGACCATGTGAGCGTTCCAGCAGTAGTCTGCCATCCCCTGTTTGACCAGCACCAATGAAGCCCGTCGTTGTCGATAATCAGGTTCTCATGTGATACGAAATTACACGTGCCGTTGAAAGTGGAATCCAAGTTCAGGTGTGCCGGAATACCATACAGTCGACAAACGGAAAAAAAGCAGTGCTCCGGATTGTGGCGGCCTACGCAAGCAGAGATCTGCAAGATGAAGCAAGCAAAGTTCAGACAGCCGTTCGCCATGCCGCTACCGGACCCCAGGCTTCCTTCGTTCCTGAGAGCATGTTCAATTCTAACCATATTATACTTACTTATGTCCTACGGACGCTACGCACAGAGTATATATAGGGGTAACTAATCCGTGCGATGCAAACAAATCTCATTGTTCGCGATCTTGGTCGGTGCGCTTCACCGTGCCACTGACGAGACCTTCACCTTTATACTGTTGCTGTCTGACGACGTTACAAAACACTGTTCATTCTATGTGGCTCTTATGCTTGTGGGTGGTAGGCAGTGAAATCTTGTCTTCAATGGCGAAACTTCCGGCATCGATATTGCTCCGCGAAATGGCAGGAGCAGAGCCTGTACGATGAAAATAAATCACATGGTTAGCGCTCTTTTTAGATGGGCTTCGCATGCCCACTGCCAATGTCAAGAGTTCGATTTCGTCCAGCATCGGAGAAATCCTACCGCATTTTTAAAATGCGATTAGAGTTCTTTGCTTACTTCAGGGGTATTTAGAGTGCGTCTGTCTGTGCCAAACTAGGCGTCCAAGTTCATTACCAGCTTGGGCCTCAAGGCATATGCTCATGGTCGTTACATGGCCTTTATTAAAGCTTCGTCATCTGGTGCTCCATCGCAGATCTTTTCACAGGGTGCGTTCAGTGTGCATTCAGTTTCACTTGCCGCGATTTGTCTAGGCGGCGCCCAGTCGCCACCGAGCACGGCTGACGACCCAGCGCGGCCTAGTCCAATCGCGTGAGGTGAAAGTGAACACAACTGAACGCGCGTTTCGAACAACGATCTCTGATCATGCCCTCGATTCTTGTCATGCTGTCCTTGTCACGAATTTTACGCCGACACATTGGTCCAAGCTCTCGGATACCTCGGGCCACGAAGTACGTGCTCATGGTGGTGATGTCGACGTGGTCATTGCATTTTTTTCCGTTCCAGCATTGTCATCCGACACTCTTCATGCCGACGTCGTCATGCCATCGTCTTCATACAGTTGTCATGTATTTGTTGTGATACCGTCGTCGTCACTCCGTTGTCGTCATATTTTCGTAGCTATCCCATTGTCCTCTTATCCGCCGTGGTTGCTCAGTGGCTATGGTGTTAGGCTGCTGAGCACGAGTTCGCGGGATCGAATCCCGGCCACGGCGGCCGCATTTCGATGGGGGCGAAATGCGAAAACACCCGTGTACTTAGACTTAGGTGCACGTTAAAGAACCCCAGGTGGTCGAAATTTCCGAAGTCCTCCACTACGGTGTGCCTCATAACCAGAAAGTGGTTTTGGCACGTAAAAATCCATAATTTAAATTTTTAATGCATTGTCCTCATTGTGTTGTCATGAAACTCTTCTTTATATTGTCATGAATTCGTCGTCACACGTCGTCCTCGTAACATGGTAGTCGTTCCATCGTCATTAGGTTTTTTTTCATTCGAGTCTCACCTTCCCGCCTTCGTCACGTCCTACCATCGTCAGCTATTCATTAATGTCGTCCCATCGTCGACATGCCTTTGCTTTCACACCTCCTCCCCCTTCCACTCTCTATTCTATCCTCTTAATCCTTCTCTCCGTGCAGGGTAGCCAGCGGAACTGCCTCTAGTTAGCCTCCCTGCCTTTCTATGCATCCTTCTCTCTCTCTCTCTCCTTCGTTGTTCCATCGACGTCATTTCTTCTCGCTTCTATCGTAATCATGCTGTTGCCTTTCAATCGTGATCATGCCTTCGTTGATATGTTATTGTAGTCATCGTGTCATCTTCAAGCGGTCGTCGTCATGCATTCCTTGTCCTGCCGTTGTGGTCATTGCATCGTCGTCGTACAGTCTTCCTGATAGTCATCCTCACGCACTCGTCGTCGGCCCGTCGTCATGCCACTGACATGTTGCTGTTGTAATTATACCAACGTCATCATTTCAGGTTCGTCATCTTATTGTCTGCTTGCCGTCGTGGTGACATCACCTTTGTCGTTCCATCGATGTGATTCCTTCTTCATCTTTCCATATTCGTCTCTGCGTCGTCGTCATACAGTCATCCTCAAGCTGTCAAGCTCATATTCGGCTGTGTCAAGTGGGTGCCGTAGCAAAGTTGGCTGATACCTGACCACTGTATTTGTGACGTAGCTGAATTAACAGAAAAACCAAAATAACTAGTATAGATTGAGAAGGATTTGTGGCGCTAAGGTAAAATCAACGGATGAAGCAGGAGAGAAAGAGCGCCATTCCCTAACACATAAAATAATTTTTCTACGGCTTTCTGAGTGGAATGCCTCCTGTGTAATCTGCGCCTTTGTTTTTTCTTTAGTGATGCCATATCGCTCTGTATAATAAAACGCACGTCATCACAATCGCGGACAACGCAGGGTCTCTGCGCTCCTTCTTGTGCGTCGGGTATTCGACCTCTATATTACAGAGATGCTGCAAGGGCTACTTTCCGCACTATCCAGTCCGCGTGTAGAAGAGAATCCCGAAGATAGTGCAATACCTGGCCGACACGCGGCGGAGGTGAAGCAGGCGTTAAGTGCTCCCCATACGGGGACCGATGCCGAAGATAGTGCAACACCTGGCCGACAGGCGGCGGAGATGAAGCAGGCAGGCAGCGGATTGGGCTAGTTGGTGTTCCATGGTAACAATAAAATTCAAACAGTGCTAGACGACAGGACCAGAAACAGTAGGAGGCAGCGCCGTGTTTGTGTCCTCCTCTTTCTGGTGCTGTCGTCTAGCGCTGTTTGAATTTTATTGTTACCATGAAGCAGGCGTTAAGCACTCTCCATACGTGGGCCGATCCCAAAGATAGTGCAACACCTGGCCGACACGCGGTGGAGATGAAGCAGGCTTTAAGAACTCGCAATAGTAATAGTAATAATAATAATAATAATGCCTTTATTTTCCATGTCGAGGATGTGGGAGGGGGAGAGAAAAAGCTAGATATCCAGCTTGACGGGCTCTCGCCTCTCCGATACAATACATGATGTTTAGAAAAAAAGCAAACAGTACAAGCGTATGCGTACAGAAAAAAAAGGAATATCACAATGCACAAAAAAATTACAATTTTTACGCAAATGTACAATTCCAAAAAAAAGAAGGCGATGTGCATAATAGCATGTCGTACATTTAAAGCAAAGTGCCGCCCTCTTGCGTATAACTGAAACAAAATTACGCAAATCTTTTGGCCGGGTGCGTTGGAGATTTAAATTGTAATGTTGGCACAGGTTTAAGAGATATGGAAGAGTGTTTCTGAGCATGTTGTCCGCAACCTGTTCTGAATGAACGTATGTACCAAATATCAGTGTTTCTGGTTGCGTACGTGAAATTCCTTTTCTGCAGTGATGCCAGTTGTGCAATGAACGAGACGTTGCTTTTGGCCTCGGTAATGTATATAGAGATAAGGCGGTACGCTTACAGATCATGAATCGGCATTATGTTGTCTCACAAAGAGCGGTTTAGATGGGTGGTCATATGCTACCTTGTATATTATTCTGAGCATTCTCTTCTGCTGAACGTGTCATTTTCGTAGATTCGTGATAGATGTTTACCCCCATACCAAATGACAACAATTTAGATGGGAACAGAACAATGAATTTTGAAGCAACAATTTCACTTTTATAGGGACGAGGTGCTTATGAGTGTAAATTGATACGATGACACGGGACAGTTTAGATGCTACGTAATTTGTGTGGTCATCCCATGTCATTTTCATGCCATATGTGGGCCGATCCCGAAGACAGTGCAACACCTGGTCGACACGCGGCGGAGGGGACGCAGGCGTTAAGCACTCCCCATACGTGGGCCGATCCCGAAGACGGTGCAACACCTAGTCAACACGCGGTGGAGGGGACGCAGGCGTTAAGCACTCCCCATACGTGGGCCGATCCCGAAGACGGTGCAACACCTAGTCAACACGCGGTGGAGGGGACGCAGGCGTTAAGCACTCCCCATACGTGGGCCGATCCCGAAGACGGTGCAACACCTAGTCAACACGCGGTGGAGGGGACGCAGGCGTTAAGCACTCCCCATACGTGGGCCGATCCCGAAGACGGTGCAGCACCTAGTCAACACGCGGTGGAGGGGACGCAGGCGTTAAGCACTCCCCATACGTGGGCCGATCCCGAAGACGGTGCAACACCTAGTCAACACGCGGTGGAGGGGACGCAGGCGTTAAGCACTCCCCATACGTGGGCCGATCCCGAAGACGGTGCAACACCTAGTCAACACGCGGTGGAGGGGACGCAGGCGTTAAGCACTCCCCATACGTGGGCCGATCCCGAAGACGGTGCAACACCTAGTCAACACGCGGTGGAGGGGACGCAGGCGTTAAGCACTCCTCATACGTGGGCCGATCCCGAAGACGGTGCAACACCTAGTCAACACGCGGTGGAGGGGACGCAGGCGTTAAGCACTCCCCATACGTGGGCCGATCCCGAAGACAGTGCAACACCTGGTCGACACGCGGCGGAGACGCAGGCGTAAACACTCCCCATACGTGGGTCGATCCCGAAGATTGCGCGATACCGTGCCGACCCGCGGCGGAGGTGCAGTTCGCCAATAAGGGGGCTGAGATGCACAGGTTCGCTGGGCATCCTTCTTGACAGAGTGGAAGGGCAGTGAGTTTTTTTTCCGTGGCCATGAACCAATTAGCCTGCCAATCAATTTTTGCTGCGATGGGCGAGAATTCCATCACCGATTGATTTTCGACCCGATTGCTTGAGGGCAATGCTGAGTTTTTCTTTCCCTTCTGCTCGCACACCTGTCCTGCGCTTACTTGCCCCGCTCAACAGCAATCGTGCGTAGCAGTTCTTTAAGTGCAAATCATTGTTGGCGTCTATTTCTGTCTTTGTGCGGTGAGCCTAGTAATACAGTCTAGTCGACCAACTGCTGTGAGTCGGCGCATATTACATAATGAAACAATAAGTCACGAAATAAAACCTCTACCTTTAATGACGGCCCACAGACATCCCGAACGAACACATACCTGTCAATAAAATAGCGGATGTTCAACCTCTCCCTTGGTTCCAGGTATTCTAGATTGCGCCACCAGATACTCTGGTTGATACAAAGGTCAATTTTGACCAACAACGTAATGCCAGTGGTTGCTTCTCTGTTCTCTGTAATGCGTGGCAACTCAATGTACGGCCACTGCACGTATTCTTGACCAATCCTCCAGAACCTGTATATGATACAACGTGTATTGAATGCTTAGATTCAGATATGCGAAATAACACTTCTTATTGCCACTATTCTATCGACACGCATACTTTTATTATACAGCGCGTTTCAGCGAAAACCTTAAAATCGAAAGGCAAACATTATTTCAAGAGCGTAGACTTTTGGGCTGGTTGGTTACACATAGCACATCACCGTCAAGCGTTAGGATGGATAGTAGGGCGTGTTGGTTAAGCATGATCTGAAGGGAAGGCGCCCTGTGTATGTGTGTTCCTTCTTCGTCCATGGTCGACGTTGCGCATTCGCTTCAGATCACGGTCAAGCGCGCAAAAACAAGGACAAAGTGAGGAGCAGACAACACAAACGCGTTACATTATTTGCACAAAAGATTTAATTGCATCGGCGACTAAATAACGAACATTCACTAACGGAGTTTTTAACTAATTACCTTATGGCACATATTACAATTTACAAATTACAGGACTTCAAGGCATATCTACATAAAAATAATTGAGGGTGACACCATTCACGAGATATGCGCCTTCAAACTTGCCTTAAAAAACTCGCTGTCTCTCCACTTAGTTTCTTAACAAAACCTCGTTTTATGCATTCAAGCACGGAAGTAACTGGAACGCCATGCATTTGTACGGCTAGAATTTGTAAATTGCAATATGTGCCACAAAGTAATTAGTTAACCTTAATTAGTCAATGATACACTTCAATTGTTTCTCTAAGTAATGCCCGCTTCTTCGCGTAGACCAGCGCATGGACTAGAATTGCGGTAACTTCCAAGGGCAATTTAAAACAAAATTTTGCGGTCGCTGAAACATACGGTATATCTCCTTAGTCAGGTATCTGCATCGACGTCTCACACTGAGAACCTGCCTAATATGGTGTTAGCATTTCGGCCTAGCAGATGCACAACCATGAGATCAAATTGCGTACTAATAATGACCTATATAGCTATCGACGCATGTACCCGCCGTGGTTGCTCAGTGGCTATGGTGTTGGGCTGCTGAGCACGAGGTCGCGGGATCGAATCCCGGCCACGGCGGCCGCATTTCGATGGAGGCGAAATGCGAAAACACCCATGTGCTTAGATTCAGGTGCATGTTAAAGAACCCCAGGTGGTCAAAATTTCCGGAGTCCTCCACTACGGCGTGCCTCATAATCAGAAAGTGGTTTTGGCACGTAAAACCCCAAATATTATTATTATTATTATTAGCTATCGACGCACTCCGGGTGCATGTTCACCGTATATCCAGAGTCCCTGACCACCATCTCGCTCGCTTGCCTGAGAAAAGACCCAAGGCAGCGTTCTCCTGATCAATTGCGGATAACCGGCAATGTTTGTCTTTGAGGTACTCACCCGCCACAAGAACGCCATCCCCTATGTGGTGCTTGAAAAAGCTTCCTGCGTACCTTGCTGTGCCAGGAATAGTGAAGAAAGCTAGCCTGACCACTGCGGCTCTCAAGCCGATCACATTGGAACTTCTGCATTGTTCATACACTAACCGAATCCATGTTAGCGCGCATGGTTCCGTCTCGGAAAATTGTACGGGCGCCATTGTTCTAAAATCTCAATTGGGCGTCATCAATTTGAAGACTTCACACGTAACATCTGCAGGTTCCGAAGTGGCCGCCTTCACGCTGCTGTTGAATTCACTGAAAAAGAACCGCCTAACAAATAGGCAATATTTTGTGATTCGAAAGCAGCCCTCCAGAGCTTGCGAAGTTTACGACGTGGCAATTATGAACAGCTGGTGTAACAAATAAATGAAACCTGCCATTGCGCTTCTGAACGAGGGCATGATATCATATTTCAGTGGCTGCCGGTACATTGTGGCGTCGTTGCTAATCACCTCGCCGATGACGCTGCCCGACGTGCCCAGGCTGGCTCACCGACAATGCTTTTGCTTTTATCGAGAGTCGACGCTGCACGAGAGCTTCGCAGTTTCGCTCGTACCATCACGCTAAGTTACTGCTATACACCATAGAACTCTAAGTGTCGTTTATACAGCCTCGACCCATCACTGAAACTTAAATTACCAGCGAACCTTTCACGAAGTGACACAACACTGCTGTGTCGGCTGTGGGTAGGAGTAGTATTCACCAACTCCTGCAGCTATCGTATTAGAATGGCGGATTCACCAATGTGCGCTAAGTGCAAGTGTAAAGAGACGATCAGTCATCTTCTGTGCCACTGTTTCCGCTTCGATAATCAACGTGAGACTCTCTAGTGTGCCTTGAACAGACTGGAAGACAGGCCATTTACGGAAGTGAAGGTCTTGGGAGCCTGGCCTCACACTTCAATAGCCCAGAAAGCAGTTTGAGCGCTTTTTCACTACCAGACTTGAGTGCCCAGACTTGAGTGACCGACTGTAGACATCCTACACCTAAGGTTCCTCTCTCTCTCTCTCTCTCTCTCTCTCTCTGCGTACTACGACGTTTTCTGGCCGGAGTTCAACAAAGTTGTCAGCGGTGCTTTGCTGCTGCTGTGGTAACATAATCGCCCGGGTTACACAAATGTTTGAACGTGCTGCATGCAAAATTGTGCCGTGTCATTGTTTAATGTTCGACGAAGACGCTCATTTTAGCTGCTCGGGATATTTCGGAGCACCTTGGCGAGCAAATGTGTAATACTGGTGCTCGCACGCTGAAGAGTTTCGGAACTCATTTCAACTATACACTTAATGCGGGTTGGCGATGCAGATTAGCAGTAATAACATAAGCTCAATCAATAATGAATCATATCAGTATGTAGCACATCGCGCTGGTTCATGTTTTACTGACCTTATGCTCTGCCACTGCTTGTTATAAGGGAGCGCCGGCCACGTGAAAGCATGCAAATGCTTTTTCCGCGGTCGCCAACACTTCGATATTGAAAGTGAATTGAATGAGCCCGTCCATTATACTGTGCTACGCCAAATCTCGCATACGGAGACCTTTAGCAGGTGCGTCATATTGCTGGGCTGGCTGCGCAGGGCGACGGCGGCGGGCCCCTGTCGTGCTACGCTGCGGACGGCCGCTACCACTTGGCCGGCCTGGTCGCCTGGGGCATCGACTGCGGCACACCGGACGTCCCAGGCGTCTACATGCGCGTCGCCAAGTACCTCGACTGGATCTCCGAGGTCACCCGCCTCCCCATCTCCGAGTTCTACCCCAAGTGATCAGTGCCGGCGGCGATCACGAAGCGGGCACTTTCTTTCAGTTTTTAGCCACGTTGCTCTCACCGCTTTCACGTTGCCAAGTATACGTTCAGCCAACCACATGGAGCTCAGTTTCATCACGTACAGCTGGGCACATTTGTCAGTGCAGTCCTGTACATAATTTTAATAAATGCAACAGTCTTTGTGTTTCGGTGGCTTTAATTGCTAATACTGTAGTGCTACCCTAGGGCTGTCACGTGGGCACCAAATAAGAATAGTTACGCATTCCAAATCGTAAACGCAACTGGGAGAAAGCAGCGCTACATTAAAGATAGTGGCTGTTTAGTCCTAAAGTGAAGCACAGCGATGGCAAGCGTTACGCTTCAACTCTTCGGACGCAGTTTTAAGCGTGCACGGGTAGGACATGTTGGTGCGACGCAAGGCAGCTGGACAGAAAGGTCTCGCGTGATCAGGTGTACGAGACCGACGGGAACCCTTAGTCGGCGCCTAGTCTCTCGGATAACATGAGGCTTGGTGTTCACTTTAGCAGGGAAGAAGTGTGGGTGTTTTGGTAGGACACATACAAACTGCGATACATACGGGAAAAATGACACAGGGACAAGCAGGAACACAGGACGAGTGATAGCGCTCGTCCTGTGTTCCTGCTTGTCCGTGTCATTTTTGTGCTATGTATCCCAGTTTGTTTGCGGTTCACACCTAGAGCCTGCACGCAGCAGAAGCGCAAGCCTGCTTATAGCGCGCGTGCGTGCAACAATCATGAGCTGATATTATTTTGAAAATGTTAACACAGTTTATTTGACAGGCATGGCACGCTGGTTTTTGTAGATTTCGCTATAGACAAGAATTTCAAGTGCCTAGGTGGCGCCTATTATTTTTTTATGATGCTGAGGAGACTGGGAACGCCGCGGGCGGCAGTGGGCCACAGCGCATTTGCGGTCGCCTGCGATGGCTGGTTCCGAAAGCACTGCAACCGTCTTTTCGTCTACGAATGCCTGTAAGTGCGGCTTCTCTAATGTGATGACATTTCAGCTGACGGAAACATGCCACGCGGATAATAAAGCGAGAGGACCCTGCGACACCGTCAGCGTCGTCTGCGTTACTGCAGTTGCAACGTCGTGCAATTGGCCAAGCATGTGTCCGCAAGATCTGAGACATTATACACGTTTCTTTCCTGAAGGGGGGAGGGGGCAGAACTTTTTGTTTGGCTAGTTGATGCATGTTACTGAAGTACTATAGCGCCAAACAGACAAAAGAAGAGACATGGACGAGCGCTTTCAAACACTATGAATCATACTAGACGACATTCAGTACGCTATAGGGTCATTCCTCGCGGAACGCAGGAGGTCCGAAAAGTGTCCATCGCTGATTCTAATTAATAAAAATTTGTTTTCTTGGTGATTTTGTGCGTGAGGTTTGACCAAGGTATCTTTATTAAAATATTCTTGGTGACGTAAGCACTCTTACAAGTTTACGCGGAGAAGCAAAAGTTGGTAGAAGGTATATTCTTTTAATCAAGTGTGCAACTCGGTACAATGACAACCTTAGAATAATATATTGATGTTTCTTTCATAGGTTGACACGTTAATTTATTTCGTTTACTTCGCTCAGTTAATCTAAAAATGCAATTCGTTGCCTTTTTATTATCATAAACCATTAGGGTACAGCCGCAGCATGGTAGTATTTTGCTCCGTTTCTATAGTTTATTTAAAATGGAGGTTAAACAGCGCGAATAAAACAGGGACACAAGGAAATAAATACCACAGACAAGCGCTGACTGCGAACTCGAAGTGTATTTGAGATTCTCTAGCCATTTTATACCTTTCTTTTCCGCATTGGCATGCGTACACCAATCGCAAGAACATCTGCAAATCGGCAACATCATAATCTTTCATCCCAAAAAGCTGTTTCTTTACCCGACAAGGTAAGAGAGGGAGCGC
Organism: Dermacentor albipictus; assembly: GCF_038994185.2. Taxonomy (NCBI): domain Eukaryota; kingdom Metazoa; phylum Arthropoda; class Arachnida; order Ixodida; family Ixodidae; genus Dermacentor; species Dermacentor albipictus. The sequence goes on along the minus strand of NC_091828.1, from coordinate 14,509,659 downwards.
TTACAAATTTCTTTTTTATAATGTAGTAAGCCTCTATTTTCCTTTCCCTCTTACCTTTTCCTTTCCCTATGAATTTTGTTTTTTTTCAAATATGGGAGTGCAGGGACACTTGTTACAATGTCCTGCTAAATGACTCCCATAGTCACTCTGTAGGTTACTGCTGTACTGACGAGCTCTTTCATTGAAACACTCCCGTTTGACCTATACACGTTTTTCTACAGCTCAGCGGTAACTGATAACGTTGCGCCTGCAGTCAGTGAAACGGGATTTATTATTGGTAATGCGCAGGGACCTTTCGCGCTTGTTCATGCGATTGCATATCAAGGAGAGCTTACACGGGGCACTGAAACGCAAATTAGTGTTATGTCTATTCGAAATATCTTTAGATTGTGTGACAACTTGTGCAAGTATGGCACCACGTGCGCTTGTCTCGTCTTTATTCTTTTCTTTTCGTGATGTTTCGGAACTTATTCATACGGAACGCATACTGAAGTGATCACAGAACTGGGGAAGCCTGCGTTCTGCAATCCCGCTATCTGATTTGAAATACTTCGATCGCACTCATGCTCACGCGACTTCTTCAGTGCTGCCTTAATGCGCGTGGTTGCTTTGCCTCTTAGTCAATTTAGAGTGTGCGCTGTCGTAGCGCAACAAGGTTTTCTTCCATCTAGGATGATATCCCCAGCACACATGCGCGTCCAACGAAAAACAGATTAATAATTCATAAGTGAACTTAAGTCCTCCCGGTGAGTTAATGAACAAGTTCTAAATTTCTTCGACCGTGCCATGAAAATGCGTACAGGTATCTTTCTTCATTACAATTAAGTAGTCGTCAACGTATCTAAACACTCGCGTTGCAGGCACGTCCACCAACTCAACAGAAATTACATTGTCAACGGAGGATAAAAAAATTCGCATAAAATGGGGGCTAAGGCTGATGCTATACAGTTGCAAGTTCGTTGGATGTAGAAGTGGCCATCATAATTTATACCGGTTGAATGAAGATAAAAATAGAAAAGCGTTCGAAATTTGTCGCTGTTGACACCTACAGAGTTATGAAAATTGACTTCTCCAAAATACTCTATCTTTTCACGCACAGCGCACATCAAACTATCGCGCGGCATAGAATAATATAAGTCCCCTACACCTATTGAAAATGCGGTTAGTGCAGTCCCCTGGCGTTCATTTATCGCCAAGAAAACTTCTTGAGAGCTTCTTACCAGAAAAGGGTCATTTATTTGCAACTTCTTCAAATGGCCTTGCAGAACTTTTCCTACATGACATCGCCATGGCGTCTTCTTCGACACAATAATCCTAAAAGGGTATTCAGGCTTGTGGGTTTTGCAAGTGAAGAAAACCCTGAAATCAAGTATTTTTCCGGAAAGGTACTTCCAAGTTTGGCATACTCACTTTTTGACCATGTTCAGAACTATACTAAGCATTAAGGCCGTCCAGATGTGCGCACCTGCCTTTCAGCTTGAGATCTAGAAATTGCAATTCGACCAAAGTTTGTTTGAGGCGAGAAAGAAAAAAAAGTTCCGCGACCGCCGTCCGGCCTGCTTCGGCTGCCGAACACGTACGCGCCGCCGGCTGTTTGCGTGGCACGCATGTTCAGTGTGGCCTGTTACTAAGCGAACGAGTGCCGTGTCACTTAAAGGGACCCTGAAACGATTTTGGCGATTTTCTACAAACGTACTGAGTCAGAGTAGGTTCTTCTGATCAGTAATTGATGCATCTAAGTGCTCTGCGTAAAGCGTGTAATTTATTATAAGGTTTTAAAAATACACATCGCTGCCGATCGCAGCGCACTGCTCGGCGGAATTTTAAGCCGCCCCTACCCATATGATGCAAATAACCCATATTACGTCACATGGGCGAGCTATCTGATTGGCTGACCAGGGCGCGTGGTCGATAATTTTTCCAACTTTATGGTGAACAAATGATGCTCGTAATAGTTGGAATGTTAGTTACTTTGTTTTTGTAAAAAGAAAATAACTTAAAGAGAATACACAATAATAGTTTTTTTAGTACACTTCAGCACTTCCGGCACACAGCAAGTGTCGTCTGCTTGTGTTACAACGTACTCCATTTTGACGAGAGCTCCGCGGTCAGAGTCGGTCTCAGTCTTTTCGCGAGCACTATGATTCGACTTTGTTGCCTTGCGGACTGCAAACCTAGCGACCTGCAAACCGCGAGTCCAGTATTAGGGCAAACGCAAGCGCAAGGGGACAGGGTCTGGCCGCTTGACTGTGCCGGGATGAGCCACGAGATGAGCAGAAGGGCAAATGTGAACGGTCTGCACGGTGCAGCCACCTGGTGGCACAGAGCTCAACCATACACAGTAGCAGCAACGAAGTGTATTCTTTGCTGCTGGTGTGTATTTTTCGCAGGAGTGTAATCATCAACACGTTGATTTATAAATGTTTAAAATGCTTTACACTTGGTTAGAGCAATATTAGCGCTTTGTTTGACTGGTTAAGCGCTGCGCCAGCAAGTGTCTGGACCGTGCAGAGCGATCAGGCTGCACACGTACGTCTACGCTAAAGTTCCTTCATCAGCTTGAGTTTATGCCTCCAGTCATTTGCCGAAATGACCAGCTTGCCTGTTTTTAGCGGAGTACCGGACACGTTCGGCGCTACGACAGAATGCTCGCAACGCACGCTGCTTCGATAGCTCTCGGTCGACGGCCAAGCGGCTAGCGGAGAGGTCTCGCGCGGGAGGGGGCGTGCTCCTAAACAACCGGAAGTGAGCGATGTGACGTCGCATCGTGACGCTGAACCAGTGAAGGCGGAGCTTAGCGCCGCTCGCTCGGCGAGCGAGTTGAGGAGGAAAAGCATAGCTAGGGAGGAGGGTAACTTCTAATCGCTTGCAGCTCCATTAATACGTAACGCTTCACTTAAATTGTGGTGCGAATGTTCTACTTAAGCTGTACCCTACGCGCCTACAAAATTTGTCCGAACCGTTTCAGGGGCCCTTTAACATCAGCATAAGTACATCGAAGACGGCGTATGTTCGTCAGTTCGACCACTTGTAATTTTGGAGGTGGTCAGGTAGGCGACCACAGCATAGATGGGAGCTGTGCCAGATAGTGGCTAACCTCATTTTGTCCCAGGCAGAGGCAGAATGATTACACGATCATTTTTTGTTTCACTGCTGCTTCGTACCAGAACGACAACAGTTATTGCTCAGGCCCATGTACGCTTACAGTGGACTGCAGACTGGAAATGTCTTGCCGTTTCTCTTCTATGCCATGGTTGGTACCGAATGCCGATGATTCAGGTTGTTGCATAACTCATAATCTGCGAATCTGTGTTTCTTATAAAACAGTGAAACAGAGCCATGCACAATGTCTTGTGTCGTACAATTATCGCTCCTGAGGACGACCTCGAAGCAGTCAAGGTTTACTTTCATCACCTAATTATATTTTAAGCGTAGTTACGAGGGCACCAACATTCAAACAGCTAAACGGATACTTCGACGTCACTTACAGCGCATAAAAACAAACATGCGATATCTTGTCCTTGCAGTTCGTAAGCACGGCACATATTCATGTGTCCGCCCTGCGTGCGTTGCAGTGAAGGGACAATTCGGGAGTGCCTTCCGGCGAGATTGGTTCTGAAAATTTTTCTCGCCCCAACAACATTTACTCGAAATAATATTTTTAGATCGCAAGATAAAAGATTAGTGCGTATAATGAGCTATTTGACGTCCTTTTGTCAGCAGGGCTCTAACCCTTATTTTCGTCTGGACATGTTCAAAAAGTGAATTTTTGCGAAAGTGGTACTAACTTTGTGGAAAATTGGTTTCATAGTCGAACATTATTTTAGCATATAGTTATAACGACGGAAGAAAGGTAGAAAAAAAAGCATTTTGTGGCTAAAACGTTCACGACCTTTATGCAAAAAAACTTTGAAAACACACAATTTTTCTTTAGGGAGCCTGTTACACATGGGGAAGCCAGAAATTGTGTCCACTTATGATTTCTTGCTGTGTTCAACTTAGCAAAATAAACGAGGAAATTTGTCGTGTTAGCCTGTGAAGCAAAAACACCAATATAATATTCTACATATAATTTGCGATTGTAGGTAGTTTAAAACTTGATCAAAAAACAGATCGGCGAACCAACTTCTGCTTCTTCGCTGAAACTTGAGATCGCTTACATCGCAAAGAATGCTTTTTCGGAAAAATACTTTGTTGAAACTTTATTCGTACAATCGCCAACTAGTCCAGCTTTTTCCTAGAGTTTCCAGTCGATGGTCACTTTTGGTATCTGGGACGTTGCGTGTTGAATGACCCTATATGTAGTTCATCAAAAGTATCACATTGTTACAGGGACAACGTGTATTTAGAAATTATAACTATATACAAGGTTACAATAGTCACAAGCAGCGACGACTGATGTAAGGCCTTTTCGCGTGCCTCTGGCCACTTCGTCGCCGTCCTGTTCGTTCTACCGACAGTAACAGTCCGTTCACTATCTCGTGGCGCTATCAACCCCCCCCCCCCCCATAGGGGGCGAGAGCGCCTACCCTGTGCTTGTATAACTGACCAAATGGCCTGTTACGTACGGCTTTAGTCTCGCTACGCGCACGATTTAAGTCTGGGAAGAGAACAGCAGTTTGCGATAGGTAGCGACGCACTGGATGTGGTAAGGGAATACATCTACTTAGGGCGGCTATTGACCGCGGATCCCAATCATGAGACTGAAATAATCAGAAGAACAAGATTGAGCGGAGGGGCATTTGGCAGGCATTCTCAGATCATGAACAGCAGGTTGCCATTATCCCTCAAGAGAAAAGTGTATAACAGCTGTGTCTTACCAGTACTGACCTATGGTGCAGAAACCTGGGGGCTTACGAAAAAGGTTCTACCTAAATTGAGGTCGGCGGAACGAGCTATAGAAAGAAGAATGATGGGTGTAACGCTGAGGGGGGTAAGAAGAGAGCAGATTGGGTGAGGGAACAAACTCGAGGTAATTATGTCTTATTTGAAATCAAGAAAAAGAAAAAGGCATGGGCAGGGCATGTAATGAGGAGGGAAGATAACCGATGGTCATTAAGGGTTACGGACTGGATTCTAAGAGAAGGGAAGCGTAGCAGGGTGCAGCAGAAAGTTAGATGGACGGATAAGAAGTGTGCAAGGACGACATGGCCACAATTAGCACAGGACCAGCGTATTTGGAGATGCATGGGAGAGGCCATTGCCCTGCAGTGGGCGTAGCCAGGCTGATGATGATGATGATGATCGTGACGACGCGCACGATAGTAGAGGGCGGTGGCGTAGACGGCACTGGCTTGACGACAGGTTCGATTTCGTTCTGACGTCGGTGCCTTAACGTAGAACCCTGTTAGTACCGTCGTAGCGGGAGAATAGCTTTTTGTAGAGACCGATGCAGCGGGACACTGTGAACCGAAGCTTAGGAAACTGAGCCGTTCGCGATCGATCTGCAGATGTATGTTGGCATGCGCTATGGTATCGCGAACACACGTAGTGGATCAGCTTGGATGAGCGGGAAGTGAAATATCGCGGGGCAGATAAGGTTCTCGTCCATACAGAAGATTAAACGGTGAGGAACCAGTGGCGTCATGCCTGCACGAGTTGTAGGTGAAATTAACATACGGCAAAGTAGCATCACAATCACGGTGGTAGGTGGAGGCGTACATTGAAGGCATATCGGTCAGAGTTCGGTTCAAGCGCTCCGAGTCCATTCGTTTCTGAGTGATAAGTAGTTGTGAGCTTCTGACGGGTAGATCATGAACGAAGGATGTCCTCGATGACGGGAGACAAAAAACACCGCTTGATCAGTAAGACACTATCGAGGAGCACCATGATGCAAGGTGATGTCATGAAGAACGTCGGCGACATCCGTAGCACAGCTGGCTGGGATGGCGCTGGTAATGGCGTATTGCGTCGCGTAATCGGTCACGACGGTGACGCACTTGTTTGCTGATGTCCAGGTTAGAAAGGGGCCAAGAAAGTTGAGCCCAACAGGAAAGAACGGTTCGGCACGAATGTCGATTGGATGAATCAGATGGCAAGTAGCCTATCTGGTCGTTTGCGGTTCGGGCATTGGTCGCAGCCCGCGACATACCATTGACCGGAACGGTAGAGACCAGGCTAGAAGAAACGGTGCCCCACGCGATCACAAGTGCGGGTGACACCGAGGTGACCACCAGTAGGCTGATCGTGAAGCTACCAGAGGACAGCTGACTGCAAATGGGCAGGCACGTCGATGAGGCGTTCAGCGCCGTCACGATGCGTATTGTGGCAGTATAAGGTGCCGTCGCGAAGGCGGAACAAGTGCAGCGAAGGGTCGGGTGTGGAAGAGCTAAGACTCTCGATAATAGAACGTAAAGCCGAGTCGCGGCGTTGTTCGTCCCGCATATTAATGAGTTCCGAGATAGACAAGACCCAGGCGTCGGTGACATCAGGGGAATAACATTGCCCGGAGACATCAGGGGAATCCACAGGATGCCGTGACGGGCAATAGGCATCTTGAACTTGACCGGACTTGTGTACTACCGAAAACAAGTTTTCTCGCAGGCAAAGAGCCCAACGACCAAGGCAGCTTGTAGGGTCTTGGAGCAAACAAAGCCGACAGAGGGCGTGATGATCAGCTACGACGGTAAAGTTGTGATCAAATGAGTAGGGACGAAATTTGGCGACACCCCAGAGAAGAGCAAGACGATTTCGTACTGTGATCGAGTAATTCTTCTCCGGAGCGGATAGGAAGCAGCTAATGTAACAAATAGCGCAGTCGTGTGAGCACTGACGCTGAGCGAGCACGGCACCGATTCCATGGTCACTGGCATCTGTGCGTACTTCTGTAGGTGCATTCGGATCAAAATGCGCTAAAATATGAGGACTCGTGAGGGCATCGATAAGCGCCGAAAAGGCAACGACCAGGGGCGAGCCCCATGCAAAAGCCTGTCTTTGTTGAGGAGCGCAGTAAGGGGACGCGCAATGTCAGTGAAATTACGGATGAAACGGCGAAAATAAGAGCACAATCCAACGAAGCTTCCTAGTCTTCAGCCGAATAAGGGAAACAAAAATTGGCCAATTACTGTTATTTCACGGCGTCTGAAACAGCATTTCGAGGCGTTGAGCTGAAGGCCGGCATTGCGGAATATCTCGAGAATCATAGAGAGGCGCTTAAGATGACTGTCAAATGTTGGCGAAAAAACGATGACATCGTGTCGAGGTAACACAAGCAGGTTGACTATTTCAAGCCACCAAGTAGCGAATCCATCATACACTTGAATGTGGCCGGCGCACTGCAAAGACTGAAAGGCACGAGTTTAAAGTGATAAAGGTGATCTGGAGTTGCGAATGCAGTTTTTTCGCGGTCCAGTGGGTCAACAACAATCTGCCAATAACCTGAGCGAAGGTCAATACACGAGAAATATTGGGTGCCGTGAAGACAGTCGAGTGTGTCGTCTACACGGGACAAGGGATAAACTTCTTTCTTCGTTATTCTGTTGAGGTGTCATAGGAGTCGATAATCAACACAAAAGCGCCAGGTGTTGTCCTTGTTGACCAGCACTGCAGGAGCGGCCCGTGGACTAGAAGTTAGACCGATGATTTCCTTGGCCCGCATTTTGTCGGCCTCTTTTTGTGTTATGGTGCGTTCCACAGCAGAAACGCGGTAAAGATGCCCGTTAACCGGTTTAGCATCGCCAGTGTGGATGACGTGCTGAACCACTCATGTTTGGCCTAAAGCACGATTTTCGAGATCAAGGGTATCGGTATATGGCAGCAAGACTCGGCGAACATTGTCTGCTTGCGTAAGCGGGATTTCTGCAGAAATAATTTTTTCGAAATTGGCAGATGGCACACGATGGCTGTGACAGAGCCGGAAACACTCCGAGGGCCTTCGACGGCTAACGCAGAAATACCGCATTCCTGGCAGTAACGACACGGTGGCAAGCGCGATACCGGCAGGTAGCGTTTGGGTAGAGAGTCTAAAGTTCAAAAGATGCGGACAGGTTTTGTTTTCGCGTATGGTGACCACATTGTGCGGGAGGACGTCGAAGTGCGTGAGGACCACGTCGAGGATCGGGGAGACAACGTATTCACCATCGCACACATGAGGAGACGGACGTAACGGGACGTACGTAGCGGCTTGCGGTAGCAGATGAATGAACCCTACAGAACATAAGCAGCCGGGAGTGTCGGACCTCACGTGCGCGTCAAAAGGGAGTTCCAGGTACGTTCAGTTTCCGATCCAAGCTTTCGACACAGGATGTCCTCCAAATTAAACATGAGGTTCTCAGCAACATACCATACAACGGAGAACACATTTTAATGGCACTAGACATAAAATGAGCTTTTGACAATGTAAGCCACGTGGCAATCCTGGAAGGCCTTAACAGCGTAGACTGCGGGAAGAAAGTACACGGACACGTCAAAGCCTTCCTCTCCAATAGAACAGCAACAATAGGTTTGGGAGAGATTCGATCGCAAATATTCCCCACACCAAACAAGGGGACACTCCAAGGTTCAGTAATTTCCCCGATATTCTTTAACATCGCAATGATTGGCCTAGGGCATAAACTAAGCAAAATCGAAGGCATAAAACACGCCATTTATGCAGATGACATCATCATCTTGGCCACTGAAGGCTCGCTGTGCCAAAACGAAAGCTATCTGCAAGAAGCAGCCACTTGCGTGGAAGAATACGTCGGGGAAAGAGGCCATGAGTGCTCAACGGAGAAATCCGAGCTTCTGAGAATTACGCGGGGCAAGAAAAGCAAAGAAAGTCTTAACATATGGGTAAAGGGGCAGCCGATACCGGAAAGCCAACAAATCAGGATCCGTGGAATGTGGGTGCAATCCAACCAGCGCTGCACCCACACGCTGAAAACACTCAAGCAGTCAACAACCCAAATAGCACGCATGATCACGCGGGTGTCACAAAAGAGATACGGATGAAAGAAGGAGACACACTTAAGCTGGTTGGCAATCTGGTGGTCAGTAGGGTCGCATACTCACTCCTGTACTTCAACTTCACCAAACAGGAAATACAAGAAGCGGACAGAATTTTACGCAAAGCGTACAAAGCAGCACTTCACCTACCAAACAATACATCGACAGAGGAACTAATGGCACTTGGTTTAAGCAACACCTTCGAAGAACTAAAAGAAGCCCAAAGTATCGCACAGCTCATGAGACTGCAGCAGACCAAAACGGGAAGGGAACTGCTAATAAGGCTAGGCTTCGCGGAATCAATCAAAGAAACCCAAAGAACGGAGGGGATTCCTGATGAATATCGGAAAACCTACACTGCTAGCCCCCTACCCAAAAACATGGACCCAAACCTCCACTCGGCGCGAAGGGACGAAAGGGCGAAATACGTCGAAAAGTACCTGGCCACAAAAAAAAACAACAGTATACACAGATGCTGCAGTATACGCCAAGCAAAGAGGCACAAACATAGTAAAGACAACTGCGATAGTAATAAGCCAGGACTACAAAGAGATCAGCAGCCCGTCAATGAAGGACTGCTCGGTAAGGGAAGGTGAGGAAATAGCCGTAGCTCTAGCGGCAGTGGAGGGCTACCGATCCGAAAGGTCTTTAACAATACTCACCGACTCGCAAACTACGTGTCGGAATTACATGAACTGCAGAATAGGACGCAGAGCGCTTCACATCCTCCGCTCCTGCAGGGCTAGCAACATAGTCAGGCATACAATTTTCTGGGCACCGGGACACGCTGGAATAGAAGGGAACCTAAGGGCGGACAAGGCAGCTCGAGAGCACGCAAACCGAGCGGCCCCAAGCACCGACCCTGAGGAACCCATACCAGTCAACCCAAGCTACTCAGACATTCTGAATTGCTATAAGGGGGTCCGAATCAAATACCCTCCACCCCACAACAGCCGAAATCAGCATGAAGCAATCTCTTGGAGGAGGCTGCAAACAGGAACATACCCAAACCTAAACACACTAAGCAAGATGTTTCCCACCCAGTATAGAGACATTTGCCCCTGATGCGGCGCCAAGCCCACCTTATATCACATTACATGGGAATGCGTTCAGAATCAACAATTCCTTCAAATAAAAGACCCGAGTGCGGAGCAGTGGGAGAGGGTGCTCTCCAGCAGCGACCCGAATGTCCAGCTTGGACTAGTAAAGCATGCTCGCCGAGTAGCTACCCTCAGTGGTGCCCTGGAATAGGGGCGTCGACCCTGCACAGATGGAGAATAAGACCGTGAAGATGGCCGACCACATCTACCACCGCTAATTTCTAGCCAATTAGAGCAAATAAAGTTTTTCCTCCTCCTCCAGGTAAAGCACATCTGAGGAGCTGTCGATAAGGGCAGAGTGCCTCAAGAGAAAGTCTAGGCCGACGATCACGTCGTCAGGACAGCGCAAGCACGGCAAACAAAACAGTGGTCTGATAAACAACATGCACACTCGGGCAGTGCACATTCCAAGAACAGCAGACGTGCTGCCGTAAGCGACGCGTACTGTGCTCTAAATAGCAGTTGTAATAACTCTGCGTAGCTGACTGCGGAGAGGGCGCTCATTATTGAAATCTGCGCTCCGTTGTCTACGAAAGCCATAACGGTAACTTCGTTTCAGCGCGTAAGTATAGTAGACAGATGATTTTTATACCGGGTCACTGATGCAGCGTCACCTCCGGGAGTTGCACGGCTTAGTTTTCCGGAGCGTCGGTGCACGGCCGTGCAGGGGACGAAGACCGGCACGGTTTTGGCGATAGAGTTAGACAGCCCTGGTGGGAACGGTGAGCGGCTCAATCCAGAGTGTGGAACGGCGGCATCGGAAGCAAGTGGGTCAGGGCGAGGGGAAAAATGTTGCATGTTGCCTCCAGGACGACGCGAAGATAGAGTGGTCCGGTTTGAAGGCGATGACCAGCGACAGTGACGGAAAACGTATCTAACGCGCAAGCAGTTGAAACTCATGCGTCGGTCGTCTGCCATTCTCCAGTGAGCCGGGTTTCTGTAGCGCAAAGGGTAGACTTGGTTCTGGGTGGAATTTGCAGGAGTTCGTGCAGGCGCACGGATGAAAGAGACGGCGGAGGATAAACCCAGGTTCGCGAACAACCTTGCGGACGACTGCCTGTATGAGCGACATGGTGGACAGGTTGGCTGACTGGACGCCTGGAGGAACGCCCCTAGGAGGTGTTGCTTTGATTTCGCGGCGCACTATACGAGTCGCATCTTCCGACGCTGTAGACGGCGCAGTTATCGGTGGGTCCTCGCATGATGATATGGCGGCAGTGTTAGGCGGCCGAAGGAACTCGCCGTTGATGCGGCGGCTCTCCGCTTGTTCAAAACGTTCGCATTGCTAAACTACGGCGTCGACCGTCGTAGAGTACTTGAATGCAAGTAGATTAAACGCGTCGTCGGCTCTTACCTTCAATAGGCGCGAAATCTTGACAGCTTCGGTGATTTTTGTGCCAGCTTTTTGACAAAGGCCCAGTACGTTCTGTATGTACGAAACGTACGTTTCCGAGTTCGGCTGGACGCGGGATCCCAGCTTTTCTTTAGCGGCCTGCTGACGGCCAAGTTGTTTGCCCGACAACTCACGCAGCTTTGCATTGCAGCCGTCCCAACTTGTAAGATCTTCATGTGTCTAGCACCACACGCGTGCCGCTCCTTTGAGGTAGGAATCACGTTGGATGACATCATCGCAGGGTCCCTTATGTTGTGGCCACTGACGCGCTCGTACATGCCAATCCACTCTTCGACGTCCAAGGCATCCCTGCAGGAAAAAGATTCCCGGGTCTCGTGTGTGTAAAGGAATCACAGGAGCCGGTGGCTGCTGCGCCGTCGTCACTTCGTTAGTCATCGTGGAGCAAACAAGACGGTGACCGCTTCGAAGTTCCTTGCTGGGTTGGCGGAGCCGGCACGCTGCTAGGATCACACCGGCACGCTGTTAGGATTACACCGCCCCTCCACCAAAAAAGGTGTTACGGGAATAACGTGTACTTAGAAATGATAGCTCTATGCAAGGATACAATAGCAATGTTTTTATAATCCGGTCTACCCTGCATCTCCAACGATCAGAACATAAGCCCAAGACGTAATAATAATAATAATAATAATAATAATAATAATAATAATAATAATAATAATAATAATAATAATCAGCCTGTTTTATGCCCACTGCAGGACGAAGGCCTCTCCCTGCGATCTCCAATTACCCCTGTCCTGCGTCAACCAATTCCAACTAGCACCCGCAAATTTCATAGTTTCGTCGCACCACCTAGTCTTCTGCCGTCCTCTACAGCGCCTCTCTTCTCTTGATACCCATTCTGTCACCCTAATGGTCCAACGGTTATCTAACCTGCGCATTACACGACCTGCACAGCTCCATTTTTTCCTCTTGATGTCGATTAGAATATCGTCTATACCAGTTTGCTTTCTGATCTAAACCACTATCATTTTGTCTCTTAACGTTATGCTTAGCAATCTTCGTTCCATCACTCTGCGTGGTGCTTAACTTGTTCTCAAGCTTCTTTGTCAGTCTTCAAGTCTGTGCCCCATATGCCAGCACAGGTAAAATGCACTGATTGTACACCTTCCTTTTCAACGACAATGGTAAGCTTCCAGTCAGGAGCTGAGAATATCTGCCGTATGCGATCCAACCCCTTTTTGTTCTATGAATTTCCTTTTTGCGATCAGGGTTCCGTGTGATTAGTTTACCTAGGTAAACGTAGTCCTTAAGAGACTCTAAAAGGTAATTGGCGATCTTGAACTGGTGTTCCCTTGTACGGCTATTCATATTTAGCTTAGTCTTCTGCTTATTAATTTTCAACCCAACTCTTACACTCTCTCTGTTAAGGTCCTCAATAATTTGTTCTAACTCTTGTGCATTGTTGCTGAATAGAACAATGTCATCGAGAAACCGAAACTTGCTGGATATGCGTTGTCGATCCTTACTCCTAAGCCGGCTCAGTTTAAAAGCTTGAATACTTTTTCCAAGCACGCAGAGAATATCATTGGAGAGATTATATCTCCTTGTCTCACCCCTTTCTTTATAGGTATATTCCTGCCTTTCTTGTGTAGAATTAAGGCAGCTGTGGAACCTGCCAAGATATTTTCCAAGGTATTTACGTAAGCGTTTTGTACTCTTTGATTACGTAATGCCTTTATGACTGCTTGTACCTCTACTGAATCAAATGCTTTTTCGTAATCTATGAAAGCCATATACAGAGGCCTATTGTACTCTGCGAATTTCTCGATAACCTCATCGCTAGGTATAGGAGGAATAGAACTTGTGTAGAACTTGTTGCTGGGCGAGTTGGTTGGGATCTAATGAATACATTGTTGCGCCAAAAAAGGAAAATGAAGACTTGGGAGGGAGAGTACGAAATGACAGATTGAGCGCTAGATCGCTAGATCGATCATTGAGCGACAGATCGAGCGAGTTTGTGCATCTTGTTCATAACATTTATAATTGAGGTATCCTGACTCCTCTGGGTACTGTACAGGTCAGTATAGAATTCTTCCGCTGCTTTTAGTATATCTTGTAGATTGCTGATGATATTACCCTGCTTATCTTTCCGTGCATACCTGTTGGTTTGTCCTATGCCAAGTTACTTTCTCACTGATCTCGGGCTGCGTCCATTTTTACGGCTTCTTCAGTCTTTCTCATGTTATACTTCCGAATATTCCTTATTTTCGCCTTGTTGATCAGTTTTGACATTTCATCGAATTCTATCTTACCTCCTGAGTTGGGCACTTTCATTCTTTGTCTTGCTTTATTAGGTCCCTTGTTACTTGGGAGAGCTTGCCTACTGGTTGCCTTGGTGCCTTGCCTTACACTTCAATTGCTGCCTCTGAAGCCAACCTAGCAACGGTATCAGTCATTAGCTTTACGTCATCAGCATCTATCTGCTCAAAGGCTGCATATTTGTTTGCAAGTACCAGCCTGAATTTGTCTGCTTTTAGCCTTACTGCCTATAGGTTGATCAGTTTGTTCTTGACCAATTTTACTCTTTCTCTCTTGAAATTGAGGTGAATCTTAGCCATCACTAACCTATGATCACTGCTCTTTACCCTAACTATGACTTCTACATCCTGCACTATGCTGGGATCAGCAGAAAGCCTGAAATCAATTACATTCCTTTTTTTACATTTCGGGCTTTTCCAGGACCACTCTCTGTTGCTCTGCTTCCTAAAAAAGGTGTTCATTATTCGCAGCTTATTCCTTCCTGCGAATTCTACCAGCATCTCTCCTGTATCGTTTCTAGAATCGATGCCGCAGTTGCCAATTGCTTGTTCAACAGCCTGCCTTTCCCCATTGTTGCATTGAAATCGCCGATTACTTCAGTATAATGAGTTCGCACTTTGTCATCGCTAATTCGACATCTTCATAAAACTGAACTGCTTCATCATTATTGTGACTGGATGTTGGAGCGTAGGCTTGTACTGCTTTTAATCTGTACCTCTTATTAGGTTCGATTACGACTACAGCTGTGCTCTCATTAATCGAAGCAGGGCGGGAGACCGGGCTGGTTCGTATTCCATTGCTGAAGTGGGTAGCGCAGAAGCAGACACGGGGCACAAAAGGGCGACAAGGACAAGCTTGTCCTTGTCGCCCAATTGTTTTCCGTGTCTGCTTTTGCGCTAGCCCCTTCAGCTCTCATTAATGGTATATAATTCGTGAATGCTGCCCCCTATGTCCTTATCGATTAGGAATCCTACCCCTTATTGCTTCTTATCTTAGAGACCTCTATAGCAGAGGACGTGGCAGTTATTAAGCACTGTATAAGCCTCACCAGTTCTTTAATCTCACTAAGGCCGATGATTTCACAAACCATGCCTGATAGTTCCTCAGAGTCCTGCTAAGCTAGCCTCACTGGACAGAGTTCGGCAATTGAAGGTTGACAGGGTCAGTTTCCATTGGCGGCCTGTCCGGATCCAAAGATTCTTAGCCCCCTTTGCTGCTCTACAGGTCTGACCACCGCCTTGGTCACGTGCTCCGCAGTTGCTGGAGACTGAGGGCCATGGGTTAATTGCAGGAATAGTTTTGGAGGTCATGGCGCCAAGTACTGCACCAGGGAGGCCAATTCCTGTTCGGGTGGGGCAGTGTCTTTTTTACACTTAGTGGGTCTTCCTAATTTGGTTGCACCTCGATTAGTATAGGCCCACTCAATCTCGGCACCTTTGCCGGTGTCAGGCGTCACTCCAAGCCTGCAGATGCAGTGCACTGGAGGAGGTTGATATTGTTACGGGAAGGAAGAATGTTCGTCTATTTACAAGTGGCTTTTAATGGCTGAGCCAACAAGCGTAGAGCAGCGATACTGCTAAAACACTTCTTCGTCGTCGCTAAGACCACCGTCAGCGTCGTCTTCTTTTCACATTACCGACTGTGACATTACCCCCGTCGGAAAAAGCACCTGATTGGTGCGGCTCATCGGTCTGAGAAAGGTAAGGTTTGAGACGGCTGACGTGGATGATGTCAGAGAGAGGTGAAGGCACCGTAGCATTCAGCGGAGACACTTCATATGTGACAGGGGTCACCTGGCGAAGGATGCGGTAAGGGCCATGGTATCGCGAGAGGAATTTCTCGGAAAGACCAACATGCCGAGTTGGATACCATACTAGCACAAGAGCACCTGGTTCGTAGTTCACGTCGTGATGACGCTGGTCGTAACGGCACTTCTGGCGTGTCTGTGAAGCAGAAAGACGAATGCGGGCAATCTGGCGTGCTTGGGTCGCCGTGGCTATTACATCCCGAGTGTACTCTGTCGGCGAGTCGAGTGTGGTCGAAAGGAGAGTCTCGAAAGGCAAAGTCGGCTCACGGCCGAAGAGGAGATAGAAGTGTGAATAGCCAGCTGTGTCGTGGCGCGAGGAATTGTAGGCGAACGTCACAAATGGTAGAGCAACGTCCCAGTCGCGATGATCGGAGGAAACATACATTGCGAGCATGTCAGTGATTGTGCGGTTCAGGCGTTCCGTAAGACCGTTAGTTTGAGGATGGTAAGTGGTAGTAAGTTTGTGTTTAGTAGCACATGATCGAAGTAGGTCGTCTATGACTTTGGCAAGAAAGTATCCACCGCAATCGGTGAGAAGTTGACGAGGTGCACCGTGGTGCAAGATAACGTCGTGAAGCAAGAAATCAGCGACGTCTGTAGCGCAGCTGGTCGGTAGGGTAATGGCATAGCGAGTTGTATAGTCCGTAGCGACGGCAATCCACCTATTTCCGTCCTTGGATATAGGAAATGGTCCGAGGAGATCAAGGCCAACGCGAAAAAAAGGTCGGTCGGTATATCCAAAGGCTGCAGCAGTCCAGCAGGAGGCAGAGCTGGTCTTTTTCGGCGTTGACACGACTCACACGCGGCAACATAGCGCCGGACGGAGCGGTTGAGACGGGGCCAGAAGAACCGTCGCCGAATTCGGTCATAGGTCCGCGTGACGCCAAGGTGTCCAGCGGTGGGAACGTCGTGCATGCAGTTGCTGCAGTACAATCTGTTGGAGATGCGACGGAATGACGGTTAGGAGCTCAGGCCCGTCGGGGTGCATGTTGCGGCGATACAGGATGCCATTTTGTAGTACGAACATGTGAAGGGATAGGTCAGACGGAGCAGAGAGCAGGCGTTCGATAATGGGGCGTAACGACTCATCGCGTCGTTGTTCAGCGCAAAGGTCTTGCAACGCTGAGAGCGAAAGAACGCAGATCGGTGCGACATCCACTAAACCGTCCGGTACATCGACGGGATGACGAGACAGGCAGTCGGCGTCCTGATGTAGACGACCCGACTTGTAGACCACAGTGTATGTGTATTCTTGCAGCCGTAGGGCCCAGCGACCGAGGCGTCCGGTGGGATCCTTGAGGGAGGAAAGCCAACAAAGAGCGTGGTGGTCGGTTGTAACTGTAAATGGTCGACCATATATGTAGGGTCGGAACTTGCCTACCGCCCAAATGAGGGCGAGGCACTCGCGCTCAGTAATCGAGTAATTGCGTTCGGCGGGAGAGAGGAGGCGACTGGCGTAGGCAATAACGCGGTCGTGCCCACATTGGCATTGAGCTAAAACTGCGCCGATGCCGTAGCCACTGGCGTCAGTGCGGATTTCTGTCGGAGCGGAGGAGTCAAAATGGGCGAGAACAGGAGGTGTGGTAAGCAGCGTGATGAGCTGCGAGAAAGCAGACGCTTGTTCAGAGCCCCAACAGAAAGGAACGTCCTTCTTCAGGAGGTCAGTCAGGGGACGGGCAACATGGGCGAAATTTTCCACAAACCTGCGGAAGTAAGAGCAAAGGCCCATAAAGCTGCGAACATCTTTGGCACAAGTTGGTACGGGGAAATTCTGCACAGCATGAACTTTAGCGGGGTCGGGGCGAATTCCTGACGAATCGACGAGGTGCCCGAGCATGGTTATTTACTTTGCGGCAAAGAGCGAGGACGTCCTGGATATACGCCACGCAAGATTCAGTGGACGTCTGTACACGAGTCCCAAGGTCCTTCTTTGCAGCACGTTGGCGGCCGACGGGTTTGCCGAACAAATCTCTAAGCTTCTGTTTACACTGCTCCCAACTAGTAATCTCTTCTTCATGTGTTTCAAACCAGACCCGTGCTGTTTTCTTGAGGTAGAATATTACATTAGCCAGCATAAGCGTGTTATGCCACCTGTTGTGTGCGCTGACCCGTTCATAATTCTGTAACCAGTCATCGACGTCCACGTTGTCAATCCCGGAAAACATGCCAGGGTCGCGAAGCTGGGCCAGGATGACCGTCGGTGGCGACGACGGGGCCGCGGTTGAACTCTCTCCTTCGGATGACATGGCGGCCAGGTTACGTCCGCTGCGGAGCTCTGTCGTGCTCGAGTGATTACCCCGCACCTCCACCAATGATGTTACGGGAAGGAAGAAGCGTTCGTCTATTTACAAGTGGTTTTAATGGCTGAGCCAACAAGCGTAGAGCAGCGATACTGCTAAAACACTTCTCCGTCGTCGCTAAGACCACCGTCAGCGTCGTCTTCTTTTCACATTACCGACTGTGACAATATTAAGCTCACCATCGTAAAAAAAAAAGCTAACAGACGGATTCGAACTTCCTACTATGGCAACCGAGCATTCAATATAGCTCAGTCAGGTAATCCCACAGGCGGCGAGGCTACCTTATCGCCGACCTCTACAGCCCAGAGTGCCCTATGTGCGTAAAGACTTCTTTGATTTATCCGCAATAGATGTGTTTTCCTGATCGCGATGGGTAAGCCAATATAGAACGATTTCTAAGCGATTTTTACCTTGTAGTTTCGGAATTCTGGCGTGCGCAGGCGGCCGTGAACTCGGCTAGGCAAACGATACAGGCGTTCCAAAGTTCCCGTAATCACATGTGGTAAGAACGCGTCTAAAGCAAACATCTCAGCTGATCCGGCAAGAACACGCCTGCGAAAACACAAAGCAAATGTAGCCATTTTCTCTCGTGTCCCGCAGTTCCAGCAGCCCTCACCAGATAGCAGCGCCAGGTGTCGCCAGGTGTCGACAGAGCATCGCCGTCGATAATAGAAAAAGGAGGAAAACAAGAAAAAGAGCTCGCCAACCAATGGGTTACATAAACATGCAGGGCGGCAGAAGAAAGGAAAAGTGGGCAGAGATTGAGGAGCAGTTACACAGAGAACGAATAGGGGTGTATGCGGTTACAGAAACACACCTTAGACACTCAGAAGAGCCACCAGTAATTGACAATTATGTTTGGAAGGGTGCAACAGAACTAAGTCGGAAAGAAAGGGAGGGGGAGTCGGAACGCTCATCCATCAGGGAGCCAAATGGAAAAGAGTAAATTCACAATGTCAAGAGCATCTTTGGTTATCAGGTACGATGAGTGGGAAAGAAACTTGGCTGGGCGTTACGTATTTGTGAACCGGAAAAAATTGCACAGAGAGGAATAAAGAGTCAGTGGAATGCATAAGCGCTGATATTAAGGGTTTCGGGAGTGGTGCTGAAATTGTCCTATTAGGTGACATGAATGCCCACATACAGGATTTAGATGGCTATGCCGACAATAACGGGAAGTCAATGCCGAACCTTTGTGAGCAAAATAACCTCGTGATCGTGAATACAGGGCCTAAGTGTGAAGGACAGATCACGTGGGAAGTGGGAAACCGGCAATCGACCATTGATTACTGTCTGATGACAGAAGGAATTCATGATAAGTTGAGAGAAATGGTCGTCGATGAGGAAGGGTTTAACAGCATAGGGAGTGACCATAAACGCATCATATTGAAAATGGGATATGTAGTTGGGAAAGAGAGCAAGGAGAGCAAAATGGCCAGTCCAAATTTGAACGCTGAACAAATACCAAATGCAGTCACTAGAGTTGAGGGAGAACTTGGCAAATGGCCAAGTAAAGAGTGGGAATATGGTGAGCTTATAACTGTAATAAAGACAGAAATACGGAAAGAGAACCAACATGTTCGTTGGAAAGAAAAAAAGAAACCGAAAAGCTGGTGGAACAAGGAGATACGAGAAGCGATCGCCGAACGACAGAAAGCATCTCGAGAGCACAGGGAGGCAAAGAAGGCGCAGTTGCCACAGGATGAAGTAACTAGTAAATGGGAAATATACCGGGAGAAAAAGTCTATGGCTCAAATACTGGTGCAAGCAAACTTAAAAGGTGAAAGTGAACGTTGGTTGTCAGAAATACGTGAGAAACAGAAGGCCGCACCTAGAATATTTTGCAACCACATAAAATTATTAGGCAGGAAGTCAACAACAATACAACAACATATCCTAGACGAAGGTGAAAACAGACTCGAAGGAGAAGTGGCAATAAATTACATCCGAAAAGCAACAGCCGAATCTTTCCAAGGCAATGACGAGGTTATACCTGTTGAAAAAAAGAGCATGAAGTAGACCCAAGGGGAGAAGCAGCTGGTGCTAACAAATTTAAACTGGAAGAAAGCGGAAGAGAAAATTCCTAAGCGTACAGCCACAGGCCTAGGCGAGGTTCCCAATAGGCTGATAAATGAACTAGGACCAAGAAGTAAGGAAGCTCTGGTGAAAGCAGTGGAAAGAACTTTAAAAAGATAGACGAATACCAGACAGTTGGCGACAAAGTCGAATGAATTTGATTTATAAAGGCAACGGGGAGAAAGACAGAATTCACTCGTATAGACCGTTGACCATTGCATCGGTAATATACAGGCTAGCAATGCAGGCAATCAAATTAAAGCTTTAAGCATGGGCAGAGAATAATGGCATTTTGGGAGAGCTTCAGAATGGCTTCAGAATAGGTAGGCGCTTGGATGACAACTGGTTTGTTCTTACTCAGTGTATTGAAATATCAAAAGCAGAAAGCAGACCGTTGTATGTGGCCTTTTTAGACATTACAGGAGCCTACGACAACGTGGACCGCAACATTTTGTGAGATATCCTGGAAGGGGAAGCCTTAAGTAACGATTGTATACAGCTTTTGAGAGAGATTTACCTAGCAAATACCGTTTGCGTTGAATGGGAAGGGATGAGGAGCGAGGAGAAAGTTCATATCAACAAGGGACTGAGGCAGGGGTGCCCTTTATCCTCGCTGTTGTTTATGATGTACATGGTGAGGATGGAGAGGGCGCTAGAAGGAAGTAATATCGGGTTTAATCTCTCATACAAGCAGGCGGGTACAGTAATAGAGCAGCAACTCCCAGGTTTATTTTATGCGGACGACATTGTATTGCTAGCTAACAAGCAAAGTGATTTGCAACGTCTGGCTAATATCTGTGGACAGGAAGGCAACGATTTAGGTTTGAAGTTTAGTGTTAGAAAATCAGGTGTTATGGTATTCAATGAAAACAGTCAACAGGCAGTGGAGATACAGGGCCAAGAAATACCTCGGGTAACAGAATATAAATACCTTGGTATATGGATAAACGAAGGCAATGGATATATGGAAACACACGAAAAAACCATAACAGTAAAGGGGAAGAGAAATGCAGCCATAATGAAGCACAGAGCGCTATGGGGATACAATTGGTACGAGGTCCTCCGAGGTATGTGGAAAGGTGTAATGGTTCCAGGACTTACTTTTGGAAATGTGGTTGTTTGCTATAAATCAGGAGTACAATCAGGACTCGACGTTAACCAAAGGTAAGTGGGCCGCCTCGCATCGGGCGCTCACGGGAAGACTACAAATGAAGCTGTGCAGGGTGACATGGGCTGGACTAGTTTTGAAGTGAGGGAAGCTCGCAGTAAAATTGAGTATGAAGAACGGCTGAAGAATATGAAAGAAAGTAAATGGGCTGGGAGAGTGTTCAGGTATCTGTACAGGGAAAACGTTGATTCACAGTGGAGGAAAAGAACTAGAAAGCTTACCAGCAAGTATGCGGCCTGTAGGGTGGACAACACAACAGCAAAGGTCAAGCGGAAAGTCAGAGAAGCTGAAAGGGACGCGCATGCAAGAGCAGACGTCTCAACACATATCAGGCGCCTTCACTTGTTGGCACTGATTCGCGTTTTTCGCCCGAAGCCATGGCTCATTTCATTGCGTCCGCGACTGTAAATCGCCGACAAAAGAAAAACATCGAGTTTGGTTCCTTCACAGCGCGGCGCTTTGATGGGCTGCGGCCGTCCGCTACTGCGCGACAGCGCTAAGTGCTGAACTACTGGCGATTCACGCGCCCCTTCGTCCCGACCATCAGCAGCAGAGGAGCCGAACCTGGCACTAGAAATTTATCAAGCACGACAAGCGCCAGCGCGAGAGCGAGGGTGCGGAGGAGAAGTTTGACGTCACTCGGGGTACTCTCGTCGCGAGCGCGCGAAGCGCGATAGCAGCGCCGGCCCCGCAGCCGCCCCGGCCGCTTTCGCCGTGGTCCATTTTATTCTGTCCGCGACTGAACAAAAGCACAGTTCGCAATAGGGGATCAGAAAATTTGGGCGTGGTAGTTCATAGTGTTTTTTGTGTCTTTTTTCATTGTTTAACATAGGTAGAATATGAGGCAGTATAGTAGCAAGAGCTTGGTGGCGCAACCCACCACCCCGTTCCAAAGGGGATGCTCATAACATACATCCATCCTTCCATCCATTAGTTTGGTTTGAACTTTGCGGCGAATGGACGTGCTTTTTGGGCTCCATGGCGACGACAAAATCATAAGTTTTTGTGCATGCTTTGAGCTTGCATCAGTTTTTGATTTGCTGAGTTTTTGCCTCTTAATAGTAACTGGGTGGGTTTTCTCTTTTTCTCGTTTTTTTTGTCTCTCGTGTTTTGGGTGCGCGGGTGTATTTCGTGCACATTTGGTTTTGCAGGATTGTTAGAGCGTCCTTTCGCGCCACGTGCTTCAACACGTGCAGCCGGTTGGGACATCGACAGTGACAAGAACTTTATTAGAGTGTCCTGAGGAACTCAATTGGGGGGTACCGAAGGCTCCTCGATCAAGTTGGTGGCTCCGCCCACGACGGGACAGGGAGGTGGTGACTTTCCGCGACGTCGCGGGCCCTCTGGATGGCCTGTAGTTGGCTTGTGAAATCCGAGCTCTTCAGCAAGGCGCCCCACTTGGAGTTGGTAGGAAAGTCGGAGACCACGTTGTACGGGCACAGCCAGAGCATGTGGTTGAAAGAGCAGCGCGCGTGATCGCATTTGGAGCTCTATTGCGGGATGTTGGGGTCTATCCAATGAAGCGCTTTCGGGGTGAAGTAGGATCTCGTCTGTAAAAGCCTGAAAGTAACAGCCTGAGCCCTGTTCAGTTTCGGGCTGGGGGGTGGGAATTTCCTCCTGCTATGTCTGTAATGTGACGTAATTTCCTGAAAGGTCGTAAGATTATCTTTGAAGGCGCAATCCTGCGGGAGAGCGGGACCGTTAGCTCGGGCGTGGTTCGTGAATTCATGCGCCAGGCAGTTGGCCCGCTCGTTAGGGTTGCAACCCGCTTGGTTAGTTACATCCTTCACGTGCGCCGGGAGCCACGCGATGGTATGGCCTCCAGTGTCTTCTCGCGTAGTAAACGAAAGGGTCTGTTGATGGTGTCGGCTGCGTGTTTAAAAACTAGAGTGGACGAGAAAGCCCTGACTGCCGTGCGCGAGTCGGAGAAAATGGTCGCCGGGCCTTTTGCGGCTTGAAGAGCCAAGGCGTTCACTGCCATATTTGACGATGTCGACGAAGAATGCATCTGCCCCGTAAGGATCGATTCATCGAAGGATGGTTCTAGCCCGCGCTCTTCTGCGACCTTCGTTATATATTAGGTGGATGTTCCTCGGCACGGGCTGAATCTTTATACCTTCACGGGCTAATTTAGACACGGGTGTCTGTCGAGCGGTGCCTGTATAGGGAGTTGAGCAGCTTCATCAAGAATTTTGATTCCCGGCTTAGTTGATGAAAGCATGGAGATGATCCAAATCTAAGCCGGAATCTTCTGTTTGCGCAGGTATTCCAACTTTGATCCTTTTTTTTTCTCTCCACTGCTGCTGCTGCCATCAATCGCGTTTCTTTTTTTTCCATCTGAGCCTGTTTTTCATACGCACACCATGCCGACGAATGCAGAAGTATCGAAAAAAAGTGAGGAGCTGGAACTAAAGATTAACAACATGGCAAAAAACACGCATGAACTCGTCTTTGGCAAGATCTTGTTGCGAATGAAAGAGTATGGAATTGATGTTGTGGAACTGAAAAAGGAAGTTGATTCCTTGAGTACAAGCATTGAACCCTTCAACGGACTTATACAAGAACAACGTAGCCAAAATGCTACACTAATTGTTGAGAACACCAAGCTGAAATCTCAGAACCAGTCATTGACTCGCAAGGTTCAGGAACTAGAACAGTACTCCTCGCCTTAGCAATGTCGAGGTCAAAGGCGTTCCCTGTTCCCAAGGAGAGGACTGCGTTACAATTATGCAAATGGTAGGGAACAGAATTGGCTGTCCCGTACCGCCTAGCGATCTGGACATTGTTCATCGTGTTCCCACCAGATCTAATGACAAGTAAAAAACATCATCGCTCATTTTCATTCTAGAACGAAGAAAGCTGACTTTGTTAGTAAAGCACGTAAAGCTAAACTTTGTCTTAGTGACATTGGATTTTCCGGCTCTTCTAACGCTCCCGTTTTTGTAAATGAGCATTTGACCCCATCTAACAAGGCCCTCTTCTTCAAGGCTCTAACTTTGAAGAAAGAAAGAAACTGGATGTTCCTTTGGACGGACAACTGCCAAATTAAGGCTAGGTTAAGGAGGTCATGGAGCGGCTAGGTCATGGAGCGCTCATGGTCATAGTTGAAGCTAGGTCATGGAGCGAGCAAAAGAAAAGCTCGCTGAAAATCCCCACGTACGCAACCTTGTGGTAGTAGCAGGTGGGATAAATGACGTCCTAAAGCGGAAAGGTCCAGGACTAGCTCAGCGCTTGGCAAAGGGGGTGGACGACTTGCACGAGCTATCCCCTCAGGTGCAGATCGTGGTGTGCACGGTGCCGGAGGTGCCTGTACGTGACAGTCACGTACAAAGAGCCGTGTTGGCTGCTAATGAGGCAATATGGAAAATGAGCCGAGAGAAAGGCTTCGAGGTTGTTGAAGTAAACAGGGAAGTGAGACGTTGTGGTGGTTTAAAAGTAGACGGGATCCACTTCAATTATAGGCTGGCACGACAAGTGGGCTGGCGACTTGGTGGTCGCGCTGTTACATGTTTAGGGTGCCCGCGAGCGCTCCGGTCACAGTAGATAGTAATGAGGAAGGACCCTAGGGGAACATGAGAAGAGCATCGCCGTCGATAGCAACAAAAGGAGGAAAGCAAGAATAGAGCTCCCCATGCAATAGGATTTATAAACATGCAGGGCGGCAGAAGAAAGGAAAAGTGGGCAGAGATTGAGGAGCAGTTAAATAGAGAACAAATTGGGGTGTATGCGGTTACAGAAACGCACCTTACAGACTTAGAGACGGAAATATTTGCACAGAGAAGAATAAAGAGTTAGTCGAATGCATAAGCGCTGATATTAAGGTTTTCAGGAATGGTGCTGAAATTGTCCTATTAGGTGACACGAATGCCCACATACAGGATTTAGATGGCTATACCGACAATAACGGGAAGTCAATGCTAGACCTTTGTGAGCAACATAACCTTGTTATCATGAATACAGGGCCTAAGTGTGAAGAGCAGATCACGTGAGAAGTCGGAAACCAGCAATCGACCATTGATTACTGTCTGATGACAGGAGGAATTGAAGATAAGTTGAGAAAAATGATCATTGATGAGGAATGGTATAGCAGCGTAGGAAGGGACCATAAACGCATCATTTTCAAAATGGGATATGTAGTTGGGAAAGAGACCAAGGAGTGCAAAATGGCCAGTCCAAATTTGAAGGCTGAGCAAATAGCAAATATAGTCAATAGAGTCGAGGAAGAAATTGGCAAATGTCCATGTGAAGAGTGGGAATATGGTGAGCTTCTAAGTGTAATAACAACAGAAATACGGAAAGAGATACAACATGTTCGTTGGAAAGGAACAAAGAAACCGAAAAGCTGGTGGAACAGGGAGCTACGAGAAGCAATCGCAGAACAACAGAAAGCATCTTGAGAGCACAGACAGGCAAAGAAGGCGCCGTTGCCGCAGGATGAAGTAACCAGTAAATGGGAAATATACCGGGAGAAAAAGCCTATGGTTGAAATATTGGTGCACGAAAAATTAAAAGGTGAAAGTGAACGTTGGTTCTCAGAAATACGTTAGAAAAAGAAGGCCGCACCTAGAATATTTTCGAACCACATAAAATTATTAGGCAGGAAGTCAACGACAATACAGCAACATATCCGAGACGAAGAGGAAAACCGACTGTATGGAGAAGCGGCAATTAATTAATTAGGCAATGACGAGGTTGTATTTCAAGAAAGAAAGAGCATGAAAGAGACCCAAGTGGAAAAGGAGGTCGTGCTGACAAATTTCAACTGGAAGAAAGCGGAAGAGAAAACTCTAAGCGCACCCACCGCCACAGGCCTAGATGAGGTTCCCGTTAGGCTGTTTAATGAACTAGGACCAAAAGTAAGGAAGCTTTGGTGAAAGCAGTGGAACAAACTAAAAAAAAAAATAAACGACTACGAGACAGCTGGCGACAAAGTAGAATAAATTTAAGTTATGCAGTCAAGGGGAAGAAAGATAAAATTCACTCGTATAGACCGCTGACCATTACACCGGTAATATACAGGCTAGCTATGCAGGCAATCAAATTAAAGCTTTAAGCTTGGGCAGAGAATACTGGCATTTTAGGAGAACTTCAGAATAGCTTCAGAATAGGCAGGCGTTTAGATGTTAACTTATTTGCTCTTAGACAGTGTACTGAAATAGCAAAAGTAGAAAGCAGACCGTTGTATGTGGCCTTTTTATACATTAGAGGAGCCTATGACAGCGTAGACAGCGACACATTGTGGGATATTCTGAAAACGGAAGCCTTAGCTGACGATTGTCGACAGCTTTGTCGACAATCGACATTGTCGACTACCTAGAGAATAGCGTTTCCTTTGAATGGGAAGGGATGAGAAGCGAGGAGAAAATTCATATTAACGAGGGACTGAGACAGGGGTGCCGTTTATCCCCGCTGCTGTTTATTATGTACATGGTGAGGATGGAGTGGGTGCTAGAAGGAAGGAATATCGGGTCTAATCTCTCATAGAAACAGACGGGTACAGTAGTAGAGCAGCAGCTCCCAGGTTTATTTTATGCGGATAACATGGTGTTGCTAGTTACCAAGCAAATTGATTTGCAACGTATGGCTAATATCTGTGGACAGGAAGACAACAGTTTAGGTTTTAAATTTAGTGTTAGAAAATCAGGTGTTATGGTATTCAATGAAAACAGCGAACAGACAGTGGAGATACAGGGCCAGGAAATACCTCGGGTAACAGAATATAAATACATTGGTATATGGATAAACGAGGGCACTAGACATATGGAAATACAGGAAAAAACAATAACAGTGAAGGGGAAGAGAAATGCAGCCATAATGAAGCACAGAGCACTATGGGGATACAATAGATACGAGGTCCTCCGAGGTATGTGGAAAGGGGTAATGGTTCCAGGCCTTACTTTTGGAAGTGCGGTTGTTTGCTTTAAATCAGGGGTACAATCAGGGCTCGACGGGAACCAAAGGTCAATGGGTCGCCTCGCATTGGGCGCTCACGGGAAGACTACAAATGAAGCTGTGCAGGGGGATATGGGCTGGACTAGTTTTGAACTGAGGGAAGCTCGCAGTAAAATTGAGTATGAAGAACGGCTGAGGAATATGGAAGAAAGTAAATGGGCTGGGAGAGTGTTCAGTTAGCTGTACAGGAAAAACATTGATTCCCAGTGGAGGTGAAGAACCAGGAAGCTTACCAGCAAGTATGTGGCCTGTAGAGTGGGCAACACAGCAACAAAGAAGGTCAAGCGGAAAGTCAGAGAGGCTGAAATAATCTCATGGGTGGCGCAATGGAAAAGAAACCTGGCATGAGTAACTACTTAAGAGGAAATACCGAAATCAGCAAAGATTCTATTTATGATAACTCTGAGGCAAGCTCATTACTTTTCGAAGCGAGATAGGGATGCCTTAGAACACGCACCTATAAGCGAGATATAAGAAGGAAGAAGGAGCATGTGCTTGCTGCGATAAAGCTAGGAAAACTATGGAGCATGTTTTATTAGAATGTGAAGACGTCTACGCAGTGGTCTATTTAGGCACCACTGGCCTCCTTGAAGCCCTTGGGTTCGGCAGGATCAGTGGTAAAGTAAACATGTCCGCAATAGGCATTAGTAAGAGGCGATTGCAGGATTGGTGGAAGAAAAGTAGGGAAACGACAATAGGCGCAGACGTACAAATACGCAGTTCACAATAGGGGATCAGAAAATTGGGGTGTGTTAGTTCAAAGCGCTTATTTTTTCTTTTTTATTGTTTATTTTTTATTTTTTTA
Source organism: Dermacentor albipictus (assembly GCF_038994185.2). Classification (NCBI taxonomy): domain Eukaryota; kingdom Metazoa; phylum Arthropoda; class Arachnida; order Ixodida; family Ixodidae; genus Dermacentor; species Dermacentor albipictus. Next base: position 14,481,850 of record NC_091828.1, on the reverse strand, counting down.
TTTAAAAATACCTTACAGGCCTCAAAGTGAGGCATTGAGTAAGGGGGGCAGTACATAGAAAATACATTGAATACAAGACATCTATAAACCGTATTTGTTGACAACCTACAACCAAAGTACAACTGAGATGAAAAAAGAATTATTTAGATCACGATTCACTAGGGAAAAGAAGAAACATAAAAAACGTAATATAATAACATGGAATAAATCACACAGATTTTTCAGTGAAGTCATGTAATTAATAACAACAGTAATGATGACAAACAATGACAGAAAAGTTACGGACGCGACATTCCAACGAAACGGTAAACATAGCGACATAACAGCAATAGTGCAAAAATAAGCTGTAAATATAGTGCAAGTATAGAAAGCATTGTGCGACATACGTAAAACTTCACTTTTCGTTAGTCATGTATTCAGTCAAGGCATCACGGAATGAATCGTAGTTAGATAGGCTTGCAATGCTGTCAGGGAGCGAATTCCATATTCTGATAGCACGAGGAAGAGCAGAGCAATGGAATGCCTTTGTAGTCCCGTAAAGGCGGGCATAGCTGAAATGATTATGAAGCCTATGTGACGTGGAGTAGGGTCGTTTCAAGCATGCGGGTGTTCGAGTGGAGTGAAGGAATTTGTGGAACAGTGTTAAAAGGGTAATGTCTCGGCGAGTGCTCAAGGATTGTAATGAAAGTTTAAGTTTTATTTGTGTAACACTAGACTGGTAGCTGTAATCGTTTATGATGAAGCGGCTTGCTCTATTCTGGATCCGTTCTAGCGTTTCAATTACGTATTTCTGGTGAGGGGACCAAATGGGAGATGCATACTCGAGCTTGGGACGAACGAGAGTTAGGTAGGCTAGCTTGCGAACATTTGAAGGAACATTTCTTAAGTTGCGTCGCAAGTACCCCAACGATTGGGAGGCATTAGCTGAAATGGACGTGATATGGTCTGTCCAAGAAAGATTTGATGTGAAGAGAACCCCTAGATACTTATATTGTGTAGCTGTTGTAACAGTGTAATTGTTAATATGGTAGGGATACTGTGAGGTTGCCGACTTCCGGGTAAAAGACATTACTTTGCATTTTGTGGTATTTAATGTCATTAGCCATTTATTGCACCAGTTATTGATTTGTTGAAGGTCTTGCTGAAGAATGAGATGATCATCTGAGTTTTTAATTGGGCGATAAATTATGCAGTCGTCGGCGAATATTCTGATGGTGGAGGACAAATTTTGAGGTAAGTCGTTAATAAATATTAGAAAAAGCAAGGGACCGAGGACGCTACCCTGTGGTACACCAGAAGAAACGTCTCTTACGGAGGAAGAGTAGTTATTTGCAATAGTAAACTGCGGACGATTAGACAGGAAATTTCGGAGCCATGACAAGGTCAGACAGTCTAATTTAAGTGCGGAGAGTTTTGATATTAGGCGACAATGTGCTACACGGTCGAATGCCTTCGAAAAATCAAGGAACAAGCAATCAATTTGTAAGTTATAATTTAAGTTAGTGTGTAGGTCTGTTGTAAATTCAAATAATTGTGTATCGCACGAGAGGCCCTTCCTAAAGCCATGCTGATTATGAAAAAGGAAGTTGTTAGTCTCAAGATGTCTGTAAATATGCGAAGCGATAATGTGTTCAAGCAACTTGCAGGGAATGCATGTCAATGAAATGGGACGATAATTCTCACAGGAGTTCCTGTTGCCATTTTTAAATACAGGTATAACTTTCGCCATCTTCCAATCTGCGGGAAGGTGGCCTGTCGCAAGTGATTGTCTGAATATGTAAAAAAGAATTTTGCTAGATATTTCTACGGTATTCTTTAAAATCTTTGAGTTAATACCATCTATGCCACATGAAGAAGACATTTTAAGGTTATTTATGAGAGAAGAGAGGCCCTCCAAAGTGACTTCAATAGGTTCCATGTATTGGTAGCCTAATTCTGAAACAAAAGGTATATTTGAAGTGTTCTCTTGTGTAAATACAGAGCTGAAGAATGAATTAAAGACCTCCGAACATTCACTGGCTGGAATAGAAATATTGCTGCTGTTATGTAATGACAATTCATCTGATTCGTTGTTAGGCTTTATTATTTTCCAAAACTTGGCAGGATTGTTCTTAAGCAGCTCAGGAAGATCATTAGAAAAATATTTATCTTTAGCTTCGCCTAAAGCTGAGCAGTACGATTTCAGGTACGTTTTGTAATTCTGCCACGCTGCTGATGTGCGATCTCGATTAGCGATACTATACAAGCGTTTCTTCTTGTTCCTCATGCGATGAAGCTTTTTAGTAAACCAAGGGTGCAACTTATCGTTAGTTATATTAACGAGTGGAACATACTTGTCTACTAATGCGCACAGTGTATTTTTAAACATGAGCCAGTTTTCTTCAACGGATCTATCGTAAAATGATGGCCACATTGTGTTTTCGAAGAAAGTTTCAAATTCCGAGATTATTGTTTTATAATTGCCTTTATTGTAATCACGAATTTGTTTTGTCGTTTTGCCTGTATCCGGTGGCGTTGTGTTTATCGTTATTTGGAGCAAATGGTGGTCGCTGAAACCATCCAAATATTCTATGTGACCTATTGTTTCAGGTGCTGTACTAAGAATGAGGTCTAGAACATTGGCACCACGTGTGGGTTTCGTGACAGCTTGAAATAGATTAAAGTCTAACGACAAGTTGATGAATTCAGATGATATATGACAAGGAGATGATAAATTCGTCCAATCGATTAGTGGATAATTGAAATCCCCAAGAAGATAAATTAAATCAGCCGGGAAGAGTTCAATGGCTTTGTTGATTGTGTCGCGGAGAGCATTAATGAAAGAATTGTTAGAATCTGGTGCACGGTAACAATTACCTATTAGTATTCTAGAAGATGACATCGTGAAAGCCATCCAAACAATCTCGAGATCAGAATTAGTGTTGACTAAAAATGACGTAATGGTTTTCTTTACACCAATCAAGACACCACCTCCTCTTTTAATAGTGCGGTCACACCTATATATGTCGTACATGTTTGAAGATGAAAAGATTTCATTATTTGTTATTGCAGAATGCAGCCATGTCTCTGTGAAAGCGATAATGTCCGATTTACTGTCTTCCAAGAAGGAAGAGATGACATCGCGCTTTGATAATATGCTTCGTATGTTGGCGTACGATAATGATAGCGAGGGTGAAGTCGGGGTAAGCTTTAGTACTTGGTGACTCTGTGCGCATGCTCCAAACCGTAGCTATCTATTCAACGGGACAACTGCACTTGCAGAACCATCGTAGATATAAGTTCTCGATTCAATACGCAGCTTGTCCACTGAAAGCTTGAAAGCCTTATTCTGGGTTTTCGCAAATTCAATTAGCTTTTGTCTAGCACGTCGAGTTTCCGGTGAAAAATCTTCGCGAATGGAATATGACGTTCCCTTCAGTTTGTGTGCCGAAGAGAGAATGCGATCTTTGTCCTTAAAGACGGTCAGCTTGGCTATGATTGGTCTCCGTTTGTTCTCGCAGTATCTTCCCAACCGATGCACCCGCTCAAATTGTTGTTCACTTATTTTGATGCCCAGCTTATCCCCACAGAAGTCAATTATTTTTTGCTCCGACTTTATCCAGTCTTCTCTAGGGTTATCTTCCAAACCGAAGAAAAGCAGATTCGAGCGTCGCAGCCTATTCTCGGAGTCATTACAGCGTGCCTTAATAACCGCCACCTGCTCAGACACCACGCGTACGGCGTCGGAATCTGTCCCAGCTTTAATTGTGCAATTTAACTCCATTGCCTTTTCCAAAGACACAATCTTATCACTTAAGATTTTAATTTTGTCGTCAGCTTCCACTTGCTTCTCCCTGGCAGACTTCAAATCGGCTATCAGGGAAGCTTGACCCTCTTCAAGCCGGCGGATAGCATCTATAGCTTGGGCAAGTGAATCTGCTTCACCTTTTGTCATAGGGCCAGGATTAGATTCTATATCTCCCGAAAGCAACAGCAAAATAGCAGACAAGGAACGAAATTTGCAAGTAAACAGAGCCATCAAAAACTTCAATTTTTCAACAGACTGTGGTGGGCACGACACCGCCAACAAAGAGTAATTACTACTTCTAAAACAATGCGCAGCTTTCAGGTAACTAACCTGTAATAATAACCAGCGTGAGTGCGACATCTTGGATGCGATGTCGTGCCCGAAGTGGGAGCCAGCCAGCTGTCCTTTATATACTGCCTCGGCCGCCGTGAACCCACGTGTAATCCCAGGTTGCCAGGTGGACCACTTGGATTCATCTGTAACTGGTGGGTGATGTGCTGAAGTTAGCAATCGTCGATGCGGATTGGCAGGCGGCAGCAGCAGGTCGGCAGGCGGTTGTCGATCCGGGCGAAGACGCATGGACGATACCATGAGCGTTATCGTAGCCTGTAATAATAACCAGCGTGAGTGCGACATCTTGGATGCGATGTCGTGCCCGAAGTGGGAGCCAGCCAGCTGTCCTTTATATACTGCCTCGGCCGCCGTGAACCCACGTGTAATCCCAGGTTGCCAGGTGGACCACTTGGATTCATCTGTAACTGGTGGGTGATGTGCTGAAGTTAGCAATGACCTAGGTAGGACATTAACCTAGGTAGGACATTAGGCAGTGCAATAGCAAGAGCTTGGTGGCACAACCCACCGCCCCTTTCCAAAGGGGATGCTCATAACATCCATCAATCCATCGATCCATTCATTGCACAATTTTTGAGATTTGAGATTTTGTGGCGAATGGACGTGCTTTTCGCGGCTCCGTGGTGGTGACGAAATCATAAGTTCTTGTGCACGCTTTGAGCTTGCTTATTTTTTCTTTGCCGTTTTTTTGCCTTTAAATACTAATTCGGTGGTTTTCTTTTTTTTCCTTTTTTTCTCTCTCGTATTTCGTGTGCGCGGGTATGTTTCGTGTACATTTGGTTTTTCAGGATGGTTAGAGCGCCCTTTTGCGCCACGTGCTTCAACACGTGCAGCCGGGTGGGACGTTGAGTTACTAGAGAGACTAATACGTATTAGTAATAGTCGACGCTACTAATAGCTGAGTTGACTACTAATAGTCTAGTAATAGTTGACTAATAGTTCAGGCTAATTGCAATTAGTGGTTTTACTGAGCATGTTTTGGTAGGAAAGTGAGAGCATGGGCACATGGTAGAGCGCGTGCGAGAGCGTGTCATATCTTAGGTCTCCGCAGCATTGATTGCTTTTGAAACAGTGGTGAGAGTTGCTTTGCGACATTTTGAGGACTTGGATCCTGTGCGTATCGCTTTTGCTAAAAGGCACGTGCTCTGCATTATTTATTTATTTATTTATTTATTCATATACACTAAAGGCCCCTTCGGGCATTACATATAGGGGGGGGGGGCAGTTACAATTACAAACGTGTAGAAAAAGAACATTGGTAAGGTACAGTGACAGTGACATAATTATATACAGAAAGAATAACATACGCAAGTAGGCACTCAACACAGAAATAATCACACATTTAGGACAACCTTCAACTTGTAAACAGAAACATCATGGTTATTGGCAGATACAATGTCCCTCGGTAGTCTATTCCAATGATATATTGCCAAAAGTAATGGTGAATGACGGTACAGATTAGTGCGAGCAAAAAGGGGTTGCATTTTAAATGGGTCACCAAAACACTGAAATATAGTATGAGCTGCATTGATGTAAGATTGGCGGAACGGGGATCTACTATGATAAAGCGCGTGAAAATGTGATAACAATGTCATTAGTCGGCGGTTTTGAGTGATTCCTTGTTGTCCGTAACACTGTAGTTTCGCGAGTATTTTTTGTGATATATCTTGCTGCGTTATTTTTTAATGCTTCGAGCTGATCGATCAGATAGGTCTGATGCGGATTCGAAATAATGGATGCGTACTCTACCTTTGAACGAACAAGCGTAGTGTATGCTAATAGCTTAGTAGCAGAGTTCGCCAAGTATAAGTTGCGTTTAATGAAGCCAAGTGTTTTGGATGCCTTGCTGGTTATGGTATTAATGTGCTCGTTCCAAGATAAATCAAAAGATAAATGAACTCCGAGATATTTAAATGTGGATACTTTCTCAACAGGGATTCCCTGAATCGTGTAATAGCTCAATTCTGGACTATGTGTTCTCGTGAACGTCATGGCCTTAGTTTTAGAAACGTTAATTTCCATTTGCCACTGGCAACACCAAAATGCGAGTTTGTCGAGGTCTACCTGTAATGAGTTCTTGTCTTCCGCGTTACTAATTTGACTGTAGATGATACAGTCGTCTGCGAACAAGCTTATGGTAGAACATAAAGTGCTTCCTATGTCGTTAATATAGATCAGAAATAATATTGGACCCAGGACCGAACCCTCCAGCACACCGAATTTTACATGCGAAAGTGAAGATGAGTACCCATTCACGTAAACTGATTGACTTCGGTTGGTTAAAAAATTAGCTATCCAATTTGTAATCCTACTGTTTATGTTAAGATTCTTTAGCTTCATTAATAAGCGGATGTGCGGAACTTTGTCAAATGCTTTTGCAAAATCAATAAATATAGCATCTATTTTTAGTCCACCATGAACGGCTTCGTGAAGGTCAGTTACCAATTCGAATAGTTGGGTTTCACAGGAACGACCACGAAGGAAGCCATGCTGATTGCTAGCGAAGAAATTGTGATCTGATAGAAATTTCATGACGTTGGATGATATGATGTGCTCTAGTAATTTAAAACAGATGCTTATTGATATTGAGGCAAAGTTTAGTATTAATAATGTCAACGCCAGAAGTATCCTAAATAAGTTGGAATCCCTAGAGAGCATTGTCTTGGAGCATGAACCAGATGTTATGGGTATAACAGAGACATGGCTACGTAAGGATGTAAATGATTCGGAGGTCACACCCGCTGGGTATGCAATTGTCAGAAGAGATCGGGAAGGTCGAGGTGGTGGCGTAGCATTCTTGATAAAGAACGGTGTACCATATGATATTCTCGAGACCGAGAAAGCGATGGAAACGGTCTGGATCAAAACAGTGTTGGGTGAACATCACGTCCTTATTGGTTGTATATACAGGGCTCCTAACTCACCCGTAGATGTTATTTTGCATTTAAGAAAATATATGGAGTCGAACATGCATCAAGGCACTAACATTATACTTTTAGGTGATTTTAACTTGGCCGGCATTGATTGGCCGACACTTTCACCGGCATAGACTGAGGTTTCAAGCTGTGACCAGCTTTTGGAGCTAGCTTTCTGTTTAGGCCCAACCCAGGTAGTGACAGATTATACAAGAATCTGTGAGACTAAGTCATCAATACTTGATTTAATTTTTCTGTCAAATTCTTTAATACCATATCTAGAAATATGTAAAACGGAGGATGGTCTTTCGGACCATAAAATGGTGCAAGCATTTCTAAACTTAGGACCTGTACCATACCCATGTGCTCTTCATAAAACATTTTTGAAGTTTTCCTCTGCCAATGATGTTGGTGTGTTAGACTTTTTAGAGCGTTCTTTCGACCATTTTGTTCATCTCTTTCAGTCAAATACTAGTACAGATTATTTATGGGACTACTACTTTGCAACGGTCATGGATTGTATTAAAAACTACATACCAAAGTGCTATAAAAGAATTAAAAGGGAAAATCCTTGGATTGCAAGGTAAGTTATACATCTAAAGAGAAGATTAAGGCGAAAACGTGGGGACTGTTCGAGGAATCCAACCCCAGATAAGGAATGGAATGGAAAAACTTTATTTCTCTATATCTCAAAGAGATTGGCGGTGGGCCGGTGTCTTCATGTTTTGAGTCCTGGCCGCTTCACAAGGTCGGCGCCCCTATTCCAGGGCACCGCTGAGTCTTGCTGCCTCGCAGGCGTGCTGCGCAATTGCCCGTTGGGCTGCGAGCTCGCTGCTGGTGAGCAGACCCTCCCATTGTTCCGCACTTGGGTTATTTACTTTATGGAATGCGAAATTACGCTTGCATTCCCACGTGATGTGATATAACGTGGGGGTTGTTCCGCACCACGGACATGTATCCCTGTACTGGGTAGGGAACATTTTGTGTAATGTGTGCAGGTTGAAGAACGTACCTGCTTGCAGTCTTCGCCAGCTTACTGCCTCATGTTGTGTGAGCGATGTGTGTGGTGGGGGGTATTTAAGTCTCCTTCCTCTGTAGTGGTTAAGTATTTCTGCATACGTCGGCTCCACCGTTAAGGGGGCCTCTAGGGTTTCCGACTGCCCTGCTCGGTGCGTGAGTTCGCGAACTAGGCGGTCCACCCTTGAGTTGCCCTCTATACCGGTGTGTGCCGGTATCCAGAAGATCCTATGTTTTATCTTTTTGTTAGGAGGCTCTGTTTCGAGGAGGATTCTCAGTGCTTCCTTACTAACTCTGCCTTGTGTGTAGTTCCTGCATGTTGCTTTGGAGTCCGTTAGAATTATCAGAGATTTATTCCTGCGGTAACCTTCAGCCGCCGCTAGAGCTACGGCGACTTCCTCCCCCTCCGTTGCAGTGCAGTTTGTCAGGGTCGCGCAGCTAATTGGTTCTCCCGTGTGGTTTACCACTGCTGCCGCGACTCTAAACATTCTAGTGTTGCGGTCCCATGGGTATACGGCCGCGTCTGTGTATACGGTGTTTTCTAGTGCGGCTAGGTTTCGTTCCACGAAATCTGCTCGTGCCTGCCTTCTGGCGGCGTGGAGATTAGGGTCCATGTTTCTCGGTAGGGGGCTAACCTCCAGTGTCTGGCGAATGCTGTCTGGGATGCTAGCAGCCCGATCCTCTATTCGGTCTGTGTTATGCCCTATTCTTTTTAGGAGCTTGCTGCCGGTGGCAGTCTGCTGGAGCCTGGCGATCTGTGCAACGAGCTGCGCTTCCGCGAGTTCTTCGAAGGTGTTGCTCAGGCCCATCTGTAACAGTTTATCGTTGGGCGTGTTTCTAGGCAGATGTAGCGCCGTCTTATACGCTTTCCTTAGTAGCGTTTCCGTCTGTTCTTTTTCGTGCTTGGTCATGTTGTGGTACGGGAGCGAGTACGTGACTCTGCTGACCACTAGGCTTCTGACCAGCTTGATTGTGTCTTCTTCTCTCATTCCGCTTCTTCTTTGAGACACCCTCGCTATCATTCGGCTTACTTGTTCTGTCGATTTTTGTAGTAAGCTGATTGTGTGGCTGCATTTCTTGCTTCCTTGAATCCACATGCCTAGGACGCGTATCATGCCCCTTTCAGGTATGTTTTGTCCCTCTAGCTTTACTATTAGTTCTTCCTTGGTGGGGTTTCTTCCCACTCTCAGGATTTCTGATTTTTCGGTAGAGCACGCCAGGCCCCTTTCTCTGACGTATTCTGCCACGCACTCGGCCGCTTCCTGCAATTTTTCTTGCTTCTGTCCCAGGGAGCCTCGATTGACCCAGACCGTGATGTCGTCAGCATATATTGCATGCTGGATGCCATCAATCTTGCTGAGTCGTCGAGCCAGTCCGATCATTGCGATGTTGAAGAGTATTGGTGAGATCACGGAGCCCTGCGGCGTGCCTTTGCGTGGGGTAGTAAAGATGTCGCTTCGCAGATCCCCCAATCCCACCGTTGCCGTGCGTTTGGTCAGAAAGGCCCTCACGTAGTCGTGGATTCTCTTGCCGCAGTGGGCGTTGTTCAGTCCTTCCATGATGGCTTCGTGGCTAACGTTGTCGAAGGCCCCTTTGATATCTAGGGCCATGATAACGTTTTCGCCTGCTCTGGGTGAGGTGTTTATGATTTCTTCTTTTATCTGTAGCAGGACGTCCTGTGTTAACAGGTTCGCCCGGAAACCAAACATGCTGTGCGGGTATAGCTCCTTGTCCTCCAGGTGGTGTTGGATTCTTCTGGTGACTATCCTTTCGTAGAGTTTACCGAGGCACGAGGTGAGGGAGATGGGCCTCAGGTTTTCTATCTGAAGCTTTTTGCCGGGTTTTGGTATCATCACCACGACAGCATGCTTCCATTCCTTCGGTATCGTGCCCTCTGCCCACAGTGTGTTGAGGTATGCTGTGAGCTGATCTATCGCCTCGTCGCTGAGGTTGCGTATTAGGGAGTTTCTGATCTTGTCGGCGCCCGCGGCTGTGTTTTTGGTTGTCGCTCTAATTGCTGCGTAAACTTCCTCTCTTGTAATCGGTCTGTCCATGTGGGGGTTCTCTGTCCCCAGATACTCCCCGTCGTAGCCTTTGGGATTGTCTTTGCCGTAACATTTTACACGCACTGCCTCCAATAGTTCCTCGTCGGAGCCTTCGTGCTGGTGGACCAGTTTTTGGATTGCTTTGCCGCTTTCTGTTTTCGTTTTGGTTGGGTTCATGAGGGCTTTTAGTATGCGCCACGTCTTGGCTATGCTGAGCGTGCCGTTCAGTGAGCTGCAGAACTGCTGCCACCCTTGCCTGGCCAGCTGTGTTGCGTACTCTTCTGCCTTCTTTGTGATCTCTGCTATCTTCTTCTTGAGTTTCCTGTTTAGCTTTTGTCTTTTCCAGCATTTTGTGAGCCCGCGTCTTGCCTCCCATAGCCCGAGTAGCCGCCGGTCCACCTCCGGTGTTTGTTCTGTTCTATCTATTTCCTGTGTGTAGAGTTCTTGTATCTGTTTTAGCTGTTGGCTCCATTCCTCTATCGAGGTGATTTCCCTTTTTAGTTGTTCGCTGTGCTTACGTAAGGCGTCCCAATCTGTGATATGGGCTGTGCCGATTTTTCGTTTTACATTCTCCGCTTCGATTGTGGTTTTCAGTACATAATGATCGCTGCCTAGGTTCTCTAGCAGGTTCTCCCACTCGGCCTGCTTTGCTCCTTTAACGAATGTTAGATCTGGGCAGATGTCTGGGCTAACGCTATTACCCTGGCGCGTTGGCTGATTTTCGTCCGTTAAGAGGTCGCAGCCTGTGTTTCCTGCCACAATGCATATTTGCTGCCCCTTCTTTTCGAATTTCTGGTATCCCCAGCTCGGGCTTTTAGCATTGAAATCCCCCGCAATTATTAGGGTGTTTGAATTGGCTAGCACGTTTGCTTCTGCAAAGAGTTTGCCGAAGTCGCCGTCTTTCTGTCTGGGGGGACTGTATAGATTGACTATAAATGTGCTTTTAGCTTTGTGATTCTTTTTGGGTATTATCTCGGTTATTATGTGTTCGATTTTCGTGTTCTCAATAAAAAAAATCTCAATTCAACACATGAGCCGTGACCTGAAATGGCTTACAAAACAATCTAAACACAAGTTTTATAATGTGACACTTACGAAGTTCCTTAAAGAGGCACCGCAGAAGTTCTGGCGGTACGTCAACCCATCCACAAAACCGTTATCCTCAGAATCCTGCAGTACTGCTGCAATGCAGGCTGATAATTTTAATGCTTACTTTGCATCCGTTTTTACTAAAGATAATGGTCATACACCTCATGTAGCCTACACAGCTGCTAGACCACCCATTGCAGACATTGAAATCAATGAACAAGGCGTTTTAAATCTTCTCCTGAATATTGATGTTAAGAAGAGCCCTGGTCCTGACGGCATTCCAAATGAATTTTTACGTAGATATGCAGAATGGAACTCTAAATACCTAACTAAAATTTTTCAGTCCTCTGTTGATAGTGGTTGCTTCCCGGTAGCATGGAAACGCGCAAAAATCATACCTATACACAAAAGTGGCAGTACAGCGGAAGTGGCAAATTGCAGACCGATTTCTATTACAAGCGCGTGTTCTAAGCTCCTTGAGCACATTGTTAATAAACAATTAGTTTCTTACTTGGACAAATACAACTTGTTTTTTTCCTGGACAGCACGGTTTCCGAAAACGGCTCTCAACAACCACCCAACTCATTGAAATTGTACATGACCTCTCTGAAACGTTAAACTCCCGTGGTCAAACAGACATAATCTTCCTCGACTTCGCGAAAGCATTCGACAAAGTGTCCCATCCGAAGTTAATCATAAAAATTGATTCTGTATTTCAGAGCCCCGCAATCACTCAGTGGTTTTCATCTTACCTTTCTTCTAGAGAACAATACGTTGAATTTGGGGGGTGCACATCACGCCCTTCCCGTGTTGTGTCCGGAGTTCCGCAAGAAAGTGTCCTAGGTCCTCTTTTATTTCTGATCTTTATAAATGACTTGCCCAATAATATTAGTGTCCCTGTCAGACTGTTTGCTGATGATTGTGTGATGTATAATGAAATTGGGGATAGTAATGATCAGGCCAATTTACAGTCTAGTCTGCAAATAATTAAAAAATGGTGTGACGACTGGCATATGGAACTAAACGCAGCTAAGACTGTTGTGTCCATAACGAGAAAGAAAAAAATTTTGCGTTACCCTTACAATATAAATAGTAAAACTATTAGCAGAGTCGATAAACATAAGTATCTAGGAGTAACGTTCACTTCTGACCTCAGATGGAATCAACACATTGATGCTGTATGTGGTAAGGCCAGCAAAGCGCTCTGGAGCCTAAGATGGAATATAAGTGCGTCGACACCTGAGGTCAAAATTTTAGCCTATAAATCCCTAATACGTCCTATCTTGGAGTATGCTAAAGCTGTATGCGATCCCTACACTAAATCCAACCAACAAAAGATTGACAGAATCCAGAGGTTAGCATCAAGGTTCATATTTAACAAGTATCGCTACTGCCAATCCCCCACTGAGCTTTGTAAGCTTGCCGACTTACCTCCGCTAGACTTACGTACCCAGTATGAGCGACTGAAACTAATTTACCTTATCATTAATGGTCACTTGCTTGTCGACAAACACAACTTCTTCAAAATGTCGACAAATGAAACATCCAGACATCGTCATAGCCAGTACATCACACCCCCTCAGGTCAGAAATGACTGTTTTAAGTTCAGCTTTGTCCCGAGAGGCATTACGGAATGGAATGCGCTCCCTGACTCTGCCATGTCGGCCTCATGCGTTGATGAGTTTTTGCAATGTGTACACGTTATTCTTTTTGCCGCTAACTAATATGTATATCATAACTTTGTCAAAGGTGTTTCTGTTCATTTTGTTTCTTATTTTGGGGGGGAAGTTTGTAAGGTGCATAAAATCCAAACCGATTCGCGTCCCTGCTGAAATGTCTGCTGCTGTTCATTTACTTGCTTTTGTTGTCATACTGTATCCTTGTATGTGCTTGTATTTTCCACTCCTGTAACGGCCCTTCATGGGCTGAGAGTATAATTAAATAAAAATAAAAATAAAATATGTGCCTGTAGTTTGAGACTAAGGAGGGATCACAAGATTTAAAAATGGGGTTCACGCGTGCACACCTCCAGGCGTCAGGCACGCATCCTGTATTAACTGACTGTTGAAAAATAGCAACCAAGATACGTGATATAGCTGGTTTTGTAAGTTTTAGCAATTTTGCGCAAACGTCATCTGGTCCGGGTGCCGAATGGACTGGTAGACGATCTATAGCGGCTTATACCTTCGCGAGTGGTTATGAGGTCATTCATTGAAGTATTTAAGCTGACAAAGTTCAGATCTGGTGGCACTGGTTCTTCTGATGTGAAAACCGAACAGAAAAAAGTGTTTAATTGTTCCGCAACATTGTACTGCAGAAGAGGCTCACCATCTTTCGTTATCGACACAAGGGATGATGACGATGGTTTCGGATTTACTACTTTACAAAATTTTTTACAGTTGTTTTTTAACATTTGTGGTAAGTCGTAGTTGGAAAATTTTTCCATCGCTGCTTGAATTTCTGCTTTGCAAAGTCTCGCCTGTTCGAGATAGCGTTCCCAGTCGTCGGCAGAGGTCAAAAGCTTTGACCTTGAACACATTCTTTTCTTCTCATTAATGCACCGCTTAACATGTTTTGTAAACCACGTGTTTTTGTTTGAAGATTTGATAGTGATTCTTGGAATATATCTTTCCTTAAATTCAGTGAGCGTCCTTTGAAAGATCTACCAATTTTCGTTTGTATCACGCTCGGAAAAGGTCAATAAAAACGGCGTACAAAATGTTAGTAGGTCGTTATTTAGTCCACGTACATCCCCTCTGTTGTGATCGTATATGGTTTTCTTTGCATTACGAGGTTTTTCATATTTCATGGTGTACTCGCAGGGGATAACATTGTGGTCACTCATGCAGTCAAGGACGCGTACATACATACTTTGTGGATCTGTAGTCAGTACAAGATCTAGAACTGAGTCACCACGTGTGGGACATGATACCATTTGGCTCAAACTAAACAAAGAAAGAACATCAAGAAACTGCCTATATTCATGCCTTCTTGCGCCCTCGACGGGTTTGCATGTCGGCCAGTCAATTCCGGGATAGTTAAAGTCACCTGCAAGTATTATTTCCGATTAGGGATAGTTGCTTTGAATAATGCTTAAAGAATCATGAAGGCATTCAACAAAGTCAGCTGAAGAACTGCGTGGCCGATAGCAAACCCCGATAACGCAAGTTAGAGACGGCGATAAACCTAGTGCGATTCACAATATTTCCAGGACGAAAAAAGTGTCGACAAGATGCGCACTGAACTTCTTATTTACAGCAATTATGACGCCACTGCCTCGAGATGTGCTTCTGCCTTTTCTAAACAAGGAAAAACTATTCGAAAGTAATAGTTCGCTGCCAGCTACATCAGAGCAAAGCCAAGTTTCGGTACCAAGGACTATGTCCGCGGAACAGCATTCGATAAAGGCTTGCAGATGATCTTGTTTGTTTAACAGACTTCGGAAATTTGATACTATGAATGACAAGGTGTTATTCGGATGGGTTCTTTCAGGTTCGTTCGTTTGTTCTACGTGTCTGGTGGTCTGGGAGAACTACCACCTTATTGGCCGAGAAATCAAGCATATAGTGCTTATTGGCAAGAATTAGTTTACGAAAAACTAGCTTGAACATTCCGTTGGGTTGGCGGTTAGTCCGAGCAAAATGGCGGAGCTTATTTCTGATCTGCCGCAAGCGCGGTGAAAAGTCTTCTTCTACCCATACTTGAGCAGATGCAACGTCTTTAAGCTTGAATGCATTCCTCGGGATGTTGTTTTTATCCTTAAAGTTCACTAACTTAACTTTTATGGGACGATTATATCCCGGCTTTTCCTGTCCCAGTCTGGGAGCCCTTTCAATACCACTAGGCTGAATGTCGAATGTATTCGTTATAAACTCTGTAAATAATTTTTCCGTGTCATTCCACTTCTCAGTTCTTTCCTCGGGAATGCCCTGGAATATGAGGTTGTTCCGCCGCATTCGGTTGTTCAGATCATCCATGGCAAGATTGGCTTCTTCGATTTGTTTGAGTTCAATGGTTCAAACATGATCCCGAGTTTCCTGCACAAGCATCCCCACTGTGGATACATCTTTGTGAACGCTGTCAACAGTTTTTAGGCGCTGTTCAATTTGTGACAACCGTCTTTTGACATCTGTAATCTTCGACTGGATGTCCTTGAGTTTAATGCACATGTCTTTCTGAGATTTTTCATTAGCCGCAGAAAGTTCTTTGAGAAAATTCATGATTTGATCTACCTTGTCAGGACCTGGGTTTGTTTCGACGTCCCCTGCACAGATGATCAGGTGCGCGACACAGAACAAAACTACGAACAATTGTACCCCAGCCTTCGATGTCCGACACACCGATGCTGGCCGTAGCCACACGGGTGAGCACGATTTAGTGACTCTACCAAGCGCGACGAAACAGCCAATCCTAGCGTGGTAGGTACATAGATCAATGCCCATCTCTGTTCAAGAAATCTTACACAACTTCAATTGGGGTTTGCAGCCAAATAGGGATCACGAAATGCGCCAAAGCGCTGCAGACTCACCTACAACGAGCGAAAGCAACAGATTTAGCGCTGTGAATCTGGCTGCAAATCCCGTTTGACGTTTGTCGCTGAGGTTTCTTATACTTGGCTTGAGGGCGCTGCGGTGCGTGCCGGTATCACCTGCGCGGGATTGCACGACGATGGCTCCCACGAGGCAAGGTGATATGAGTCCAGGACACGAGGCAGCAGCTTTTGTGCTCGATGGGTGGCAGTCGGCCGGTGCTTGCGCAATCAGCCGATTGTAGCAGCGACTGACGGGCGTCTCACAGGGTCACACGCAGGTTCCTCACCTACAACGAGCGAAAGCAACAGTTTTAGCGAAAGAAAAAGAAAAAGCCAATGCAATACATGGCAAGAAAGCCGGGAAAGCAGGCAATGGGCGGGGTGTCCCTCAAGGCAGATGAGTGCACGGATGAGAATGGAGAGGGCATCGAGTCAACCGGCACACACTGTGACGTCGATACTAGGCTGTACAAAAGGGAGGCCTTCAAGGAAGAGCTTGTCGAACAGGAGGAACAGCTCAAAAATGAGCTAAAGAGGGAACGGCATACAGGGAAGGTAGCTGTAGAAAGACTTGAAGCAGCCGAGGAAAAGCTGAACAGGGCCGCCATCGTGAACGAGAATGTGCGTGACAATGGAACGCAGTGCCCCGATGTGATAGAAGAGGGAGGGCTAGGAAAGTACGTGGAATGCCTGCAACGTGGTGAAAGGTTAGCTGGAAAGAGTGGCACGTACCTTAAGGCTTCCACGCGGGAAAAGTAGGGGCACAGGGGACAATGCCCCTTGTGGAGTCCGAATCACGCGGAAAATGACAAAGGGAAGTAGGAGAGAGTGAAAGCGTGATAATCGCCGGTGACTCAAACCTGGCTGGGTGCTGAGAAGCAATCATGGAGAGGGTGAAGTGCGATAAAAGAGTGTCGGTAGGGACATTTCCAGGGCGGACACTGGGGTCAGTCATGGAGCGAGCAAAAGAAAAGCTCGCGGAAAATACCCATGTTCACAACCTTGTCATAGTAGCAGGTGGGCTAAATGACGTCCTGAACAGGAAAGGGACAGGACTATCCCAGCGCTTGGCGAAGGGGGTGGACGACTTGCGCGAGCTATCCCCTCAGGTGCAGATCGTGGTGTCCACGGTGCCGGAGGTGCCTGTACGTGACAGTCACGTACAAAGAGCCGTAGTGGCTGGTAATGAGGCGATATGGAAAATGAGTCTATTGAAAGGCTTCAAGGTTGTCAAAGTAAACAGGGAAGTGAGAAGGTGTGGAGGTTTTAAACGAAACGGAATCCACTTCAATTACAGGCTGGCACAAGAATTGGGCTGGTGACTTGGCGGTCGCGCTGTTGCTTTTTAGGGGGCCCACGGGCACTCAGGAGGCTAGAGTAGGTAGTAATAAAGAAGGTCCCCTAAGGGAACTTCAGAATAGCATCGCCGTCGATAACAGAAAAAGGCGGAAAGCAAGAAAAAGAGCTCACCCTGCAAAAGGCTACATAGACATGCAGGGCGGCAGCAGAAAGGAAAGGTGGGCAGAGATTGAGGAGCAGTTACATAGAGAACAAATAGGGGTGTATGCGGTTATAGAAACCCACCTTAGAGATTCAGAAGAGCCGCCAGTTATTGAGAATTATGTTTGGGAAGGGTGCAACAGAACTAAGTCGGAAAGAAAGGGAGGGGGAGTCGGAATGCTCATCCACCAAGGAGTCAAATGAAAAAGAGTAAACTCAAAATGTCAAGAGCATCTTTGGTTATCAGGTACGATGAGTGGGAAAGAAACTTGGCTGGGCGTTACGTATTTGTGAACCGGAAAAAATTGCAGAGAGAAGGTTAAAGATGTAGTGGAATGGATAAACGCTGATATTAAGGGTTTCGGGTAAGATGATGAAGAAATTATCCTGTTAGGTGACATAAATGCCCACATACAGGATTTAGATGGTTATACTGGCAACAATGGGAAGTCAATGCTAGCGCTTTGTGAGCAACATAACCTCGTTATCTGAATACAGAACCTAAGTGTGAAGGGCAGATCGTGTGGGAAGTGGGAAACCGGCGATCAACTATTGAGTACTGTCTGATGACAGAAGGAATTAATGATAAGTTGAGCGAAATGGTCATTGATGAGCAATGGTATAGCATCATAGGGAGTGACCATAAACGCATCATTTTGAAAATGGGATATGGATATGGATATGGAAAATGGATATGAGGTTGGAAAAGAGAGCAAGGAGTGCAAAATGAGCAGTCCAAATTTGAACACTGAACAAATAACAAATAGAGTCACTAGAGTCGAGGAAGGACTTGGCAAATGGCCAAATAAAGAGTGGGAATATAGTGATCTTCTAAGTCTAATAACGACAGAAATACGGAAAGAGAAACAACCTGTTCGATGGAAAGGAAAAAAGAAGCCGAAAAGCTGGTGGAACAGAGAGAAAAGAGAAGTGATCACCGAACGATCGAAAGCATCCCAAGAGCACAGGCAGGCACAGAAGGCGCAGTTGCCGCAGGATTAAGTACCCAGTAAATGAGAAATGCGGGGGGAAATTCATTTCATTTTTCCCCTCTCATTTCCCCCCTGATCTTTTAAGAGGTTCAATACTTACAAGCATTTGTCTCGCAAAGCATATTTATTTCAAGGAAATTTTCCATGTCTCAACAATTTCTCTCGTCGTATTCGAGTGCTGATTGCCGTGTTATAGTTTGTTAACGAAGCTTTCCCCTCAAGTCTAAATATTTTAAGGCAGTTTCCCTAGTCTCTAAAGCCGGTCGAGTTCGCTCTTCTCCTCGGGCAGCCATTTTTCCAAGAAAGTGTGCCTTCCTACCACTAAATCGACTATCGCGGACAACATCAGTCCCTTTCCATGTAAGTGTCCGGCTCAGAGCAGGAGCTATAGCGCTTGAAAGTAACCTGGTGCCTGACGAACCAACCGACTTAGCTATCTTACCGGGCAACATCCAAGGGTCACGAGTTCAAATCACTTGTCATGTGATGGGGCTGCGGGCCTCGTCAAGCTGCCTACTGTAGCAGCTTTTACTTGCAGCCTCCTCCATCAAGTAGATGGAAATAAAGCTATTCTATTCTATGTTCCCTTTTTCTCCCTTTTTTCTTTTTTCTCTTTCTTTTTAGTGTCTTTTCCTTTATTTTATCCTAAAAAAATTATATACATCCTCAATTAGGTATGTCGATACATGTGCAAGTCATAAATACCAGGTTCTCTAGCCGAGTGCCATCCGTGCGATATAACCGAGCTCAGATTGGTCAACCTTGACTGATCAAATAGTGCACCACTGTAGGCTAAATGAGGCGTACAACTCCTGCGGGATCCGCCGTGGTTGCTCAGTGGCTATGGTGTTAGACTGCTGAGCACGAGGTCGCGGGATCGAATCCCGGCCGCGGCGGCCGCATTTCGATTGGGGCGAAATGCGAAAACACCCGTGTACTTAGATATAGGTGCACGTTAAAGAACTCCAGGTGCTCGAAATTTCCGTAGTCCTCCACTACGGCGTGCCTCATAATCAGAAGGTAGTTTTGTCACGTAAAACCCCATAATTTAATTTTTTTAATTTAACTCCTGCGGGGACGGTAGAGTATCCGCCTCCCGAGCAAGAGGATCGTGGTTAAAATCCCGGTGCCGCACAATTCTCCACCGAAAAATACAAAAAAACCGTGTGTTGAGAAAATTGCACAAAGAGGCCTGGAGTGCGGCCTGATCCCGGTGGCCAGAACCGGTAACGCACTCTCTCACCAGAGCAGGATTGGCCAGCCTGGTGCAGTACTTGGCCACAACCTCCTATAGGAATACAACAATCAAACCCCGGCCCTCAGTCTCCAACAGCCGCGATGCAACTGACCACGGCGGTGGTCAGATCTGCGACGCAGCAGAGAGTGCTAAGAATACCTGGCTCCGGACAGGCCGCCCTTGGAATCTGAACCTGACAACGTTTAACGTTAGAACGTTATCTAGTGAGGCGAGTCTAGCAGTGTTGTTGGAGGAATTAGAGGGTAGTAAATGGGATATAATAGGGCTCAGTGAGGTTAGGAGGACAAAAGAAGCATATACAGTGCTAAAAAGCGGGCACGTACTGTGTTACCGGGGCTTAGCGGAGAGACGAGAAGTAGGAGTCGGATTCTTGAATAATAAGGAAATAGCTGGTAACATACAGGAATTCTATAGCATTAACGAGAGGGTGGCAGGTCTTGTTGTGAAACTGAATAAGAGGTACAAATTGAAGGTGGTACAAGACTATGCCCTTACAAGCAGTCATGATGACGAGGAAGTCGAAAGCTTTAATGAAGACGTGGAATCGGCGATGGGTAAAGTCAAAACAAAATACACTATACTGATGGGCGACTTCAATGCCAGGGTAGGCAAGAAGCAGGCTGGAGACAAGTCAGTGGGGGAATATGGCATAGGCTCTAGGAATAACAGAGGAGAGTTATTAGTAGAGTTTGCAGAACAGAATAATATGCGGATAATGAATACCTTTCTCCGCAAGCGGGTTAGTCGGTAGTGGACGTGGAGGAGCCCGAATGGTGAGACTAGAAATGAAATCGACTTCATACTCTGCGCGAACCCTGGCATCATACAAGATGTAGACGTGCTCGGCAAGGTACGATGCAGTGACCATAGGATGGTAAGAACTCGAATTAGCCTAGACTTGAGGAGGGAACGGAAGAAACTGGTACACAAGAAGCCAATCAATGAGTTAGCGGTAAGAGGGAAAGCAGAGGAATTCCGGATCAAGCTACAGAACAGGTATTCGACTTTAACTCAGGAAGAGGACCTTAGTGTTGAAGCAATGAACGACAATCTCATGGGCATCATTAAGGAGTGCGCAATGGAAGTCGGTGGTAACGCCGTTAGACAGGAAAGCAGTAAGCTATCGCAGGAGACAAAAGATCTGATCAAGAAACGCCAATGTATGAAAGTCTCTAACCCTACAGCTAGAATAGAACTGGGAGAACTTTCTAAGTAAATCAACAAGCGTAAGACAGCGGACATCAAGAACTATAATATGGATCGAATTGAAGAGGCTCTCAGGAACGGAGGAACCTAAAAACAGTGAAGAAGAAACTAGGAATAGACAAGAATCAGATGTGTGCGTTGAGAGACAAAGCCGGCAATATCGTTACTAATATGGATGAGATAGTTCAAGTGGCTGAGGAGTTCTACAGAGATTTATATTGTACCAGTGGCACCCACGACGATCGTGGAAGAGAGAATAGCCTAGAGGAATTCGAAATCCCACAGGTAACGCCAGAAGAAGTAAAGAAAGCCTTAGGAGCTATGCAAAGGGGGAAGGCAGCTGGGGAGGATCAGGTAACAGCAGATTTGCTGAAGGATGGTGGTCAGATTGTTCTAGAGAAACTGGCCACACTGTATACGCAATGCCTCATAACCTCGAGCGTACCGGAATCTTGGAAGAACGCTAACATAATCCTAATCCATAAGAAAGGGGACGCCAAAGACTTGAAAAATTACGGACCGATCAGCTTACTGTCCGTTGCCTACAAAGTATTTACTACGGTAATCGCAAATAGAATCAGGAACACCTTAGACTTCTGTCAACCAAAGGACCAGGCAGGATTCCGTAAAGGCTACTCAACAATAGACCATATTCACCCTATCAATCAGGTGATAGAAAAATGTGCAGAATATAGCCAACCCTTATATATAGCTGTCATTGATTACGAGAAAGCGTTTGATTCATTCGAAAGCTCAGCAATCATGGAGGCATTACGAAATCAGGGTGTAGATGAGCCATATGTAAAAATGCTGGAAGATATCTATAGCGGCTCCACAGCCACCGTAGTCCTCCAGAAAGAAAGCAACAAAATACCAGTAAAGAAAGGCGTCAGACAGGGAGATACGATCTCTCCAATGCTATTCACAGCATCTTTACAGGAGGTATTCAGAGACCTGGAGTGGGAAGAATGGGGGATAAAAGTTCGTGGAGAATACCTTAGCAACTTGCGATTCGCTGATGATATTGCCTTGCTTAGTAACTCAGAAGACCAATTGCAATGCATGCTCACTGACCTGGAGAGGCAAAGCAGAAGGGTGGGTCTGAAAATTAATCTGCAGAAAACTAAAGTAATGTTTAACAGTCTCGGAAGAGAACAGCAGTTTACGATAGGTAGCGAGGCACTGGAAGTGGTAAGGGAAGACATCTACTTAGGGCAGGTAGTGACCACGGATCCGGATCATGAGTCTGAAATAACCAGAAGAATAAGAATGGGCTGGGGCGCGTTTGGCAGGCATTCTCAGATCATGAACAGCAGCTTGCCACTATCCCTCAAAAGGAAAGTGTGTAACAGCTGTGTGTTACCAGTACTCACATATGGGTCAGAATCCTGGAGGCTTACGAGAAGGGCTCTGCTGAAATTGAGGATGACGCAACGAGCTATGGAAAGAAGAATGATCGGTGTAACGTTAAGGGATAAGAAAAGAGCAGATTGGGTGAGGCAACAAGTGCGGGTAAATGACATCTTAGTTGAAATCAAGAAAAATAAATGGGCATGGGCCGGACATGTGATGAGGAGGGAAGACAACCGATGGTCATTAAGGGTTACGGACTGGATTCCAAGGGAAGGGAAGCGTAGGAGGGGGCGGCAGAAAGTTAGGTGGGCGGATGACATTAAGACGTTTGCAGGGACAACATGGCCACAATTAGTACATGACCGGGGTAGTTGGAGAAGTATGGGAGAAGCCTTTGCCCTGCAGTGGGCATAACTAGGATGATGATGATGATGATGATGAAATGGGAAATATACCGGAAGCAAAAGGTTATAGTTCAAATACCGGTGCAAGGCAAAGTAAAAGGTGAAAGTGAACCTTGGTTGTCAGAAATACGTGAGAAAAATAAGGCCGCACCTAGAATATTTTGGAACCACATAAAATTATAGGCAGGAAGACAACAACAATACAACAACATATCCTAGACGAAGATGAAAACAGAGTAGAAGGAGAAGGGGCAATAAATTACATCTTAAAAATAACAGCCGAATCTTTCCAAGGCAATGACGAGGTTGCATTTGAAGAAAAAAGGGCATGAAAGAGACCCAAGTGAAAAAGGAGCTCATGCTACCAAATTTCAACTGGAAGAAAGCGGAAGAGAATACTCCTAAGCGCACAGCCACAGCGCTAGATGAGGTACCCGTTAGGCTGATTAAAGAACTAGTACCAAAAAGTTAGGAAGCTCTGGTGAGAGCAGTGGAAAAAACTTTAAATATAGACGAATACCAGAGAGTTGGCGACAAAGTAGAATGAATTTAATTTATAAATGTAAGAGGGAGAAAGATAGAATTCACTCGTATAGACCGTTGACCTTTACATCGGTAATATACAGGCTACCAATGCAGGCAATCAACCTAAAGCTTCAAGCATGAGCAGAGAATAATGACATCTTGGGAGAACTTCAGAATGGTTGCAGAATAGGTAGGCATTTAGGTGATAACTTATTTGTTCTTGCTCAGTGTATTGAAATATCAAAAGTAGAAAGCAAACCGTTATATTTGGGCTTTTTATACATTACAGGAGCCTATGACAACGTAGACGGCAACATTTGATGGGACATTCTGGAAGGGGAAGGCATAGGGGACAATTGCATAGAGATTATGAGAGAGATTTACCTATGAAATACCGTTTGCGGTGAATGGGAAGGGATGAGGAGCGAGGAGAAAGTTAATATCGACAAGGGACTGAGGCAGGTGTGCCCTTTATCCCCACTGCTGTTTATGATGTACATGGTGAGGATGGAGAGGGCACTAGAAGCACGATGTAAGAATATGCTGAGGTGTTGACACTCTCTCCCCGCCGCACGCGACTACGCCTCCGCTCGCGGCCACAATATGTTCTGGTGAGGGGGCCTTGGAAACTGGTCCGACCGGTCGCTAACTTAGAGGGCTCTGCGAATGGCGGGCCCACGGTAGGCGGCTTGGTCCGGCGTGGCGCGGCACTGCGCACGTGTTTTTGGCACGTCTTAGAGTATGCGGCTACTTGCTGTGCTGTTTTAAACAAATTCCTTTATTTTAGACCAAGACCTTGTGCTTGGCAATCATCCGCAGAGTAGCCCACAACTGGTGAGTGCTGCGCTGAGTGCTGCGCAATGGGACGAAAGTGCTTCGTGCCGAACTGCAATTCGGGCTACCGGACTTGTGCGGAGCGTGTGACATTGTTCAAAGCTCCGTCCGACAATGTTCGTTTGGAGAAGTGGCGCCGCGCGATTCCTAGGGCAGACCGGACGTTAATGCCCACTGACCATGTCTGCGCCAAGCATTTTGCAGAGGACGCGATCTCACGGGCATGGAGCTCGATGGAAGAGTGCTGCTTGACGTGGAAAAGCGGCCCGTGATTTCCAGAGAGGCAATCGCTACGTTATTTCCGAACTGTCCCAAGTATCTAATGTGGCCAGAGAGACATAGAAAGCCACCTCGGAAGAGGAAACCTCCTGTGCAAGCATCTAAACGATGTCGGCCGAGAGTCGACGACAGCGGTGCGATTCAGCCTCTCCAAGCTTCCTTGCCTGCTGTGATGATGCCTGCAGATCCGGAAACAGCCTTGGAGCCAGAGGTTAAGCGACAACATCTTGACTCGGACTCTGCCACTCTGATGCTATGTCTGGCACTTGATGGTGCAACAAATACACTGCCTCGTGATGCTCAACCAAGTGAAATGCAGGTAAGCTACTCGCTTTATGTGCGCTCGGTTGCTTTGTTTAAATAGCTTCAAACATTCCATACACAATTATATTTCATGCAGATTGACAGCACGATTCAGGACTGCGCTGCAGACGGCACCGTCGCTGCGAGTTCATCTCACTCGTACAGTTCTATGAACCCAGAAGAATACGTGAAAGAAGGTAATCCGATTGAACTGCATCACATTACAGTTTCCTTCGCTCAGGAAAGAAAAGAATGCCAGGTAAACTAGCTTTGGCTACTGCAATGACTTCGTGCTTATTCGGCCGACAGAAAACTGTACTCCGCGTTATTTTTCTTGCCATCCTGCCATATCTCAATTTATGCATCACCTGAATCATTGTGAAATGAGCCCTTCCAGCAACCTGCATTATTAGTGTTGGAACTGAAATTTTTTTCCAGTGCAGTTGTCAGGGCTATTTAGCCCAGATTGCTGCTGCAAGTTGCTTGCTTATCTCGATATTCTAGCTTTGCTTGTTATATCATCATTACCTTTAACCTTCCTACACACTTTTGTCTTCTAGATTGGCAGCCCAGAAGGCGACGGCATAGCAGCCAGTTCCTCTCAGCGCAGCAGCATGGACAGGATTCCTGTTGAACCCAAAGGAAACTCAGAACATAGCAAAGACAAGACACAGCACAATGCCACACCTTCGTACACCCTGGGAAGAGAAGCGCCGGTGTCAATTTCACTGCTTTGCGAACATGCATCAAGTATTCAACTCTCCAGCAAAGCATGGGCAGCGCAAGTAGTCGAGAACTTTGGACTGCATGCTGTGATTTTTTCTGAAGTGGCGCTGCCAAACATTCTAGACTGTAACCACCCAGCTTATCTCCGCAAAACCGTGCAGGTAACACCTTCCACTGACGGCTCTCTTTCGGTGAGGACATTTCTTCATGGCCGCTCTATAAATGTCGAGAGTGTGAGCAGTGACAGAAGTTTGGATTCTGTAAGTACAGTAGAAAGGGCTCTTCGATGTTTCCATAACACGCATGTGTGCACCGGTGGCCCCTCTAAAGAAAAGTTTAATAACATCCATCCAGAGTGTGCATATGTTGATGTCTGTGGAATGTGGCGGCACAACAAATGCACTTAGCTTACTGGTGGAACAATCTGCAAGGCATGTGAGCGACTGAAAGATGTGCTCCGTATCCACCATGCCAGGCAAAAGAAAAAAGACAAAGTGAGGCATGTTCGGCTCTTAGCAAGTCCATCAAAAAAGGCCAGAGTTGAGACGATACGCAAAGCGAGAAATGCGTGTTATAAATCTAAGGTACAGCTTCTAAGCAAGAAAAAAAAGTTGAAGCAGAACTTGCTAAGTGCCAAGAAAAGCTAGAACATCTAAATGAGGAAACTATTGAACGTCTCCTTAACCTCCCCTTAACCTCCTTAACCTCCCCGAGGCCCAGCGGCTCGTTTTTAAAGAGTGTGTGGCAGCCGGAAAGGTTGATTCAAAGAAGGGCCGAAGGTGTTCTGACAGCTGGGTACTGCTCTGTCTCCTCCTACATACTCGTTCACCTGCAGGATACAAATTTCTAATGGAAAATGAAATTGTAGCATTGCCATCAATTAGAACAATACGTCGTTACATGGCGATGGTCGGCTTCAAGTCTGGCTTTGACAGCAAGTTTTTTGCTGCTTTAAAGATGAAGTTGGCGAAGAAGGACTGTTTTGAACAACACGGTATGATAATGTTTGACGAAATGCAAGTGTGCAAGAGTAAACGTGTCAATTCAAGTACAATGACATATGTAGGATTGACTTCAGGGACAGCAAACTCAGGCGAGCTTGCTGACCATGCTCTGGTTTTTATGTTTTGCCCTTTTGGTGACAGCTATGCCCAACCAATTGGAGTCTTCACTGCCAAAGGTGCAACAAAAGGCACTGTTCTTGCGCAGTTGCTCCTTCAAGCACTTGTGCTCATGGAAGAAGCTGGTGCCAAAATTCATGGCTGTGTTTGTGATGGGGCATCGACGAATAGAAGTATGTGGAGCACACTGGGTATAAGCGGGAGCATTCGAGACTGTTGCAACTATTTCACCCACCCAAGTGACCCTACAAGAAAGGTGTTTGCCTTTTCGGATGTGCCACACCTATTTAAATCTATTAGGAATCGCCTCAAGCAGCAGAGGTACCTGAAGAGGGAGGGCAAATGGATTAGATGGGAAGATTATAGTGGAGTTTATAAGGAGGACCAGGACAAAGCTAGAGGCCTACGCGTGTGTCCAAAGATAACACACAGTCACATATATCCAACTAATTGTGAAAAAATGCGTGTGAAATTGGCAACGCAAGTGTTCAGCCGCCCTATGGCATCGGGCATTAAATTCTACAGAGAGCAAGGTGTGCGCCGTCTTAGCGACAGTGAAGCAACTGAGGAATTCACTTTATTTCTGAATGACCTTTTCGATGCACTAAACTGACGTTTTCCGGCAGAAGGCATTAGAATGCAGAATTCAGACCTTGGGATTATTAGCCGCGGCAATCAATGGCCTGACGGAAGTTGACAGAAGGAAGTTGAGTGCGGCTTGATAATGAAAGACATGTTTCTCATTAAGAGTACCTCTGAGGGCCTTCGGGTCACAATAAAATCCACGAGAGACCTTTGCAATGTTCTCTTGCAGGATTTGAATTTCAAATATGTTTTAACAAGCAAGATGTGCCAAGATCTCATTGAACGCTTCTTTGGAAAGATAAGACTGGCTGGAAGACAAAATGACCACCCCTCAATGCCTACTTTCTCACAGCTGTATCAAACATTGTCTATTTACACCCTTCTAAGGCCTTCTGAATTTGGCAACTGCAGAGTAGTTGAAGGAGAAAAGCCACTCTTAGATGTATCAGATTTTACGGAGCTGATAAGCCCAAACAATGTCAAAGCGTCATCAGCTGACTTTGTAGATGACGTGCAGCAGAAACTAGAGAGCGTTATCTGTGTAGACGACTGGAAATGCGACAACATCACCAGTCAAACGAAAGGAGGAGCAGAAACTGGAGTTGAAGACTGCATTGTCTTTTATTTAGCAGGATTCATGAGCGCAAAAATGAAAAAAATTCACCAACTGTCCTACATGCAAATCAGCGTTCAGTTCAGAAAAGAGCAGTACCGGCGAGGCAGCACTGACAAATGCAAAGGACAGGGGAGGACTTATGCATCCAAATATGCATCTTTATCACCTACTGAAACAAACTGAACATTTGTTTGCAGCGTATGCAGACACCCAGACTGCCTACTGGGACACAATTGATGGTGTTCTTGACACCTACACCATTACTTTTCCGTGTGATGAGCACAAGGAAGAAAGAGTGGCTCAGTTGCTTCACCGCTATGTTAGCATGCGGATGAGGCGGCACTGCAGGCATGTTAACATGAGCATGAAAAAGGAGACACAAGA
Organism: Dermacentor albipictus; assembly: GCF_038994185.2. NCBI lineage: Eukaryota > Metazoa > Arthropoda > Arachnida > Ixodida > Ixodidae > Dermacentor > Dermacentor albipictus. The sequence continues at coordinate 14,454,029 of NC_091828.1, read as the reverse complement.
AAAAAGGAAGCTGGCTAAGCTTTGTTCCTCTTAGCCGCAATTATCATCAATATATTCCTATATGCCACAGTTTTTGCGACTTTTGCTGTTTAGGTTAGATGAAAAAGCTGCTGTTACCGAGCAGTGACACTGTGTATATCTTGAATATTTCACTCAGTTACTGCATCTTTTTCTTGCACTGGGCATATGGTGTGCAATAAAGTTCTGAAAATTTTCATTTTGTTTTTAATTATGGCAGTACATGACAGTGTAAATTTGTGAGATGGTGATTGTATTATATTTTTTCACCTCATAGTGAGTTTCGAAAGCGTACTTGGCTGAACGCTGAACCCTGCATACCTCAGTCCTTAAAGAGCCATGTAGCCTCCAGTGGAAAGGAGCTTATTGAAAATTATGCCCGTTCTATGATAACATGCATCGGAATAAAAATACCGTTTTCAAAGCTTTCTCGTTGGGTTGTGTTTCATGATCCGACGCACCGTTTCATCCCGTCTGACACATTTCCGTCGTAAAAAAGTTTTTACCTAATACGCAGCCTCTTTACAACTTGAGTCGTAAACAGCCGCGCTGTACTAGTGCGCTGTATCTTGAAATTTAGCGCACTCAGCGAAGCAATGTTTGAACCATCTTCATATAGAGTGAAGAAGCAATGATATGCGTGGAGCGGAAACTTTCCGGTGCCATCATTTTCTGCCCTTGTGAACGCAAAAGGGAACGAAGACCCCCACTTATATTTACTATTCTTAGATCTATGATTAGATTGAATGAAACATGAGTTGAACGAGGAAGCGAAACGTGAATTAGCTTCGAGTGCTGCTTGACTGAGTTCATATCATTAACTGCTTTACACAAGATAATTTCATGGAAAAAAATTTTAAGACTGGCACACTACTGATTTTAATTCCAAGCTACAAATTTCCTTAGCGTTTTCAATTTCATTCATGCCACGAAAGCGAAAATCGAGCATTGGCAGCCGAATCTCAAGGCGCCAGCACCGCTCAACTGGATGGATGGATGGATGTTATGAGCGTCCCCTTTGGAACGGGGCGGTGGGTTGCGCCACCAAGCTCTTGCTACTATACTCTGGGCCCGCTGACATCGGCGCCATCTGTCGGCTCGCAGCCGAACTGCAAGGGCGCTCCTCCGCAGCCGAACATAATCGGGGCGCTCCAGCGGGCGCAGTGTCAACACCTGAGTATTCTTGCACCGTGGCTAGAAGGAAGGAATATCGGTTTTAATCTCTCATACGAACAGGCAGGTACAGTAGTAGAACAGCAGCTGCCAGGTTTATTTTATGCGGACGATATTGTGTTGCTAGCTAACAAGCATAGTGATCTGCAACGTCTGGCTAATATCTGTGGACAGGAAGGCAACAATGTAGGTTTTAAATTTAGTGATAGAAAATGAGGTGTTGTGGTGAAAACAGGGACTAGACAGTGGCGATACAGTTCCAGGAAATACCTCGAGTAACAGAATATAAATACCTTGGTATATGGATAAACGAAAGCAATAGATATATGGAAACACAGGAAAAAAGAATAATAGTGAAGGGGAAGAGAAATAGAGCTATAATGAAGCACAGAGTGCTATGCGGATACAATAGGTACGAGGTGCTCCAAGGTATGTGGAAATGTGTAATGGTTCCAAGACTTACTTTTGAAAATGTGGTGGGTCGCCTCGCATTGGGCGCTCACAGGAAGACTACGAATGAAGCCGTGCAGGGTGATATGGGCTGGGCTAGTTTTGAAGTGAGGGAAGCTCGCAGTAAAATTGAGTATGAAGAACGGCTGAGGAATATGGAAGAACGTAAATGGGCTGGGAGAGTGTTCTGGTATCTGTACAGGAAAAACATTGATTCACAGTGGATGAAAAGAACTAGGAAGCTTACCAGCAAGTATGCTGCCTGTAGGGTGGGCAACACAGCAACAAAGAACGTCAAGCGGAAAGTCAACGAGGCCGAAATAACCTCGCGGGTGACGGCAATGGAAAAGAAACTTACCATGCGTAACTACTTAAGAGGAAAGAACTAAATCAGGAAAGAAACAATTTATGATAACTCAAAGGGAAGCTCATTACTTTTCGAAGCGAGATCGGGACTCCTTAGAACACGCGCCTATAAAGCGAGATATAAGAAGGAAGAAGAAGCATGTGCTTGCTGCGGTAAGGCTAGGAAAACTATGGAGCATGTTTTATTAGAATGTGAAGATGTCGACATAGCGGTAACTTAGGCACCACTGGACTCCTTGAAGCCCGTGGGTTCATCGAGAGCAGTGGAAAAGCAAACATGTCCGCAATACGCATTAGTAAGAGGCGATTGAAGGATTGGTGGAATAAAAGTACGGAAACGACAAAAAACAGAGATGTACGTCGTACGTCGGCACAGTTCGCAATAGGGTATCAGAAAACTTGTTTGTGGGAGTTTATAGTGTTTTTTATTGTTTAACCTAGGCAGGGCATTAGGCAGCTTGATTGCAAGAGCGTGGTGGCACCACCGACCGCCCCGTTCCAAAGGGGCCGCTCATAACAACCATCCATCAATTCGTTAGCGGCCATAGAACTCCTCACTAAATACCCGCAGTGAAATCGGGTGCTGCTGCGATGCTGTATGCATGGAAATGCCTCTGTGTGGTTACTTCGTATTGGCATTGTTCTCGGTGAGCCAGGACAACGAAGTACCACAGCAGAGGAACGTCGACTCCGCCCATCTGGAAGGAACACACTCTGCAAGGCTGGTTGCTGCTGCAGAGCGTCATCGTCAGATGGCGCTAAGAATGAGCGAAAATGGTGGAGGGGAGAAGCGGGTTTTCCATGAGCACATCAAAATTGGATTTAACCGCTCTTTTTGTGCACGGGTTAGGATCAGTCAAAATTGGATTTAACCGCTCTTTTTGTGCACGGGTTAGAATCAGTGGTTGCGAGAGTGCAAGTGGGGACTTTGGGGTATTGAGATTTGTTTTCGCAAAGGGATTACGGGCGAGAACGTTGTTTGCTCCGTTCATCACTAGCCGAGCTGGCTACACAGAATCGACAGAATGCGTTGCTTGTGCGGTTATGGAGCCATGTCCAAGTGAGCTTGCTGCATTTTAACGCGACAGCGTTAAGGAGCTCGTGTCGCAGAAAAGCCGGTGTCGTCGGCGTCGGCGTTGGCGGCGTTAGCCGTGAGCGATAAATCCCAGCAGGCACTTCATGAATAAAAAACAGGTTTCAGGTTTCTTGCATAAGAAGCAGTTAATGGACCATGGGACAAAAATACCACTGTTATGCATCCATAGTTCAACTGATAATGTGTTAGTGTGTACTTTAAAGAAAAAGGTTTTTACCGAAGGGTGTACTGGCATTCTTTTAACCCTTTTGAGGACGTCTCCTGGGCCTCCACGGTTTGACATACGGTAAATCGGTACAGGGAGCATAGTGTCAATTAGGTCCTTATACAGTTTTTTCCTAGTAATATTGGCGAAATACTGCACAGAAAACCGCACATGCAACATTCTGTACGCAAGCACGACTTCTCGCAGGTAACCTTTAACGGAACCATGCATTGCTTCACACGAGCATACAACAAATCCTGGAAGGTGACGACATAAAAGCACTTGCATGACTGTGCGAAGGAACACATCATTCTGATCGCGAACGTACATAAAGCGCGACACAATTTGTCGCACAAATAAATGTGCCAACCCAAGGCCCCCTTTCTTTACTGGCAAGAACAAGTTTGTGCGGCTGGACCTTTCCCAAGTCGATGCCCATATGAAAACGGCGAAGATACGATGAATTTTTTGGATCTGTATCCGCGAAGCACACAGCACATTCTTGACATGCCATATCTTGGACGCAAGAAATAGGTTACAGACCGTGGCGCGCGAGAACATTGACAGCTGTCGCCCCTGCCACGCGTTAGTCTTTTCCTTTGCTCTTCGATGGCTCAAAGCGGTACAAACGCGCCTCTAGTGAATGCGGTGTTGCCTTAGAAACGAGCGGTTTCTAAGGCTCAGGCGTTCGTCGCTTGCTCAGGCGCACATTACGTTGCCGCGCCGAACGCTACGTTGCTCGACGCTCACCGCGTCCGATGCGGGGCGCGTAGTCGTTGCGCCGTAGCCCATTGTCTTACATCCCTTGGCGGGTCGACGGGAACGCTGTCGCGTTCCACTCTTGAAGGCGAAGCTTAAGCGTCCTCCAGCTTTTTAAAACTGATGTTAGCGCTAAAAGGGACTAACGCACGGTGAAAAGACGACACGACGACGAAGGAACGCTACTGACAACTGGTTTATTTTTGAAAAGGGTTCAAATGGAAGACAAGCACAACACATGCGCACAACCGAACAGCGCCAGCCTTCTTTTACAAATAATGATATCGCAATATCGCAAGCAGTCACGGGAAGTTAAATGATACAAATTCCCAGCAGCAAGAAGTGAAATAAATGACGAATAAAAGACAGCGACGGACGAAAAGGTACATGTTACCGTTTTACACATCTCTCCAGAAGTGTGAGCTCAGCCGAGAACAATTTTATTGAAACATCGCTGACGCACAGAGCCGCCTTTTTCGAATGTGGAATGCTTGCAGCAAAACTCTAGCTTTTCCGCTTGCATTTCTGCCCAGAATCTTTGCGTCTTTGAACGGTGGCACTCACTCGCAAACCATCACATGCGAAACTAAATTCGTAAGCTTGTCTTGGTTTGTTTAGTTTTGAGAATGTTCTCTTAAAGGCAACTGAGGCAACGAGACGTCTGCCCGATGTAGCACTTGCCGCAGGAATAAAGTACACCACTCCTAGGGCACACCTGGGAGGGGTTCGTCCGGGAGGTGTTCACCGTGTGTTCGTCGTTTTAGCGCTAGCATCAGTTTTAACTATTGCATCACCAACTAGCCCAGCAGCAAGCTTTATTGCTGCATTTTGTTGCAACGGTAGAACATATAAATTCTTGCGGTCGCAGGAGGATTTGTTTAGAATGAAGTGTCATCTCGAAAGACTTTAATGCCAAACCATAACGTCGTGCTGATGTCGTTCATTAGTGTCATTCATAACGTCGTTCATCAGTGTTGTTGAGCATACCGCGCACTTAAGGAGATCCGCGTGAATGGAAGCAGTTTCTGCTTTCAACTGTTTGTATGTGAAAGTAAGGAAACAACGTCGCTAAGCACTTTAATAGCCGTTGATCACTTGATTACCCATCTTTGTTGTTAATCTTAAGTAACGAAATGCTTTATCGACTCACGGCTACATATGACCAACATTGTCCTCCCTTCAGAGCATGACGTAAAGTGAAATTCAAATAAGAGCTATTGCTTCAGTTCTCGTTTGATTTCGGTTTGGATCGTTCCTTACTAACTAAGCACGTTGATTTTGCCTCATTCGCGCATAAAATAGTTATCAGCACCTAACGCACAGGTCGCTACAGTGGCTGTCGAAAGTCTGCGTGCACGCCTCAAATAACGGCGCCAAGTTTATTTGAATAAGGGGGAGTAACGAATGTAGTATTGCTGCGAAACTTTATCAAAAACAAATTAGAGGTGCGCGCAAAATGTTCTTCTCCAAAGTATTGGTGCACATGTGCATGGACTCCGTAGCCTCGATGTAGTTTATTGTATAATATTGACACCACTACTCGTCGGACAGTACAAGCTTGATACAGAAGCGCTGTATGATGCCCAGTTATTCTATGCCACAGTCACGCAGCAGGTTGGGTTGTCAGTTGCAGTCGGCAGAAGGTTCCGGTTCTCAGACTGAAATACTATGTGCGAACATTCACCTCTTCTAATATCAGTGGTATACAGCTACAGGAAGCTGGTGCTAACATATTAGATGACAGCTGGTTGGTGTAAGGTACGTAACGTCTGAAGTGCTAGTGCTGGTGCGAGTGGTTGTCTCTGCTGGCACGCTAGTGTCTATAGTAGCCGATGGGCTTCTATACGGTGTCTGTAAGGTGCATGTAGCGATACTGTAGACCAGTAATTGTGCAATGATCGTACATGCAGTCAACATGGATGTATGTCGGCAGCCGTACTCAGATTAGCTGATGTTTCTAGCTTTAAGGGCAAGGACTGTTTAAAAACCACCCCTTCCATATTCCCCAGAATTTCTGGAAGGGTACGCGTGCGTGAGCACAATTGATGGTCACAATTGGTCACTAGTGTCTATGGGCTGTCAAGTATAAAGCGGCTGCGATTCTTGGCAGCGCTCTGTGGGTTCGGTTGCTGTAACACATTGCAGACAACTAGCCCGCTGCTCTTCGCCACAAGGGTTCCTAACAAGTATTCTCTTTTGCAAAGAAATCCAGTAATTACCCTCTGGTGCAGCTGCCGCGCCCCCGCTGCTGTGTTGCTATTGCTGTTGAGTGTGATTTTGCCATTCGCTCTTTGCTTCTCTTGTCCGGAGACGCCGAATCTACAACGGGTCCCGATAGTACTGACCTTGTACTAAAAGAGCTGCAAGAACTATCAACCGGCAAATAGGAAATATTCACAGAAATGAAAGACGTTAAAAACCAACTACTGGCGACGGATAGGTTGGTGTCGGATTTCAATTACCGTGTAACAGTAGTCGAAAAACTTTGCCAAAGCACCACCCTGTTATGAAATGAAATCGAGGCCGTAAAAGCAGAAGTTGCTAAAATTACTGACCATTTCACGTGCTTGGAACGGCGTATCGATAACCCTGAAAACCGATCTAGTAGGAATACCTCAATCTTTTATGGTGTTCCTGATACTAATCCCTCGGAAATATTCGCCCTGTCTGAAGAAAGCCATAACCTAGCTGTGCTCTCAGCTCGTCAAGTTTAACATAGACACAGAAGAAATGGAACGAACACATCGTCTCAGGAGGCATATCGCTGGGCGCCATCGCCCTGTAATGGTTAAATATACATAATTAAAGACAAAAGATACTGTCGTATCAAATGGCCGCAACTTTAAAGGCAATGAACGCAGTGTCGGCGAAGAGTTTTCTGAGCCTGTGCAGAATGCCCGCAGGCACCTTGTTGCTTTTGCGAAAGCAAAATCTGCTATATTTTCATTGGATTACAAACATTGCACCTAGGTACTAAACGCTACATATTTGACGAGACATCAGATACCGTCAAAGAAACAGCATAGCACTTGCATTATCCTACAGACCTAAGAACTCTCCCTGTTGCCCAGCGTAATAATCTGTCTTTTAGGTAATTTTCAGGAACATACGTAGCTTTCTACCAAAGCGTGAACACGTATGAAACCTTATGTCATCATCCGCCAGTAACTTACTGATGCTAACAGAATCATGGCTTACAAAAGAAATCAGTCCTGGCCAATCTTCCCAACTTCGACGTTTATCGATGCGATCGGAGAGACGCACGTAGTGGAGGTGTTCTGATTGCCGTGAACCAACAATTGCCGTGCACACGAGTTAACACGCTTTTACGTGGTCTTCCTCCTACCATGGGCGGGACATTGGAGGAAGTGCATGGGGTATTGTGGCCGTTCGTCCAAAGTCGGTGTGTTTTAGGTGCTGACGTAAAACTTGGGCGTAAGATATCCGCGGCTGACGCTCTGGCTGTGCGCGGGGCCGTACCTGAGGCTCTGGCTCACAAATTACTTGCCGGACTTCTTCGCGTATGACATCGGCAAGGGAGGACAGAGTAGTAGGGCTTTGCGCCAGCTGCAGTTTCTGCAGCTCTTCCCTTACGACGGACCTGACCCTTTCGCGCAGGATATCCACTTTTGGGGGGAGGGCTCCTGACTCAACGTCAAAGGATGCGACGCTTACATCTCTGTTGTACTGCCTCGCACGCTGCTGCAGCGTCTTCTCTATAGTCGTCGCCTCTGTTCGAAGTTCGGCTACAGTGCGGGGCTGATTACGAACCAGGCCGGCAAAGAGCTCCTGTTTCACACCGCGCATTAGGTGCCTCAATTTCTTGTCGTCAGCCATGTTTGGATCGGCTCGGCGGAAGAGGTGGGTCATGTCTTCAATTTACCTACATGGTCTCATTTTCGTTGTTCCGCTGTTTCCCCGCCTGAAGAGCGGCTTCTGCCTTCTCTCTGCGGTCCGTGGTCGGGTACGCAGCAAGTAGCTCTCGTCGGAAGTCACTCCGCGATGACAACGACGCTTCGTGGTTTTGAAACCACGTGCGTGCAGATTCCTCCAGCGCGAATTACACATACCGGAGTTTCTTCGTTTCGTCCCAACCGTTAGATCTGGCGACACCCTCGAAGTTTTCGAGCCAGACCTCTGTATTCTCGAATGTGTCTCCGTGAAAGGATTCTGGTGTCCGATGGGAGTCAACGGTGACGTGAGGAGGGGTTACTTGTGTAGGCATCGCACTGGTATGTAGGCTGACTGCCGCCGCTGCCCTTGGTGAATCGGCGAGAAGACCAAACTTGGGGGCATCACCTAGTATGCAACGGCTCGTGCGTTGGTGGACAGGCGTTAATTCCGTTGGCTCCAAACTTCGGGGATCCGGGCTACCTTCCCTGGCGTGTGTGGGGCTTGGAATCATACCCAGCACCTCCACCAGATGTGTAAGCAACAGTTACGACAGCCGTTTTTATGAAAACTAATTTATTCTGCGCGAACCCTTGCCCGTCAATAAAAACCGACTGTGCACTCAATAAAAACGTCCCTCGAGCTTCGCTTCTTCGAACGTCGCTCTCCTCTTTGTCGCCTGCTGTCGCGTGCCAGTCCGATTCTCGCGCACGACCCGCCGGTCTGTCAGCATCGGCCCAGCGTTGCCTTGCGGTGCTCTGCTTGACGCTTACGGTGTGGCGGCTCTTTGAAACGCAGTTAACACGCCGTGGTTGCTTAGTGGCTATGGTGTTGAGCTGCTGAGCACGAGTTCGCGGGATCAAATCCCGGCCGCGGCGGCCGCATTTCGATGGGGGCGAGATGCGAAAACACCCGTCCACTTAGATTTCGGTGTACGTTAAAGAACCTCAGGTGGTCGAAATTTCTGGAGTCCTCCACTAAGACGTGCCTCATAATCAAGAAGCGGTTTCGGCACGTTAAACCCAACAATTTAATTTTTTTAAACGCAGTGGGGTGTGGCGATTGTCTTTTTTGTTCTCGCAATGCTGGCGGCAATATCGATATCGGCCCATGTGTTGCAAAATGCTTGAGCGCATAATCACTTCACACGTGTACAGCCACGTGGAAGGTCACAATCGATTTTTTTCTAACCAGAATGGTTTTAGGAAGGGGTTTCCATGTGACACACAAAACGTGAACTAGTGACTAACTTGCAATTTTTTTTCACATACCCTAAGAGACCTTTACGGGCATTACATAGGAGATTAAGAAACACGAATAAAGTGATCGTATTGCATAACACAATGAGAAATCAGAAAAGTATAAACAAACACGCGCTTAGGAAAACAGGGAACATATCTTGATGAAAGAAGTGTTTGAGAACACGCACACACGTGGACCACAGTGCTCAAGAGAATGTAAAAAAGAATGCACTTCTGATAATAATCTATGAAGGACCAGCACAGAGTAAGCACAACAGTTTGTTCACAAATGCATCGTAATTATTTTCGGAAACAATTTCTGCGGGTACTTTATTCCAATGATAAACGGCAAGGAACAATGGCGAATGACGCATAAGTTTGGTGTGAGCTATCTTGGGTTGCACTTTGAGGCAGTGGTCTAATCGGGGGAAAATGCGATGTGCTGGTTTGATATAAGATTCTGTGAAGAGTGAAGGATTGTGATAGAGCTTGTGAAAGTGACATAGCAGGGTGACAATTCTTCGCTTTTCAAGTGAGCTTAGATTTAGAGGTGATTTAATATCTGTGATGCTGGAGTAGCGAGCCTATTTCCTTGTGATAAACCTAGAAGCCCTATTTTGAAGGGATTCAAGTTTATCGGCAAGGTAAACTTGATGCGGATTCCAGATGAAACCGGCATATTCTAGTTGTGATCTGACTAAAGTTGTGCATGTTAAGAGTTTGGTCGCCTGATTTGCAAAGTACAAGTTACGCCTAATGAAACCGAGGGTTTTGGATGTTTTGGTGGTTATATATTCAGTGTGTTTGTACCATGTTAAATCAGAAAAAATGTGGACACCTAGGTGTTTTATTGCAGGAACTTTTTAAATGGCCACGTTACCGATAGAATAAAAGATGGGTTCAGTGACTTTAGCCGTCGTAAATGTTACAAGTTTCGTTTTCGAAACATTTATTTCCGTATGCCATTGTTTGCACCAGTTAGCGATTTTGTCAAAATCCGATTGCAAAGCATTAGTTCATGAGGGTCAGTAATCTTTCTGCAAATAACCCAGTCGTCCGCAAATAGCCTAATTGTAGAAGTGAGGTTGCTGCTTATGTCATTAATATACGTAGAGAAGAGGATCGGCCCGAGTACCGAACCTTGAGGCACACGAGACTTTACATGGGTAAGTTTACCACCGGCCAAGCAACTCGACAAAACGCAAGCGGTCGCGTTTCGGTGACTTCAGACTCATACATACCCACACCCAAAATACATTAAAAAAATCACAGTTGGCAGGGAAAGCGACAAATGTAGGCTCTGTTCAGAAACAGGAACACTCACACACATAATGTGGGAATGCACCTCGCTCCCGTTCTCTCATCCCCCCGTCAGCAGCGAGACTGACTGGACAGCCTGGCTCAGTTCCGGGGACGTCGACCGACAACTTGAACTGGTGGACTGGGCGGAAAAGGCCAAGCAGGCCCAGGGCCTTACTTGAGCCCTAACACTCAGCCACGTCCCTCTTTACCCTTCCCCCTTTCAATAATGTTTATCACCACCACCACCACAGGTTAGCGGAGCAAAGTTCATTGGCAGACGCAAACTGCTGTCTTTTAATTAAAAAGTTAACAATCCAGTTCAACCTCAGTTCAAGACATTGCTGTTTATGTTTAGATTTCCAAGTTTAAATATAAGACGATTGTGAGCAACATTGCCGAACGCTTTTGCAAAATCGATGAGTACGGCATCAATTCTCATTAAATGGTGTATAGCGTCATGCAGGTTGGCCGCGAGTTCAAATAACTGTGACTCTGCAGGAACGGCCACGCAAGAACTCGTGTTGGTCTCCAAAAAAAGTTCTGCTGACTGAGGTACTTCATTATTGCAGATGATATGATGTGTTCCAGAATTTTGCAAGCTATACTCGTTAATGAGATGCGCCTGTAAATTGAAAGGACCGTAGAATCTCCAGATTTAAATATAGGTTTAATGCGTGCGATTTTCCAAGCATAAGACACAATTCCTATATCAATGGATTGCTGAAAATTGGGACGAGTATGCGAGCTGTCCCTGGTTTCATTAACTTGAGCAATTTTGGACATATGTCATAGGGTCCGGTGGTTGAATTACTCGGCAAACGATTATTAGCTTGCTCAATGCCTTCCTGCGTTATTAGGATGTCATTCATGTCCGCGTTTATACTGATCGCATTAAAACCTGTGGAAAGTGGTGTTTCATTGGTGTGTGTGTGTGTGTGTGTGAAAACATTTATTGGAATGAGGTCAGGAGGCTCGACTTCTTAAGTCAAGGCGGGCCGCTCCCACGTTGGCACTGTCAGGCCAAGCCTTTCAGCGACATCATGGGCCCTCTGGACGGCCCTTAGTTGGTCCTGAAACAATGTGCTTTGAATCCTTTTCTCCCACTGTGTCCATTCTTCAACGAGGTTTGGGAGAGTCGCGGAGCACCCCGCCAGCATATGTCTGATTACAATGATGCCATTACAATCGTTGCAGTCCATCCTAATCTCACTCTCTGAATATATTTTATTAATGATGTACGCTGCGGGATATGTACCTGTTTGCAATAAGCGCTGTGAGACTGCCTGAGCCCTGTTCAGTTTTGAATGTGGCAATGGGAATTGCCTGCGTTCTAAATAGTAGTGTTTGGTAATGTCATTGTATGTTATTAAATGATCTCTAGATTCCCTGGCTTGATGGTGAACGGCTCGGTTGTGACTGTCACGGTTAGCAAGTTCTCGTGCCAAGTAATGAGCAACCTCATTGAGGTTTATCCGAGTCTCGTCCATTTTTCCTATATGCGCAGGAAACCATCGAATTTCAGTTCTCATAATCCCAATGTTTTCAAAAAGTTTCGCTGCAACATCAGCTACGTAGCCTTTATCAAAACACTTTATAGCGGATTTCGAATCACTGTAAATGCAGGCCCACTTACTACTCCTGATGGCTCGAGCAATTGCCACTTGTTCCGCCACCATGGGGTCCTTGGTAAAAATAGTGATAGCATCTTGCACCTTCCCTTGATAATTTGAGACAATGGCCGTATATGCTTCTTTACCTTTCACCCAGGCTTCATCAACTACAGCTGCCACTTGGTTCTGCTGTTCTATTTCCTGCAAGAGTGCTTTAGCTCTTGCCTTTCTCCTTTCGACATTATATTCTGGATGCATGTTTCTGGGTAGAGGGCTGGTTCTGATCTTGTTCCTAACGTCAGTCCTTAATTCTACTTCAGCCTCTATTGGGCTCCTTGATGTATTCAGTTCTGCACCTATTGCCTGTAATATGTTCCTGCCAACTCGTGTTTTTTCAATCTTTCGTGTTGCGCTAGCTGTTGAGCCTCCGCGATTTCTTCCATTGTGTTGTGCACCCCTAGACTCATGAGTTTGGCAGTTGCAGCGTTACTGGGTATCCCTTGGGCTACTTTAACGAGCTTCCTGAGCATCACAAGAAGTTTGTTAAGTTCTGCTTGCTTCCATTTGAATAATCCAGCCACATAAGTGAAGTGACAGAGAGCAAAGGCGTGTATTAGCCTCAAAGCGCTGTCCTCTCCTAAGCCTCTGTGTCTATTGGTAATTCTCTTTAGTAACCTAATGATTTCATCTGTTTTATTCGAGATATGTTGTATTGTTCTATAGTTAGCATTGTTTCCGTCTATGTGATAACCAAGAACCTCGATTATTTCAACTAGCCTGACTGCGGATCCTTCATGAGTGTATAAGCACACTCTTGGCTCATCTTCCGGAATGTAACCTCTTGGTTTGCGACCTTTTCTGCGATGTTTAATGACCAAGAGTTCTTATTTGGCTGCCGAGCATTTCAACCCCATATCTTTCAGTGTGTTCTCTATAACATATAAGCTTTCCTGTAATCTGGTCTCTGTCCTACATTACCCTCGGCACTCCATATGGTTATGTCGTCGGCATATACCACATAATGTATACCCTCAATTTTCTCCAGATTTCTCGCAACCTTGGCCATTGCTAATTTAAATAGCATGGGTGAGAGCACAGCCCTTTGTGCAGTGCCCCTATTTCCCAAATTCTTAGCTTCTGATTTAAGCTAACCCAGCATGAGTTGTGCAGTTCGATTTCTAAGAAAGTCCTTAATGATGTTAAAGAGTTTCTTACCTAACCCCATCTTCGAGAGGACGCCAAGTATTGCCTTATGCTTTATACGATCAAAAGCTTTTTCCACATCCAATCCCAAAAGAGCTTTCGTATGCGCTGGGCTGGCCTGTATAAGTTGGTGTTTCATCAGCAGCATAGCATCCTGAGTTGACAGCCCGGGACGAAAGCCGATCAAGTTGTACGGGAGGATGTCTTTCTGCTCAGCGTATTCAGTGAGTCGATTTAGGATGACATGTTCCATAGCTTTGCCTAGACAGGACGTTAAGGAAATAGGATGGAGGTTGTCCAGAGTGAGTTGTTTTCCTGGATTTGGTATGAGGACAGTATTGGTCACCCTCCATTCCTCTGAGTATATCCCTTTTCTCCAACACTCATTGAAATGTTCAGTTAGATAAGAAATTAATTCATCATCCAGATTTCGTAATATCTTGTTAGTTATTCCGTCAGGTCCAGCCGCCGATCTACTACTAGGACTGTGAAGAGCCGCCCTCACTTCACTCTCAGTGAAGTCCCGGTCAAGTTCTTCACATATGCCTCCCGTATATTCGGGGCTCTCGTCTTCTTCGTTTGGTTGTTTAAGTGGGAGATATTTGGCTGCGGGACTATCCATGATATCCTTCTGTTTTATCTTGGCTTTCCTGGTGAACCAACTCTGATATAGCTGTTCTCTTGCTTGTCCTTTTTCATTCTCGTTGAGCAAGTGCTTGAGGAGGTTCCAGCTACCTCCATGCTTGAGCCTACTATCAGCCGAATTACGGATCTCATCCCACTGTTGCTTCACGAGAGTCTTCGAGTGATTATCAATTTCTCTATTTAATTGCGCAATTTTTTTCCTAAGCCTTCTGTTAAGTCTCTGCCTTTTCCATCTCTGCAATATAGACTGTTTGGCCTCAATCAGATGCGCCAGCCTGCTGTCCACAGCCTCAATATTTTCCTCTGTCCTGATTTCTTTAGTGGCCCTTTGACGTCCTCTCAGAGCTGGATGACCCACGTCTGAAGGGGATCCTGCTCGGCATCTAGAGGCCCAACTTTCCTTCTGTTCACCCTGATTTTTCTGAACTGATCCCAATCAGTGAATTTGAAGATTCCAGTTTCCTGTCTCGGTATGCGTATGGTTATGTGTATGATATAATGATCGCTCCCGAGATCCATGTTTGAATTTTCCCAATTCACTCCTACCGAGTTGTTTACGAAAGTAAGATCTGGCGTGGAGTCCCTGCTTGCGGACGTGCCACAGCGGGTGGGATACGCTGGATCAGTAATCAAGCATAACCCCAGATCCATGGCAAGACTCCATAGCTCCTCTCCCTTCTTTGTGTTCCAAGTGTATCCCCATGTGTGATAGGGAGCATTAAAGTCCCCTCCAATAATGAGCGAGGAGTTTTTGGCAACCGAAAGCACCTTGTTGAAGAGTGCTCTAAACCTCTGTCTCATGTCGTTAGGACTGCTGTAAATATTCAAACAGAAAATGCTTTGCGTCTTACCTCTGTTCCTTTTAAGTATTATCTCAACTAGAATAAATTCAAACCTGGAATGTGTAAGATGAATATCATGCTCAATGTATGGCAACTTTTTGTGAATGAGGGTCGCCAACCCCCTCCCCGTTTTTGTCTCTACATATAACTTTGTACCCAGTAAGCATAATTTCGTCCGCTAAGGTTTCCTGTAGCATAATTACTTTTGGCCTGGCCTCAGATGACCTGATCACCTGTCGCAGTGCTGCTTTTTTTGTGTTGGAACCCGCGACAATTCCATTCCCACACGTTAAATCCATGTTTAGTGTCCATGGTTATTAGGTGAGGCTGCCTTTCAATTTCAATTCAATTCAATTCAGTTTATTTTTCATTGATAATAATTTGTACAAAGGAACTGTTGGGCCTGTAGCCGAAGGCTAGTGTAGGCCCAAAGTCATATTTGTAGTAGCAGCTACAATGTCATGCGCTTATCTAGTTTTTTAATGATACAACCTAATACAGTTAGGTGGATACATACAATCAAAAACATTACAAAAGAAAAACAGTGCATATCAATCAATGGTAATAAAACAGAACTGTCAGGAGAATACATGCACATACACAATGAAAAAACCGAGATAGCATATTATACCTAGAAGTGACACATTTGCAAGGGTCTGTGTTGAAGTGTTTAGGCTTTCTGAATAGATCCAGCACAGTATGAAACAGGTGGAGAACCAGACTGACAAAAAATCACGTACTTTTTGATAGGTATAGCTTTTTCACAGCAGACACGAAATTGTTGGCCATTTTTACCTCAAGAGGTACTGTATTCCAAATTTTAGCACCATGAAACTCAAGTAGTCGTTGGCCATACGTGTTACGAGCGATTGGTAGGTTAAAATTTATATTTGTTGCACCCCTTGTATTGCGATTAGGTGTAACAAACAGGCTTGGTGATAATGAGTGATTCCCATGTAAGATATTGTTAATCAAAATGGCAACTTTCATTTCGCATGCCAGAGATAAAGGTAATATACCGAGACGACAGAACAGCATGTCAGTATTATCATGTGGGCTTGTGTATGTCCTAATGTGCAAGGCCCTTTTCTGTAACCGAAAAACGGGATCTATGTATGTTTTATATGTGCTTGACCATGATTCAGAACAGTATGTGATGTGACAGTGAAATATGGAAAAGTAAACAACTTTAAGTACGCTAAGGTCAAGATATTCCCTGCATTTTATTAATAAATAGCAAGCCGAAGCTAATTTCGCGCATATACTAGATATATGTGGTCTCCAGTTCAAGTTGCAGTCCAATAATACTCCTAAATATTTTATGTGATCGAGCTGTTCTATTGTTCCACCTAGAAGGTGAATTTGCATGCCAATTGTGTCACCCCTGGAATAACGGGAGTTGAATACTATGTATTTTGTCTTATCTCTGTTAAGTGTTAATTTATTACAAGCAAACCAAGTTGATATGTTGGATAACTCGCTGTTTATAGTGTTCTGCAATATTACAGGAGATATACCTGAAAGTAATAGCGTGGTATCGTCAGCGTACATGATACATTTTGATGACTTTAGTATTGTTGGGAGGTCGTTTACATACAGCGAGAACAGTATGGGCCCCAAAACTGATCCTTGCGGAACTCCTGTGACTATAGTAGTATACTGGGAAACAAAGGAGCCAAATTTTACATATTGTTTTCGACCATTTAGGTAGCTTGAAAAGAGGTCCATTGTCATTTCGCTAAAACCATAAGTTCGTAATTTTTTTAGAAGTATGGAATGACAGACCGTGTCAAATGCTTTCTTTAAATCTAAAAATAATCCTACGGCAACCTCGTTTTTGTGTAGGGCTGTGTTTATACTATGGGTTAATTCTAACACTGCTGAAGACGTTGATCGATTGGCTCTAAATCCATGTTGGCAATCTGTTAGAAGCTTGTTTTCGTTTAGGTAGTGCTTCAGTTGAGCCGCGATTACCTTTTCAAATACAGTATTTATTAAACTAAGCACAGATATAGGCCGATAGCTTCCAGGGTCATTGACGTCACCATTTTTATATATAGGAGAGACTCTTGCTATCTTTAATATATCAGGGCATGTGCCTCGACTTATACAGTTATTAATTATTTTATTGAGTACTGGCACAAGAATATCCATATTATCTTTCAATGCTTTTACAGTAATGCCATCGTGGCCAGTAGCTTTGTAGCAAGGCATGCCTGATATAATTGAGGTTATGGTATGCTCGTCCACTTGAACCAAGGAAAAACATGCATGGATGATGGGGCAATCGACATTGCTTTCAGTAACTGGAATACGCTCCGCTAGTTTTGGGCCAATGCTAGTAAAATACGCATTAAAAGTGTCGGCGCACTTGGCATCGACATGTTCAGGAGCGATTGGTTTTTTATTTGGTTTATCAATTACTGCTTTTATAATTTCCCACATTTTTTGGTATTGCCTTGTGCTTGTTTTATTAGGAATGCGTTGTATTCTTTTTTCCGCCTCCGGATAACAGCTACTACGTGGTTACGAGATATTCGATAATTTTGCAAATAATAGGTGTTATCTCTATGTTTTTTTCCATTTTTGGTACCACCAGTCCTTTTCTTTTATTGCTGTAAGTATGGTGTTATTCATCCATGGGCACAAAGGTTCCTCGTATTTGTTTTGTTTATATGTGGTACTCTGAGATATCATGTGGGCTAATGCATTTGTAAAGTTTGCGCATTCGATATGAGAGTCACTGCTAAATTCATCTTGAAATTCCTGTTCTTTAATTTTTTGTCGCAGTATTTTGTAATTAATCCTGCGATTTGCCAAGGTAGTCTTTTTTGCAATGGTATTATTTGCGCTGTGTAATAACGCAAAAATAGGGCAGTGGTCCGTGAGACTCCTATCGTATACGCCAGAACGTATGTTATCACTGTTACACAATACATGGTCTATAGTTGTAGATGCACTTGGTGACAATCTAGTAGGTTCTTGGATTGTATTTTTGAAGTTGTATGAATCCAGTAGGTGCGTGTATTCACAATTCATGTCTTTGCTGATATCAATGTTAAAGTCGCCAACAATAGTGATGGTACCATAGCTCTTACTGCTTAGGGTGGAAAGGATAGATTCCAACGATTGATAAAAAACAGGCAGACTCGAGCTTGGTGGCCGGTATATTGTACCAACAACTATGCGTGAATCTAAAAGAACAAAGAGAGATTCAACCGTATTGTTACTTATTTCAGTATTGGTGATTATCCTAAAGGGTACTGTCGGCGTGATTAGTAGAGCCACTCCACCCCCACGAGATACTGTATTCCTGGGATTGCTTACAAGACTGTATCCCGGAATGGAGATGTGCTCACCTTCTTTTAACCAAGTTTCCGTTAAGCCAATTACATCAAAGGTAAAGTTATGCTGTGCTAAAAAGGAACACAATGTATCTTTGTTTCTTCGAAAACTTCGAATGTTACAGTGAAGTATCGATATACCCTGGGTTTTGTGGAATTCCCGTTCAACATCACGGATTGAGAACGCCATGATTGGTGTGGCAAGCAAGACTTAGCACTAGAGGCCCTAAACTACCTTTTTCAGGTCGTCTTCAGAAATGATGTGCAAGACACGAGAATTTTCGGTTTTCCGCATTAGAATTTTGGCCTGCGATACCCATACATACTTCCAATTACCCGCTAATTTCCTCTTTGTGATGGGCCCCGACAGTCCAGGAATGGACT